>NC_142796.1:70503107-70817457 GCF_049724085.1 Artemia sp. Qi Xiang Cuo | reverse complement strand
CACACGAAAACTTACACACACACGCAAAAACTTACACACACACTCAAACTATTACACACACACACACAAACACACACACAAACACAAAAAAACCATAACACGAAAAATTAAAATAACAACCATAAATATACACACACACACGGCCTAATGCACACAAGAGTAAAAACTTAAACACACAAATTCTGAGACACACAAAACTAAAACAAACACACCAACACACAAAAACTAAAACCCACACGCAAAAACTTCAGAATAGCAAACTATTCATCCCAAACTATTGGTTTCAGACAACATTCACCTACGAAATACTAGAAAACCTTAGCTCAGAAAAGCCTGAAATAGCAAACTATACATCCCAAATCATAATTTTCTAACAACGCATACCTATGAAAGGCTAAGAAATCCAGCTCAGAAAAGTCGAAAATAGCAAACTACACATCCCAAATCACAGGTTTCAGACACCACACACCTATGAAAGACTAAGAAATCCAACTCAGAAAAGTCAAAAATAGCAAACTACATCTCCCAAATCATAAGTTTCACTCAATACACACCAACGAAACGCTAAGAAACCTAGATCATAAAAGCGTGAAATAGCAAACTACTCATCCCAAACTAATGGAATCAGACAAAATTCACCTAGGAAATACTAGGAAACCTTAGCTCAGAAAAGCCTGAAGTAGCAAACTACACATCCCAAATCATAGGTTTCAGACAACACACATCAACGAAAGACGGGTGCTCGGGGAGAGCCTTTGAGGGTCGGTGGGTCCCTTGCGGGGCGGTGGTCCTGTGGGAGCTCGGGGGGACCTTTGGGGACCGGGGGATGGGCTTTGGGGATCCGGGGATGGCATTTGGGGGTCTGGGTGGGCCTTTGGGGGCGCTGGTGGGCCTTTGGGAGCTTGGGGGACATTTGGGGGCCGGTGGAGGGCCTTTGGGACCCCGTTGGTCCTTTGGGAGCTCGGGGGACCTTGTGGACCGGGGATGGGCTTTGGGGGCCCGGGGATGGCATTTGGGGGTCTGGGTGGGCCTTTGGGTGCGCCGGTGGGCGCTTTGGGAGCCTGGGGGACTTTTGGGTGTCGGTGAGGGCCTTTGGGACCAGTTGGCCTTTGGAGCCTGGGGGGCCTTTGGGGCCTGGGGATGGCCTTTGGGGGTCGGGTGGGCCTTGGGGCGCCGGTACCTTTGGGGGCTGGGGCCTTTAGGTCCGGGGCTTGGGGCCTGGGGACATTTGGGGACCGGTGATGGCCTTTGGGAGCTTGGGGGCCTTTGAGGACCGGGGGCTTCCTTCGGGGTTGGGGTAGGAGGATTGGAACCCTTTGGGGTTGGGTTAGAGGACCTCACAACACTGTTCAAATGAAACTTGTGTATTATAACGACCACAGAGTTTCACCATTAAATTCTCTTCTAAAATCTCTTCAAAAATCTTCTTTTAAAATGTCTCTATCTGTTTTGCCGAAATAGTTCCATAACTTGTCTAAAACGGTTTCGCCCAAATAATCCCTAAACGCAAATTCAGCGTGTTCCTTTGTTATTGGCATCTCTGCGCTAACGCATTTCAAATTAATATGAAACCTTTTCTCGCGCTAAAACAATTCATCGCTAAGATGTTTCTTGCCTAATTGTTTCCATGGCCTTTTGTTATTAATATCCTTTGGAGTTCGACCAGTAGAACTATTCCCGAGGCAAAGACATTAATGATTTGGATCTATTCCTGGAGAAATGTTTCTAGGCGAAAATTTTTAAAGTCTGACAGATGATGTAATTGATTGATTGATATGTCAAGAAACTGGAAATTAATTTGTTGTTTCTAAGGAGAATTATTGATTCACGATAGGTGAATTGAGGTCGACAGCACAGGTGTTCTGACTCGTAACAGCACCATGTGGCTTATGGTTTTATCTGTGAGAAAGTTACTGTTTTTTAAAATTATCCCTGACAAAAACCATGAAACCAGCCATAAATGTGACAAAATTCCTGTTTTTCAAATTCTCACTGACAAAAACAATAAAAACAGACCTAAATGTGACAAAATTCCTGTTTTTTCAAATTCTCACTGACAAAAACCATAAATCATCCATAACCATCCATGAAAACAACCATAAATGTGACAAAATTCATGGTTTTTCAAGTGAGAAAATTCCTTTTTTTTAATTCACACTGAGAAAACAATAAACCACGTGGTTCTGTCACGACTCAATAAGGCATCTCTACTTATGATATCATAGCCCATTGATCTCAGCCAAAGACTCTTAAATTGAAATGCCTTTCCAATGAGACAGTATTTCCAAACTTACTTGACTACGGCTTGATATGAGGTTTGAAATTTTGTTTCGATCTATCTTATGAAATAAAACATTTTAATAAATTTCCTTCATTTTTCGTTTCATACACACAAAAATTAAAATAGCTGTACAAAAGAAACATAAAAGATTAATAAATTGACAGATATATTCATTTAAAACATTAGTAAATGAAGTTAGCTTTGATTCTACATATTTTGTTCTGCGAAGGATGATTTTGTTTGTTATCACATAATGATTCCACGTTGTAAATAATGATGTAACATTTAAGGGCTAGGCACACGTAGCTGATTTCGGGAACTGATTTCAGCATCAGTGGACAAACGAAAGCGGTAAGAAAAATTTGGTTGAAAGAAAAATTTATTCCGCAAAATTTTCAAAACAAAAAATCATGGACACAAATAGTCAACTGGAGTCTATTAATAGTTACTTGATTAATCTTAGCTTAGCTGTCAGTTTAATTCTCAAGCTCAGTAGTCAGGTCTTTCACCACAGATACCTCTGGCTGACTATTTATTTGTATCCCTATTTTTTGGCGATGATCATGATGAAAATCAGCGCTGATTTTGTAAGTCTGTTGAAAATTCTTCAACCTTTATTCCTTTAAAATTGGCGCTGATTTGGAAATCAGTTCCTGAAATCAGCTATGTCTGCCCAGCCCTTTACTCTCAAACTCGGTTTGAGATCCAATTAGTCCTAAAAACTTAATTTTGTGTGAACGACAATGAGAACGCCGCTTAACACGCGTAAGTGGCGACAGAACGCGTTAAAATTTTTTTTACTTTTTCACTTAGACTTGGGTACTTTTTTGACAGCACTACCAAAAATTAATTAGTGGTTGAGCTTGAAACACGTTTTGCAGGTGAATGTCGCGGGAATTGTTAACCCGTTACGGCCCACTCAAATTATCAACTTCTTGTCCATTGAGATTAAACTTTCATCTCTTTTCAATGCCGTCAGACAAAAAAGAAATCTTTAATGTATGTATTATTTGAAGGAATATCGGGAAAGTAAGCTTAAAAAATATCTCTCGGGCTAGAAAGATGTTCTTGCAGTGCAACTAATATCGTCTCTTAAATATAAATCTCCCCTATCATAATTTTTAGGACTTTTACTAAATCTAAGTCATACTACAAAAATAAAATTTCCTTTTGAATGTCCTTTTATCCACAGGAGTTACTTTTATTAAACTATTGCAACAGCTTTTCTCGATACTTTGAAAATACTTAAACCGAAACTTTGCAAATTTAAATTTAAATTACTAATTGTAACATATATGTCACAAATTCATCCTTAAAGAAAAAAAAAACTGTATAACTTTTTTTTATGTTTGAAATTATTTTTCACCGGCAGAATTTTCTTACGACAAAGTACTTGGTCACAACCCACGTTTCGAGAAACACTGTAATAAGTTATTAAACAGAAGAACTCGATGCTATTTTTATCACAGTCCTTAGACCACTGGTCAAAACAAAATGAACTTTAAGTTTATAAAAAAATAGGTCTATTATATCACATTGGATGCATGCATAACTTCCTTCTATAGCTACGGATATTTCCTTCCCCAGCTTTTTCAGCTATTAAATGGATTGGAATGTATTGATGAACTCTCCCTACTGCGTATGATATCCACAATTTAAACAGAAAATGAGGTCTTCGGGGCTATAAAGACGGATAAAGATAGTAAAATAAAGAAATTGAGTGGGGAATAAACTATAATGACCTATCAATAGGCTTTGTCACAGTCTACTTTGCGTTGGAACCTGATTTATCATATTTACAAAACGATTTCTTGAAGTAGAATATTTTTGGATAAGTGATTCAAATTAATATGCACTTCTGCAGTTTATATCATGGCGGGAGTGATAGCCAATTCTGTTCAACTACGTTTCAATTTCGCTCTTTACTCCTGTAAGAAATGATGTTTTTTTAAATTAATTATTCAAAAAGGGAATAGAAAACACAAACAAGACGGGATTGCAAAATGCCGCCTAGGTACGTTTGTTTTACTGGAGATCATGGTATATCACAATAGAACAAATATCTTTTCATTGTATCTTTATATTGTTTAGTAACTTTATTAAACATTGAATAAACATAGCACTTCAATAAATAAACAGGTTAAATATGCATTCTTTATAAACTAGAAAACATCGGTATACTAGCTCTAGCAATCACATTGTAAACTCCATAAATTCATGGAAATCTTAACGTACCAAACTCTTTTATTTTCACAGTGAAAAATTCTTTTCACTGTCTTACGAAAAGAATTCCTTATTGTTCTTCTTGTTTTTGTTGTTTGTGATGAGAAGGCAATGGGGTCTTCGTCGCTATTTTTAATCATAAGGTAGAAGGAAAGTATTTAGTATAACATATACAAAATAGTAAGACAGTGCCCAAAGGAAGTGTTTGGTACAGACAATCCTAAGAAAATTTAAGTTATATAAAAACATATATTTTTGTATTTTTATGAATGATAAAAACTAAAAGAAAAAATACTCTCTAGTAAGTCTACCCCTACCACTCCAGATCCAACCCATGGGCACGGCCCTGAACACTGATAACAGATGGTAAGAACAGGAAAAAAGGCTAGAGCCTTTTTCATTAGATAAACCCATCCGCCCTCTAATGTTGTGATGACATATCTACTGAAATTAGCTTGACACTACTAAACCCAAATTATTTACATATACTTTTTGTTCTAACAGTTTGAAGATTTTTTATTTGCTATTAGTCCGGATCTGACTGAAACAGTTTGCAGTGGCACGTTATTTAGATGAAAAAGCGTAAAGTAAAGTGTTCGTTTAATTAAATGGAGTGCAACATGCCTGTAACGAAGTAGGACATTGGTAAGTCGGGAGTTGAGTAAAGAACGCTTGCAGACATGTTCGCTTTACTTTTATAGCTTCTTGTTCGACTAAAAGCAGTAAAGTGTTGAAGACAAAGTTGAAGTGTTTTAAAATGTAGGTGCTTAACAGTTAAACAGTAAAATTCCTTGTTTATACTCTTGCCTTTTATATTTTAATGGACAAAATGAGGCGATTTGACATGAACAGTACTACTGCGTTCTTGCTACAACTCCACTTAGCGTGATATCTCCACTCTTGCCTTTTATATTTTAATGGACAAAATGAGGCGATTTGACATGAACAGTACTACTGCGTTCTTGCTACAACTCCACTTAGCGTGATATCTCCACTCTTGCCTTTTATATTTTAATGGACAAAATGAGGCGATTTGACATGAACAGTACTACTGCGTTCTTGCTACATCTCCACTTAGCGTGATATCTCCACTCTTGCCTTTTATATTTTAATGGACAAAATGAGGTGATTTGACATGAACAGTACTACTGCGTTCTTGCTACATCTCCACTTAGCGTGATATCTCCACTCTTGCCTTTTATATTTTAATGGACAAAATGAGGTGATTTGACATGAACAGTACTACTGCGTTCTTGCTACATCTCCACTTAGCGTGATATCTCCACTCTTGCCTTTTATATTTTAATGGACAAAATGAGGTGATTTGACATGAACAGTACTACTGCGTTCTTGCTACATCTCCACTTAGCGTGATATCTCCACTCTTGCCTTTTATATTTTAATGGACAAAATGAGGCGATTTGACATGAACAGTACTACTGCGTTCTTGCTACATCTCCACTTAGCGTGATATCTCCACTCTTGCCTTTTATATTTTAATGGACAAAATGAGGTGATTTGACATGAACAGTACTACTGCGTTCTTGCTACATCTCCACTTAGCGTGTAAATATTTGTGTCAGAAAAAAAAAGCAGCCAAGTTTTTTTTTAAATAAAATTTTTATTTAGTTCATTTTTTGCACTTAATTTTTAATTTTACACTTAATTAGTTATTCTTATTTCAGTATTCTATATATAATAAATGTAATTGTTCTAAAATGAAGTGTTGTAAATGTTTTAAAACAAAGTTGAAGTGAGGACCGGTGATATAATAACAAGGTGTTTTTTTAAGCTGATCCAGCTTTAGGTTCGTTACAATTGCTCGGCTACTTCACTTCACGTTTTTTAAGGCTAATTTTGCAGTAGTCCCAAAAAGCTGGTATTTTCTCCAAGAAATATCTACTTTATTTGAAGTCACAAAATGCGTACTTTGTCCGATCTCAAATATACTACACCTAGTCGAAAAATTGATTTAAAGCTGTGTTTTCATTTGCCCACATCATAAGTCACTATTTAAGTTATATACCGTACTTTAATGGGCGCTAACGGAAATGATTGTCGGGAATTATGCACCGGATTTTACGCAACAATTTTCTTCGAGGAAAATCGTAGTTTCGAAATGAAGAGCGTATGTAGTAAATACAAACTGGTACAGAAGAAAGAAATACAAAAAAAGAAATTGATCTTCAAATCTTCTTCTATATTCAAACCGATTTCAGATTTTAAGTTCGTGCATTCAGTTTTTTGTAACTGTGATGCCAAGCTAAAATTTCTGGCAATTTAAATCCTAAGCAATCTTTAAAACATAGGTGGCCAAAAAAGGTTAGATCGGGTATTTCAGCTCACCTTAAACCTCATATAAGATGCAGAACGTTTAAAAAAGATATACAAGAGGATTTAAAATGTATGAAAAATATGAGACGTCTCTATCAAAACTACATTCAATATGTTGCAAAGTTTTGGAAATTTTTTAGCAGCCTTTTCGCTTCTCAAATGGTAAAAAATATAGGTAATTATGATTAAACTAGTCAGACCTTACCCGAAAGTGCTGAAAAGCATCATCCATTTGTGACTAAGGTTCTAAAAAACGATTCAGTTTCCAAATAATGGTTTCTCTTTATTGTACTTGGTCCCCTGTGTCCTTTATTTTGCGCGTCCACTTTCACTTCATTTTTCTAGTCTTGATTTTGTTTGTTGTTTTGAAAATTCTTTTTATTTTTCCTTTAAGTGTATATTTGCCCTAGTTTAGCTAGTTTAGCCATTTTAGTTAAAGCATCGTCATATCTTACTTTATCTATGCTATACTTGTCCCAGGAAATGTTCGATAGAAGAAAAACCCTTAAAGTTAAGGTATTGGCTTTTAATTTTATTTCTTTCACCAAAAAACAACAAAGAAAACAGCGATTCAGGGAACAACTGGATAAGTTTATGAGACAAAGATGAAAAAAGAAGATATAGTCACTGAGTTTTGATATTAATGTACGGTCATCTAGCAGAAAATGCCCGGAGTTGTTGGATTTCCGCTTGTAAGCAGAATCTTCTGAAGTGCACTAGCATGGACCTAATCAAATTCGGTTCCAAAAAATTTGTTATCATTAGCCAAAATCTTTTCCATCACTTTTGATAATAAATTTAGTTAGGCGGAGCAAGAAACTCGTTGAAATGTAAAGAGTGGATTTAATCAATTTGGACCATGAGAAGCTAATCTGAGGACCAAAGCCCCCAAATCTTCCTTCCAATCCCATTATGGATACAAATCACAACATACTGATTGCGTGCTCATTGCCATTAACTTCTTCAGTAGGGTTCTCCGGTGGTGATAAAGTTTTTGTTGTTAATGTAACTACATTGAATATCTCAACAGCGTTGTTGTCTTGGTTCATAGTCGCTGTTCGGATTTTCTTTTGTGGATTCTTAGATCGGCTTTGTCTCTCTGAACGTTTACGTGTAAATATACTATTTTCAATATTAAGCAATGCATTTACGTCCTGTCGTCTTGTGCAAGTGCAAGCCTAAAAAAAAAATAAAAAAATTAAAACACTGTTTTTCTACCTTATGAAGATGATATAGTCAATATGAAGTTACAAAGAGTCTCTGCTGATCTTATGTTTTTGAAAGAACACATAATTTAAATGAAAGAAAATTGATGCAATTTCAATTTCCCTCTACTTTTGAAAACTACAAGAAAATATGAAATAATGCCGTCTCTAACTTAAAAAAAAATACTAAAAGTAGGAGCATGAAATTAATGGTACGTTCAGTTTTACATTAAACTTGAAAGAAGCATAACTTTTTTACGGAAATTTGAAAGTTATAACGAAAAATTTTTTTCGTGGATTTTGCCAGATATTTTCTATAAGACTAGCTAGAAAAAACTAAATTTTAATATTTTCAATTATTATTATTCCTTATTGCTACGAGATATATATATCTTAACTAGAAGTGGTCCAAGATATTTTACCCCATATCACTGTACCTTCATTATTTTAATGAATGAAGTAATCAGTGATTTGTGGAGTCTAAAATTGGCACTCCTACTGACCTACCTAGACAGTAGCGTACGTTCAAGCTGTTTTTAGATGTCTTAGTAGACTTAGAGTGTATGATATGAAATTAGAGGCGTTCCTTCAAGATTGTTGAAGAATATTTAGATTTCTTTAAAATACTAACACTGTAACTAGTAAACTTATTTGTTCACTTTTTTTCAGAGAGTTAATCATCATATGAAACAATTCGACTGATCAATAAAGCAAACTTGTGTTCTTCGTATCATATTGCAGAAGTTTATGCCAAGAAAAAGAAAATACGTAAAGATACTTTGTGAAATTTTTAAAATCTGAAACATTTTAAAACATTAAATTTGGAAACAAACTCTTCTACTTTAAAAACTAAACATAATTTTTTAACCGTAATTTGTTTATTTTACTTATATATTTTTAAGGATATTTCTTAGAACATCAAAATGTAAAGGCAAGTTAAGTTTGAAAACATTCTTTTTTATCTTAAAAAAAACCCTCTAACCACAAACTTTTTATTTTAACTATAGAATTTGTAAAGAAAATTTTAGAATAAGTAGTTATATAACAACTTTTAAAATTTCATTTTTATAAAAGAAAATAAGCCAAAAATAAACTGTGGAAATTGAGGGGTGTCATTTGAGCCAATTTAAGGAGTATATTTTAGTAAATTAGATCTTATTTATACACTTTTTTAATGTTTGAGATGATTTATATACTACATTAAAGTAATTTGGATATAATCAAATTTGTATTCTGTCGACGTAGATAATTTATCCTATCCTTTTGACTTGATTAGTGCATTCTAAGACTATATTGCGTTGTCTGAGACATCCCATAGCCTTTATTTAAGTAGATAAGAGCCGTTGTAGACAGTTTTAGATTTTTGACGTAATAGATATCTATTTTTAACGCCTTTACTTTTTTTGCCGATTCTTAGGTATAATTTTTGAGAATTTAACAGCTATAGTTTATATAGTAGGCTATAAGTCTTTCTTAGCCTATTCATAAGTATTTGAGATGATCCATATAGGTTAGAGTGAATTAGGTGCATTCATGAGATGTATTTATCTATCTTGATTATCACATTCTTAGGCTTTATTTCCTTGTTTGAGGGAGCTCAGTGGATCAGAGCTGTTTTAGACAATCTTTTCTTATGTTTTAGGTAATATATATGGCTTTTGCTGTATTTATTAGACATAATTAGCCTATTCTTAGTTATATTTAAATGTCTTGAATAATTTAAAAGTCTTTTTTTAACACATTAGAGTTTTTTTTAGTGTATTTTATTACTTATATTATTAAATTTACTTTAGTTGAGCAGATCAGTGGAATCATAGGATATATTGTGTAGCTTTGCACAATTTAAACTGTTAAATCTAGTGGATAGAAACTATCAAGCGATACTTTTGGGTAATTTGAAATACCTACAGGATTTTAGTTAATTTTCGTTTTCTGCATCCAAATATTGTCATTTGAGACCATCAAAGAACTATATATTAATAGCTGATATCTTTGTTGAAATGATTTTCAGTTTGTGAGATGATATTAGTGCAATACGGGAGCAGATTAGGCGCGATCATAAGATATATTCTGCTCTTTTACGTAATCATAGGCAGCGCAATAGCGCTGCCTAAGTAAAGAACGATGTTGGCCCAATGTATTGTTAATTGTTTTTCCTAGACCAGGGTACTTCATATCGAAGGAATTGTCGTAGAAACTTCGAAAAGGGTTAATACGATTGGAAATTGGAATGGCTAGTGCCCTTTTTAATAGTCAAAAGTGATTGGAAGGCAACTAACACCTCTTCCATGCCCACCATTACCCCAAACAAATCCAATCAAAATTTTGAGATAACCATTTTGTTCAACGTAGTTGATTTCCAGATAGAAATTATGTTTTTGAGGATCACACTCCCCAAAAAGCCCTTAGGTCAAGGATTGTAAGTTATGCCCTGGGGGCATATAAGATTTTCATAGAAAGCGTTGTCGCAGAAACTTCAAAAAGGGCTCATTCGATTGGATATTGAAATGGCTAGTGCCCTCTTAATAGTCGAAAGTGATTGGAGGTCGACTAAACACCCTTTCCCGCCCACCATTTATCCAAACGCATCCAATCAAAATTTTCAGATATTAATTTTGTTCATTGTAGTTGAAATTTCTTGAAATTAGGTCTTTAAGGATGCCAACCCTCCCCCTACAACTCCCAGGGCAAGGGTTGTAAGTTATGCCCTGGGGCATATAAGGTTTTTATAGAAAGTTTTGTTGTAGAAACTTCAAAGAGGGCTCATTTGAATGGAAATTGAAAAGGCTAGTGCCCTATTTAATAGGCGAAAGTGATTGGAGGGCAACTAACGAGCCTCTCACGCCCACCATTTCCCCAAACATATTCAACCAAAATTTTGAGACAGAAATCTTGTTCAACGTACTTGAAAGTTCTGGAAATTAGGTCTTTACCAGCGTTGTCGTAAAAACTTCAAAAAAAAACTCATTCAATTGGGAATTGAGAGGGCTAGTGTTCTTATCAATAGTCAAAAGTGATCGGAGGGCGAATGCCCCCCCCCTATGGCCATCATTTGCCCATCCCCATCATCAACATTTTGATATAGCCATTTTGTTGAACGTAGTTGAAGGGTTCGGAAATTATGTTGTTGAGTATGACAACCCCCCACAGCCCTCAGGGAGAAGGTTGTAAGTTATGTCCTGGGGGCATATAATGTCTTATAGAAACTGTTGTCGTAAAAGCTTCAAAAAGGGCTCTTTCGATTGGAAATTGAGAGGCTGTTGCCCTTTTTAATAATCGAAAGACATCGGAGGGAGAATCCCCCCACCACGCCCATCATTTCCCCATACCTTTCCGATCAACATTTTGGTATGACCATTTTGTTCAACGTAGTTGAAAGTCTGGAAATTATGTCCTTGAGGATGACAACCCTCTCCCCATAGCCTTCAGGACAATGGTTGTAAGTTATGCCCTTGGGGCATATAAGGTTTTTATAAAAAGTTTCGTCGTAGAAGCTTCAAAAAGGGCTCATTCGACTGGAAATAAAGAGCACAAGTGCCTTTTTTATTATTCGAAAGTGATCAGAGGGCAAATGCCCCCACGCATATCATTTCCCCAAACACTTCCAATCAAAGTTTGATATAGCCATTTGGTTCAGCCTATCAGAAAGGTCCTGAAATTATGTCTTTGAGGATAAGAAATCCCCCCAGCCCTCAGAGCAAGGGTTGTAAGTTATGCCCTTGGGATATAAAGGGTTTTTATAGAAAGTGTGGTCCTATAAACTTCGAAGGGGATCATTGAATTGGTAATCAGACGCTCTAGTGTTCTTCTTAAGAGTCAAAGTTATCAGAGGGCAGCTATCCCCTCCCCCTACACATGCGTCGTATTGTTGCAAAATGCGTCTGATAGAAATTGTGAGGTAGCCATTCCATTCAAAATAGTCTAAATATCATATAACAAGGCTTTTGAGGCAAGTTATGGCCAGGGGTTATTTAAGGTTTTTATGGAAGGGATGGTTGTTTAACTTCAGAAGAGGCTCAGATTTTCTCCCTGAAACAGACTATGTCAATATAAAACGAATAGAAATTAATTAAAATAACTGTTTGCACAAAATAAGTTTTTCAAAAAAAAGTAAAGGATCCCATTAAACCAAAAATGAACAGAAATAGAATAAAATAACCTACCAAGCATACAACTACCACAAATCAGTATCAATAAATAAACGAAACCCAAAAACAAACAAAAATTAAAATAAGTCTTACTCAAAACGACCAGAAATTAATCTGAGTAGGGTTCTATATGCTTTTGAAACCCTGTACTTTCTAAAGGCCAGAGTATAATTTGTATTTTACTGAAAAAAATTCTTTTAAATGTTTTCACTTTCATAACTTTAAGAAATCAAAAATTAATTAAGATTTTAAGCAATAAATATCAGTATTTGTATATTAAACTGACAATGCTTCATTTTTTCAGTAAATTCATTTGAATTTTTTTTCAGTAAAGTACAAATTATATTCTGGCTTTTAGAAAGGTTACGGTTTAGAACCCTACTCAGATTAATTTTTGCTCGTTTTGAGTTTGACTTATTTTAATTTCTGCTTGTTTTGGGTTTCATGTGTTTATTGATGCTGATTTGTGGTAGTTGTATGGTTGGTAGGTTACTTGATTCTATTTTTGTTCATTTTTGGTTTAACAGAGTTCTTTATTTTTTTGAAAAACTTATTTTGTGCACAAAAATTTTTTTGACTAATTTTATAAAAAGATATACATCGAAAGTAAGGATAGTTTCATCCAGTGAAAATTAAAAATATGGTACAAATATTTTGCCCAAGACCTTCGCTCAGCTGTCCTCAATGCAGAAATAGAAAAATAAAAACAAACCATAAAATGCATTAAAAAAGGGTAACAAAAGGGTAAGAGGGTAATTGAATAAAAAAAATCCGATGTTGAATTTGCATTATAACATTCCGTACTAAATTGCCTGATGAGGCTAGACCTGACAAGCCATTAGCTTTAGAAAAAGAATTAATTCAAATGAACTCAGATTTAGAACTTTAAATTGTTATTCAATGTAGGAGATCTTATTCATTTACCCTTTCACCGTTACATGGAAAGGACCTCTTTTATTTTAGTTGTTGTTTTGTACATTTTTTTTTAATTTTTCTACTTCTGCACTGAGGATGGTTGAGGAGCAGTCTCGGCCGAAATATTTCCATTGCTTCTTTGTTTCATTTACACTGCAAGAACTCCTTTGTTTTCTTACGCACATCTTTTTCTCATCTTATCGTGCTTAGCCAGTGTGGTCTGAGAAAAACAATTATTTTTTATTTTTATTTATTTAACTTGATCAGTGCATTTTTGACTAAATTTCCTTGTTAGAGACAACACAGACCAGAATTTTAGCGAGTCATGGCTTTTGTAGACAGTTTTTGATGTTGGATGTAATATATATACTTTGTACTATTTTATTCGACTTGACTAATCCAATTCTTAGGTGGTATTTTAGATATTTTAGCAAAAATATTTGGGCTAGTCAGATCTTTCTTGTGGTATTATTCAGAGTTTGACGTGATTCACATGCTAGATTGGAGTAGTTTAGGTACAGCTATAAGATATGTTCTGCTCTGAAATGTAATTCATATACTTTCAAATCACAAAAGTAGTAACTATCCCAAATTCAAACTTAGATTCAGAAAACAAATAATTGCAACTGACCAACATTTTTATTTTTTCACTGGTAGTGAGCAATTATGCAAAAAAAAACCTATTTCAGTTTTAATGATTACCTGACGGAAATATTCAGAATATTTGGTTTCCAAATTAATGCGTATAAGTAAGAGAATATGATAAAATCCTTTAAATTGAAAAACGAACTTATTGTAAAGATAATAAAATAGAGGTTAAAACTGAAACTCAAATGCATTGAATTTTAGATTAGAAATGGAAAAATTGACGAAGGACAATCAAGACGGGTTGAAGTCCGTAAAGGGAAAAAGAAATTCAAAGGAGGGACTTTAAAAAAAAAACAATAGCTGCAATTTTTCTGAGCTCCAAAATTTAAATTATGTTTATTCAACATCTAAATATAGAATGCTTATACATTAATTTTGGCAAAAATCTTCTACCATAAAAAGTACTTATTTTGCAAATATTCTTTTTATTTAGAAATTTTTAGATTTTTTTCTTTTGGGAGTTTTGAAACGTATATTACCTTTGGAAAAATTTTCTTTTACCCTAAGAGAAAAAGTGCACACTAAGAAGTTAGAATGGCTGAAATTATTTGATCGGGTGTTGGAGTGATTAGTGAAAAGACAGGCAGTAAGGTAAGCATTTAAAATTGAAGGGATTGTTACAAAGCTGAAGCTGCAAAAAGCATATTTAAGTTTAATATCTGTATAATAATATGTCAAGAATGATGGCTAAATCTGAAAAAGCACCCCTTCGAAAATTTATTAGGATGGGGTTCTGAATGATTGAAAAATAATTACAAGTTCCTCATTTTCATGGCTTTCAAAGCGAGTCTTTTGATACCCCGAGTTGTTCCAAAGATTTGGCAGATATGGTATTTGCAAAATCTGGGTACACGGCTCAATTTCTAATTGCCTCTCCCACCCTAAAACCATTCCTGAAACTTTTAACGCGATACCCAAAGCCGCTCCCGAAAAATTGCAGATACACGATTTTTAAAACCTGGAAAAGTAAAGTGTCTTTTGATCTGTCTCGCTATTTAGTTATGCAGAAATTATAAGTTCTATAAGAGCTTGTAGTACAAAAATTTCTTGGTAAATCAGAGACAAAATGGTTTATGCTCCCCCCTCCAACAGAAAAAAATGAAGATACCTTGCCCAATCCTCTCCCTTCGTTTTTCTAGTGGTATCTTTTAATTCTAACTTCAAACTTCAAGCCAATATTGGATATGTACAATTTTCATGACCTGGGTACAAATAGAGTCTTTTGTTTCACCTTTGCTCTCTCCCCTAGGCCAAATTTGAGGCTCCCTGAATCTCAGCCTTAAGACTAACTGAATACTTCCACTTGTTCCCTAAAGCCGTTCCCAACAAACTGCAGTTAATTTGAAACCTCTGCTGCACATAGCCTATTTCGATTTAGGCTACTAGAGTAGATTACGCGTTTCGTCTCCAGTGTTTGCGGTTGGGAAACACTAGGAATTTTGATCTAGCCAACAACCCTTAATGTCTCTTATGTGATCGGAAAATCAAGATCAAACATAGCCGCCTTTTCTATTATAGCTTATTTATGAATGATGGCTAATTTGAACACTTTAGGGGCGTTGTCTTGAGCTGTCGGGGTGATGTAAACCCTTGAGGCACACTCGTCTGACCTTTCTATTTTTGTGAACGACTCTCTTAAAATTTTGATCCTGCCAGGGGAGTTACAGGGAGGGATGTGTGGCTGAAAAGGTCACATTAGGAGAGAATGGATGCTCTCAATATCCTTTTAGCTCAGAATAAAGGGCACTAGAACTTCCAATCTAAAATCGAATGGGCTCCATCTCAAGTTTCTACGGAAACCCCTTTGACGTGAAGTCGCCACTGAAATTTCCTTTTGCCACTTTCTTGGGCCTCGTTTTGGAGTGAACCATTTTTTTTATTTCTGCATTGGAGTCCACTTGGCCAGAGAATTTATCCATATTGATTTTTAGCCCATCGAAAAACCACTTTTAGGGCATTTTACTAATCGCAAATGTTCCCCTGAATGTGTTTTTGAGCATGAAGTGCCTCTTGGCTCATAGGCGTAGAGTTATAGGTTTCAAACTGATCAGGGGAAATTTTTGTCCTATTTTTCGTACCCCTATGGCTTCCAAGAAAATTCATTTATTTTTTTTTCACCTAGAGACCGATCTGTTGAAACTACGGGCAAATTACTTATCCAATATCAAACAATATCCCCAGATTTTTCCACTATAGAATTTGTTTGTAAACAGTTGGTAATTTGTATTGTTTGCGACCCCTGTCCCTGGGGTTATGGAGGTCTTACCATATCTGAATACGCATTTAATGCACCTTTGGACTATTTTGAACGTGTAACAAGGAAAAAAAAATCATCGACTGTTTTCTGGCATTTCTCCAGTTCATTCTGGGAGGAACGATGTTTTTTTCTTATGTATTTAGGTGTCATTAGTCCGAATGGCTAAGGATACAATTTTCGTACCGCTCAGGAAAAAAATAGCCCTTTTTCAGATCTCGTTTTTTCGATAATGGTCGGTGTCTGAAAACCTTTTTTTACATTGTTATCCACTTTTCCAAATAGCCTGATTTAAATCTAATAAGGGATAAAGAGCTTGTTGGCCCATTTCTCATCCCTTGCTCACCCCTTCCTACAAAAAAGTTAATCTTTTATCCCGGAAAATGGTTCCTGAAAGTCTTGTGCGACTTAGACACCCAACTTAAAACTAGCACCTTTTTCCATTACAAAACATATATTTTGAAAACGACAACGACAACTTTTTCGTTATAAAACAGCAACGGAAGGATGGTTGGTTACCTTCCAACCATTTTGGACTCATAGAAAAGGCATTCAAACTTTCAATTTCCAATTGAATAGGCCCCTCTGAAGTTTCAACCACAGATGTTTTTGTTTTCACGGGGTCACTTTGTAAGGAAGGGTGGACGTTGAAACTTCAGAAATATCACTCCCTGGAAATTTCCCTCCCCATGGAAAATTCCCCCGCAGAAAAACCCCCAGCAGGAAATTTGTCCCCCCTCCCCCTCACCCGAAAATGTATGCCTATATCCCAATAAAAAATATTATGCGCAAACAATGAGCAAATTTCATAACTTAAAGACATTTCCCCTGGGGCTGGGGGGCATGTTATACCGAAAGGCATAGTTATTAGGCCTTTCAACTTTGATGAACAAAATGGCTATCTCGAAATTTTGATCGAACGATTTTGGGAAAAAAGGGCGGTGGAGGGGGCCTAGTTGCCCTCCAATTTTTTCGGTCACTTAAAAAGGTCACTACAACTTTAATTTCCGTTCGAATGAGCCCTCTTCCGATATTCTAGGACCACTGGGTCGGTACCATCACTCCTGGAAAAAAAAAAACATCCGTGATCTTTCTTCTGGTAAAAAATACAAAATTCCACATTTTTGGAGATAGGAGCTTGAAACTTATACAGTAGGGTTCTCTGATATGCTGAATATGACGGTGTGATTTTCATTCAGATCACTTGACTTTTAGAGGCTGTTTTTCTCTTTTTCCGAAAACCAGGAAAATTTTCTCAGGGTCGTAATATTTGATGGGTAAGACTAAACTTAATGAAATTTCTATATTTGAAATCAGCATAAAAATCTGCTTCTTTAAATATATCTATTGATACCAAAATTCAATTTTTAGAGTTTTGGTGACTATTGAGCCGGATCGCTCCTTACTTACAGTTCGTTACCACGAACTGTTTGATTGGAAATGCTTTAGGAAATGATGGGCGTGGTGGTGGGGGGCATTCACCCTCCGATCACCTTTGAGCGATAACAAAGGCACTAGTCCTCTCAACTTCCAATCGAATGAGCCCTTTTTGCAGTTTTTACGACAAAACTTTTATAAAAACCTTATATACCCAAAGGGCATAACTTACAACCCTTGTCCCGAGGGCTGTGGGGGTTTTCACATTCAAGGACATAATTTACACACTTTTCAACAACGTTGAATAAAATGGCTATACCCAAATTTTGATCAGAAGTGTTTGGAGAAATGAACGGCGTGAAGGGGGAGTTCGCCCTCCAATTACTTTCAACTATCAAAAGGGGCACTAGTCCTCTCACTTTTCAATCGAATGAGCCCTTTTTTTGAAGTTTCTACGGCAACGTTTTCTATAAAGAATCCTTATATGCCTCCAGGGCACAACTTACATCCTTCGCCCTGAGGCCTGTGGGAGAAGGGGGTTTCATTCTCCAAGACATAATTTCCGGACTTTTAAACTAAGTTAAACAAAATGGCTATCTCAAAATTGCGATTGAATGTGTTTTGGGAAAGGATGGGCGTGGGAGGGGGGTTAGTTGCCATCCATTCACTTTCAACTATTAAAAAGGGCACTAGCCGTTTCAATTTCCAATCGAATGAGTCCTTTTTGAAGTGTCTGCGACAACGCTTTCTATAACAACCTTATATTCCCACAGGGCATGAAAGTCGGAGGGGGGATTTTTCATCCTCAAAGACGTAATTTCCGGACCCTATAACTACGTTGAACAAAATAGCTATCTCAAAATTTTGATTGGATGTGTTTGGGGAAAGGGTGGGCGGGGGAGGGGGGTTAGTTACCCTCCAATCACTTTCGACTGTTAAAAAGGGTACTAGCAGTTTCAATTTCCAATCGAATCAGCACTTTTGGCACTTTCTAAGACAACTCCTTCGTTACGAAGTGCTCTAGTCTAAACAAATCACAAAATGAAATATTGTGCCAACATCGTTCATTACATAGGCAGCGCTATTGCGCTGCCTATGACATTGCTATATCCTAACGAACTTGCGGCTGAAATGTTATTCATTCCTAAGTTATTTGTTCAGTTAATGCTCTTACGAATAAAAACTAACATAATGAGATGCCAGTAATGTGCTTTTTGAGTGGAATTCCTCAAATGTTAATATCAAACCGGATTTAGTCACCCTAATGTCTTCCTCTACATTAGTTATCTCTCGATGCTTACTTTTTGTCCTAGCAACCATCGCCCTGGATGGCTGACTTTTCAGAAATACGAAGCTATAAATGGAATTAAAATTCTATGAGCTGCACTGCCTGGAAAGGAATGGGAGATCTCTGATGGTTTCCAAAATTTACTGAATCCAATTGTGCCAATATTTTATTTTTCATTCTTATCATGAAGAAACTTAATAAAGGGTGATATGTGTCTTACTATTTTTTCCTGACTAAATCATATTGGATAGACTAGTATAGAAAGTTGGGAGGAAACTTGTTCGATCACAAGCTCTCAGATCAAATGTGCTTATTAATTGGCAAAACAGATTTCACAATACTCAACTACCTCCCCTTCTCTGGTTTGTTGAGCACACCATGCCTACCACCTGCCACAAGATCAATATTTCAAAATGGTCATTTTTATTAGAACGGTGAGACAGCCAAAGAAAATCAAACTGTAGATAAGGAGCAGAACAGGCTAATAGTAGCCGAAACTCTAAAACTGAATTTTTACAACGCTATATATGTTATAAGAATTGGCTTTTTATCGTGATTCTTAATAGGTAAAAATGATTAAATTTTAAGGTGTTGAAAAGTTACAAGTCTGAGAAAATTTGCTCTATTTTCGAATAAAAGGCAAAACCCCTCCAGACATGGACACCCATACGCTGAATTTTCGGGGGGGGGGGGCGTACCTGGTCTAATAGGTACTTTCAATGTCGTATATAGACCCCGGCGCCCCACTGGCGCATGCTGCGAACTCTGTCGACGAGAGAGCCCACCGACCGCCACCGAATTGTCGTAACACTGCCGGTGTGCCACAGTTGGCTGAGGTGGCAGTATTCCTCTGAATCTGAGTTAATTTAAGCCAATTCTTTATTGCGTCAACGGTAATGTTGGAGCTTTATTTTTCTTGCGTGGCTAAGGATTTCGATTTTCCTGCTTAGAAATCAAGGCTGGTCTTCAAAATTAAACAAACAAATGTGCACACAAATAGCTTTCAAGAACCTCTTGTGCTTCCAGGGTGAGTTTTTATTCAGCACTAGTTCTTGTAGCACATCAAGGAGGCACACTTGTGCCTCTATAAAGAGGCGACCCACCACAATGTTAAGAGATTTCAGGTCCTAGAGGTCGCAGAGAAACGGCGGTAATTGCATTTTGTAGCCCAAGCTCAAACTAAGAAACTTGCAAAATTTCATCCTCCTCCGACTTTATCTTCATGGGGTAAACTGGGCCGGAAGTTTGGACCCTCCCACCACAGCCCCCCGTTAACGTTGTCCGATTGGGCTGAAATTTAGAGGTTAAGCTTTCCTAGGGCCCGGGAGCTTATCCTCGAAATTTCAGCTCATTCCGATCACTCCTTCCCTGTTTTCAAAAAACCAAATATCGCCACTTAAAATTCATCATCATCTCTTTTTTTTTTCTTAGCCACGCCTACAGGCCACAGTTGGCAACGGATCCGGTTGAATGAGGACTCATTCAAAGCAGAATTCGACCTGTTAGGGCCTTTTGATATTTTCAGACCGAAAAAATTACCCCCCGAATTTACATTTACGAAAAACCTCGTTTTCCTATATTAGCCCATGTTAATTTTTCCCTCCACAACCCCCCTTTAACGTTGTCTGATCGGGCTGAAATTTAGAGGATAAGCTTTCCTGGGGCCTGGGAGCTTATCGTCGAAATTTCAGCTCAATCTGATCACTCCTTCCCTGTTTTCCAAAAACCACATATCAAGATTTTTGGGAATTTGCTTGCGTCGAAAATACCTTCTATATGCTAAACAACAATTACTATTGTGTTTGTATAGTCCAGCGCCTGAGACTTCAGACTTTCAAACGGAAAACTCGGGTTCGATTCACCATCAGATCAACTTTTTTATATACTTTGAAAAGAAACTCAGTTTCTTTTTTAAATTATTTGAAAAAAATTACGTTTTCTAAAGAGTTAAAGAGGCTGAGTTACAAGGTCGACCCTTAAAACGTACAGGGATTAGGAGGCACAGTTGGGGGGCTGTTAAAGAGGCTGAGTCACAAGTTCGAACCTTAAAACGTACAGGGATTAGGAGGCACCCTGTACGACGTGATTTGAGTATTCAGGAATTAAAAGCCTTAACATAAGAATGTTCAAGAGCGGGGGGTTTGGGGGGCGGCAGCCCCAACTTTAACTCCTGACACGATCAGCTAACAGTTAGTCAAGCAATAATAAGTAATAAACTGTACAAAAACGTGCAGAAATTATTTGAAAAAAACTACGTTTTCTAAAGAGTTAAAGAGGCTGAGTTACAAGGTCGAACCTTAAAACGTACAGGGATTAGGAGGCACAGTTGGGGGGCTGCCGCCCCCCAAACCCCGCTTTCGCAGCCTTTAAATATAAAAAAAAATTTCTTTAAACTGAAAGTAAGGAGCGACATTAAAACTTAAAAAGAACAGAAATTATTCCGTATATGAAAGAGGCTGTGCCCTCCTCAACGCCTCGCTCTTTACGCTAAAGTTTGACTTTCTCACAACTCTTTTTTTAAACAATAAAAACTTTAGCGTAAAGAGCGAGGCGTTGAGGAGGGCACAGCCTCTTTCATATACGGAATAATTTCTGTTCTTTTTAAGTTTTAATGTCGCTCCTTACTTTCAGTTTAAAGAAATTTTTTTTTATATTTAAAGGCTGCGAAAGCGAGGGTTTGGGGGCGGCAGCCCCCAACTGTGCCTCCTAATCCCTGTACGTTTTAAGGTTCGACCTTGTAACTCAGCCTCTTTAACTCTTTAGAAAACGTAGTTTTTTTCAAATAATCTACTGAATGACAATTGTCTGTCGAACAGATCCCGAGTTAAATTCCAGGTAGGAACTTGTGATTTAAGGACCTCTCTTTTCCAAGACACCTAGGTATAGCAGAGAATCAATATTTATCGAGTCTTCGCCATAGGTAGGTGTTTGTAAATACTGAAGTTTTGATTCTGTGACATAGCAGTGTTACTTGAAACGTTAGGTTCCGAAAATTCTAAAGTTCCTAACTGTTAAATTCTGAATTTAACACCGAGGACAATTAATGTGTTTCCTTATTCTTCATAAAACCCCTGGAGGTGCAGTAACTAGGAGCAGACTAGGTGTCTAATTACAGGACGGGGACCTATTTCAGACATCAACAGAAATGAATGGGAAGGAAACTACAAATGTAGGTCTCCCTAATCACCATCTCAACAGTTATATCTATTATACAAACTTGAAAATTAGTTTATATCTACTAAATCTGTCAAAATTTCCTTAAGAAGTATTTCATTTATTTAAATATTTCACCCATATATAATGGTAATTATTTTAAATTTACAGACAGTTAATAGTAGAGGCCTAATTGCAATTGGAAATTTCTAGCTGGGGTTTAATATTCGAAAATAGCCTACTGATCAAACTTGATCAAAGCATTATTTGAACAAAGCACAATGCATTATTATTATTTTTTTTTTGGTTTCTTTCTTTTAGACCAGGGCTGTTCGTATCGAAGGATTTGTCGTATAAACTTCAAAAAGACCTAATTTGATTCGAAATAGGAAGAGCTTGTGCCCTTTTTAATAGCCAAAAGTGATTGGAAGGCAACTAACACCCCTTCTAGACTCAGCATTTTCCCAAACACATCCAACCAAAATGTAAGATGGCCATTTTGTTCAACGTAGTTGAAAGAGCCGCAAATTGTGTCTTTGAGGATGACACCCCCCAGTGGCCTCAGGGCAAGGGTTGTAAGTTTGTCTTGGGGGCATATAAGGTTCATATAGAAAGCATTGTTGTAGAAACTTCAAAAAGGGCTCATTCAATTGGAAATTGAAACGTTTAGTGCCCTTTTTAATAGTCGAAATTGATTGGAGAACAACTAACCCCCCTCTCCCTCCCACCTTTTCCCCAAACACATTCCATCAAAATTTTGAAATAGGCATTTTGTTGAACGTTATTGAAAGGTCCTGAAATTATGTCTGAGGTTGACACTCCCCCACAGCACTCACGGCAAGGGTTGTAAGTTATACCCTGGGGGCATATAATGTTCATATAGAAAGTGTTGTCGTAGGAAAGTGTTTTGTTCAATGTAGTTGAAAGTTCTGGAAACTAGGTCTTTGAAAATTACAAACCCCCCACACCCCTCAGAGCAAGGGTTTTAAATTACATCCTGGGGGCATATGAGGTTTGTATAGAAAGTGTTGCCGTAGAAACTTCAAAAGCACTCATTTGATTAGAAATTGAAAAAATAGTGCCCTTTTTAATATTCAAAAGTAATTGGAGGGCAAATAACCCCTCTCTCACACCCACCATTTCCTCAAACATAGCCAATCAAAATTTTGAGACAGCCATTTTGTTCAACGTCGTTGGAAGTTCTGGAAATTAGGTCTTTGAGGATGATAAACCCCCACACCCATCAGAACAAGGGTTGTAAGTTACGCCCTGGGGGCATATAAGGTTTGTATAGAAAGTATTGTCGTAGAAACTACAAAAAGGGCTCATTCGATTGGAAATTGCCTTTGTGCCTTTTCAAAAGTTTAAAGTGATTGGAGGGCAGCTAACCCGCCTCTCACGCCCACCATTTCCCCAAACACATCCAATCAAAATTTTTCATCCAATCAATTCTTTCTTTATTTGATCAAAATTTTGAGTAGCCAATTTGTTCAACGTAGTTGAAAGGTTCGGAAATTATGTCAGTGAGAATGACAAACCCCCCACAACCCCAGGGAAAAGGTTATAAGTTATAGGAAAGTAAGAATGTAATTTGTACTTTGCTGAAAAAAATCTTTTAAATATTTACAATTTTATAACTTTAAGAAATCAAAAATTAATTAAGATTTTAAGGAATAATTATCAGAATTTGTATATTAAACTGAATATGCACATTCATTTAAATTTTTTTCAGTAAAGTAAAAATTATCTTCTTACTTTTGAAAAGCATATTGGTTTTGAGCCCTACTCATATTAATTTCTGCTCATTTTGAGTTTATCTCTGTTATTTATTTTAAAATCTGTTCGTTTTGGGTTTCATTTATTTATTGATACTGATTTGTGGTAGTTTATTGGTTTTGAGCCCTACTCATATTAATTTCTGCTCATTTTGAGTTTATCTCTGTTATTTATTTTAAAATCTGTTCGTTTTGGGTTTCATTTATTTATTGATACTGATTTGTGGTAGGTTCATTTTGTTTTAATTGAGTTTTTAACTTGAAAAAGTTTTTTTTAATTAATTATGTTTAAATAGGCTTGGCTACAAGATTGCATTCATCCTATCCCAACTATCTGCATCGGGTCCAAGATTAATAACCTGCAGTCCTTGTTTAGGCAAGATATATTTTAGTCAAAACATTTTTACAAGACCACACACTGTCCAAGTACTGGGTGTTTTTACCCTGAATCCTCTTTCATGTTGTAGATATGATCTGGCTGTTCCAGCCACTTTCGCACATTACCTCTCCCACCACTCATAGTTATCACACTGACCTCTGCAGTAGGTTCTACCTTCTACCTAACGGCCCTCATAGATGAATTTTACAAAGTTGCCAACTGCAACCCAAATCGAAACTAATTTCGAATTCCTATTCACTATCTTACCCAAGAAAACTGTCTGAGTTGTCATATACAGTCACTGTCTGAACATTCTCAGTTTCATTTTCACCATCAGTGCTATCTTCTCACAAAATCTATTCACAGCCTGCTTCTTTGTTTATTGCTTTTGTTGCTTCAATTTTTCCTTTCCACGTCTTCTTTGCCTTCATTATAGCAAAGGCAGCTTCAGTCTTAGCCTTCACTGATGTATCAGTGAGCACTTTTGCTCTGCTCTCCTTTCTTCCTTGAAGCATTTTTTTTTCTTGGTGGTGCTAGGATGTGGTTGTACTTATTCAGGTGTGACTATCCTATTTCACAGTAGCTTAAAAACCACTGGGCTTACCGAAAACATTGGGTGAGAGGATGGTAGTGCAGGTAAGGATTGGACTGGAGTTAGAACCTCTGACGAGCTTGGAAATTTGCCACCAGCTTCATGGGCTAAAATCATTTTGTAGGTCTGTATTTAAGAGCACAGATCCTCATTATAAAATCAATATGGATTGGAAGAAGATATACCCCTTCTCCCTCCCTTCTGGACGTTTCTCCCTTCCGAATCCCTTCTTGATATTTGATCATATGACGCTAAGGGGAAAGATCTTCCTACCAACCCAGAAGTGATGTAAATAGTAAAAGTTCTTCTCACAGGTGACGGTTGCTCGATGAAAAAAAACTACTAATTTTGATAATTAATTCTCTTGGGAATACATAGCTGTTAGACATAGCTGTCAACTATCCTGCAAGGGTTCTGAAATGCCACAGCCATTTCGTTTCTACCAGATTTCTACTTCTCGTGAAGAATAACGAAGAAAACCAGCGTCCAGCCAGCAGCTCGTGAAGTTTCTAACATGTGAATAGACCCAATTCTGATATAAATTAAAAGTGGGATTTGAGAAAGACTGATCAAAACATAAATGTTTGCGGTCAACAATGATCGCGCCAGCAGCGTGCTGCTGCTGCTATTTTTTGGCCCCGCCATCGCTGACCTTCCCTTATCGATGCGGCGCTGGGTTTTAGTTCTATAATAGAAGTCTCAAAGCAAAAATATAAAAATACAAGGCAGCGTCATTCAGCCAGGGGGGCTGAAGCTCCACCCCCTGCACCCTCTTACGGGTACCCATGCCTCCAAAAGAGTAAATGAAGTTTAAAAAATTACGCCATCACATGAGGCATATCAGAGACCTTTATTACGGAAATTTCAAGCATATCTGTACAAAAATGGAGAATTTCGTATTCGTCCCGACACCGATGCCAGTTTATTTGCTTGTTTTTTCCTTTATTTTTCTTTCCAGGGGTGATCATATCAGACCAACGGTCATAGAAAATCAAAAAAAGGCTGATTCAAATAAAAACAAAAAATTTTCTCCAGCATACCAATAGCAGGCCAAACTATAAAGTCTTAAAAAACGAAAAGATTTAAAGGATTATTTTCTTTATTCCTGAAAAGACTATGTCAATATAAAGCGAACAAATTTAATTTAAAAAACTTTTTCCACAAAATAGGTTTTTCAAAGAAAAGTAAAGAACTCCAGTAAACAAAAAATTAGCAAAATTAAAATAAAAAATCTACCAAGCGTGAAACTACCACAAATCAGCATCGATAAATAAATGAAACCCAAATCAAACAGAAATTACAATAATTAACCGAGTCAAACTCAAAACGAGCAGAAATTAACATAAGTTGGGCGAAAGACCCGTATGTCTTCACAAGGCCAGAACAAAATTTGCACTTTATTGAAAAAATATAAATGTTTTTGTTTTTATAACTTTAATAAATCAAATAATATTAACATTTTGATTATTATCAGTATATGTATATTAAACTGACAATGCAAATTCATTTGTATTTTTTCAGTAAAGTGCAAATTTTGTTCTGGCCTTGGGAAGGCATGGGGGTTTTGCGCCCAACTTATGTTAATTTCTGCTGGTTTTGAGTTTGACTCGGTTCATTATTGTAATTTCTGTTCGTTTTGGGTTTCATATATTTATCGATGCTGATTTGTGGTAGTTTCACGCTTGGTAGATTATTTGATTTTATTTTCGCTCATTTTTTGTTTAATGGAGTTCTTTAATTTTCTTCGAAAAACTTATTTTGTGGAAAAAGTTTATTAAATTAATAAATATAAAAAACATACCTCAACAATGGGGTGTTTTCTACCTTGTTTTGGCGTAAAACTCAGTGGCATAAAACTTGACAATTCTGAGATAGCCAATCAACTTAAAATTAATCAAAAACTACAAATTGTGTCTCCTAGAGCCCTGAAGAGGGGCACTGAAGAATTGCTTAGAAAGGTGGCGTGCCTGAGAACACAAAAAATGCATTTTTATGCCTGATTTTCTAACTTTTCACAAACTCTACATTAATTATATAAATGGGCCTGAAAGGGGGGGGGGGGGAGAGGTAGAAATTAATGTTTAATCTAGCTTAATTTTGACTAAGCCTGACTGATAGTACTGCGAGGTGATGTCTTTCCCCTTTGCCGAAAAATATTCCCTTTTTAGCGTGAAAGATGCATCATGAGCACCGTCATGAAATGTACCAGGAATGAGGAGGCAAGTGTTACCAGGAAATTTTTTTTTATTGACGTATAAATGGATGTATTGTGTTTATCTTTATTAAAACCCAATATATTGGATGGGACAAGGATATATTGGGTTTGTTTTCTGACCTTTTTAAGCAGTTAAACAATAGTGCCGACAGAAAGTGACCTTTTCCAGCTTTTTAAGGCACAAAACTACAATTTTTACCCAAAGGGTTTCAAAAAGCTATTTAGGAAACTAGCCAGCCGATTTAAAATTATTGAAAATCTACATAATGAGCATTCAAATTTCAGAGACAGCAATGCCGCGCGGTGGTGCATTTCTAAAGACACACGTAGTTCATACTAAGTACAAAACCTAAGTGTATAATTCTGTATCATCCATTATGGAGGATGGCCGCTGGAGCTTCGTGTAGGTGGAAGGAGCGTGCTTGAAACATCAAAAAGCGTACTGTTAGTCTCTGTGAGCCTTCATATAAATAAAGTAGACGGTTTATGAGAGTGATCAAATACGGTTCTGAAGCATGGGCGCTCTGAAAAGCGGATGAAGATTCCCATATGTTTTCCAGAGAAACTGTCTACGAATTATTCTTGGTACCCGGCAAACTGACCGTATTTCAAACAGTAGGTTTTACCAAAAGTGTGGTTCAACACCGCTTTCTAGGGCTATATTGAGAGAAAGGTTGAAATAGCTAGGGCACGTTCTGCGGATGAAGGATGACAGATTCCCAAAGATTGCCCTTTTCGTCCAACCGTATAAGGCTAAACAGAAAGGAGGTCATTCGTGGTTGGGGTGGGAGGATGTCATAAAGAAAGATTTGAGGGAAATGGGAACTTTCTGGGAGGGTGTAAAGAGGAAGGATGTAAAGATAGAAATATTTATGAGGGGTTATAATTCCTCCCAATCCCTCATAATAATATAACATACAACTTTTATTTTCTGTTTTATTTTAGGCTATGTTTTTTTAATTTCTTACGAACTTTATTTATTTTTATTAACATTAATAATAGCTGATCCTACCTACCTTTGGTTGTACGGATTCGCATCCACCCTTCTACAATTCAGAAGACACCAAAAAACTTTGGGAAAAGACTACACGAAGTTGTAAGACAGTAAGGTAAATCGCATGGGGCAAACGAAGGCCAGATGAGACCAAGAAGCATGGGATAGACTATACCACGCAATAAGACCGTAAAGAAGAAGAAGGAAAAAAAAGAAGCCTGGGATGAAAAGAGAAACAGATGAGACCAAGAAGCTTAGAAAAGACTAGACAAATTAGTAAAACAGTGAAAGAAGCTAAAAGAAGGGATAGGACTTCGCATACGAGAAAAGAGGGTCATGAGACAAAGCGGCTTGGAAAGGACCATACCACGTAATAAGAAAGTAAAGAAAGCCAAAAGAAGGAAAAAAAGTTACATAGGGCAGAAAAAGGCTAGATGAAACCAATAAGATTGGAAAGGACCACACCAAGCACTAAGACAGTAAAGGAAGCCAAAAGAAGGGAAAGTAAGTCATATAGGGTGAAAAGAGGGCTAGATAAAAATAAGAGCGTTGAAAAGGAGCACATATCTAATAAGACTGTGAAGCAAGGGCAAAGAAGGAAGTCTTCTGGAGTGAAAGGAGGGCTAGAGGAGACCAAAGAACCTGGAAAAGACTAAAGGACGTTAGATGAAATTAAAAGAACTCGGCAAAAACTATGGAGTACTGAAGTCAAGAAAGGAAGTAAAAGAAACTAAAGAAAGCTGGTGAAAACAATGAATTTCGGAATGCACGACTTGAAGTCAAATGCAATAAAAAAATTCGATGGGACTAAAAGTTTCGGAAGGCATGAAAGGAACTTCAGAGGGACCAAACAAAGTTGGCAAAAATGGATTGAATGGACTCAAAAGGGCTAAATGAATCTAGAAGTCACTAAAAATGTTGGAAGGCACGAATTATGGACGTCGGAAGGCATGAACGGAAACTCTGAAGGAAGTCAAAACGGCCAAATGAAATGGGAAGAGACTAAAAATCTTGAAAGGCATGAAAGGAAACTCGAAAGGAATAGGCAAGGTTGTAAGGGTAAAAAAGGACTATAAGAAGCCGAAGGGATGGACAAAATTTGGAAGGGATTAAGGATATCAGAATACATGAAAGGAACTTTAGAGGGACCAAACAAAGTTGAGAAAAAAAAAGAATGAAGGAATTTAAAGGAGCTAAATGAACTTGGAAGGGACTAAAAATGAGGAAATGCATGAAAGAAAGTTCAAAGAGAATTTGGGAAGGATTAGAAAGGACTAAAGAAAGTCAAAAGGGCAAGAGGGATTTCAAAGGGACCAATGATTCCAGAAGGGCTAAAAATATCAAGGGAATGACAAAAGTTAGGAAAACTTAAATAAATTAGAAGTGGAATAAACAAAGTCAGACAAGACTAGTAAAGTTTGAAGAGGTGAAAGGCATATTAAAAGGACCATACAGAGTGGGGAGGGTCAGAGAGGACTGAAGAAAATCGAAGGGAGTAAAGGAAGTCAGAAGAAAATAGATGAAGTCGGTAAAAACTGTTAATATCGAAAGGCTCAAAAGTAAGTCACCGGAGCAAACGAAATTTCTAAAAGATTCCCTCCCTCTTCCGTGAATGGTGACAAACCTAGCACACACAACTCATACCATGAAACAGCATGGGCAAACATGGCGAAGTATAAGTTACAAACAAGACCCCTTCAAAATATGCAAGGAAAAAACCGTTAAACCTAGCACAGACTAAACAAACCTTAAAACAGCATAACCAAGCGTGGCATAGTATCCGTATTCTCAGCATAAGTATACGTGGACATTTCCTCTAGAAAATATTTAACAAAAATTTCTCAGCCTTCCGGAGCATCCACGCTTCAGAACCTTACTTAACCACTGTGATTACAGTAGCTTCCAATACTCTAGTCTTGGTTCTCAGAATGATGTCCTTATTCTTAATTTTCTTTCGCTTTCAAATGTGAAAAAAAAACCACCATGAGCCTAGGAAATTCCAATTCTTATAACTGCAGTGCATCCGCTGTCTTTACTAATAACGCTACCATGCTAAGTAAAAATATTCATTTGATGGATCTTGTCGCTACCCAACATTACCTCTTCAATATTACTGATTTTTGTTCTAAAGCGCAACTTATTCTTCTTGACATTAATTTTTAAACATGTTCTTGCGCCATGAACTCTCAAAACTGCTAAAAATCAATTCATTTTGCTATCTTTTTATCTGGTACAAATATATTATTTGCACAATATCTGCATAATTATGAACCGAGTGACTAGCACACCAGACTTGAAATCCTTTGTCAGTGAGGACAAGGATACGATGATATACTTAGCCTGTGTCACTTTAAGCAGTTCCAAAAATATTGTTGATGTGCGCTTTTGATGCCCTTTTGATGCCCTTTCCACCTTAATACTCTAAGCGTTACAACTTGTTGCAATCGAAGAAGTAGTTGGAGCAGTTTAGTGGCAGTAGTAGTATTAACAAAAGTAGAAGCGGTATTCGTGTTAGCAGTTACGTGCATTACCTTTTATCAATTAATCTTTCCCTTTAAGTATTCTCCGAAAGTTCCAGCTTAATACCTAAATCGATTCTTGAGATTCGCCCTTTTGACAATCTGGATGTGCGTAGTGTATTTTGATTTATACCAATTTCCCCTTAATATTCTGTCAAATTTTCGTCTTTATACGTGTAGCCATAATTGCGCTAGTATCATAGTGGTAGTGGTATTAGTAGGAACAGTAGTAGCAGCAATAGTGTATTATTAATAATAGTAGTAAACAGTAGTATGATTACTAGCAGTAGCTGCAGGTGCACTTTGCCTTTTGGTCAACTGAACATCCCACTCATGATGCTCTTGAAGTTTCCTCTTGATAAGATAAGCCGTTCCTAGAATATTGCTGATACGCCCATATACACATAGTATGTTTTGGTTTATTTCAACTTTCCCCTCAACGTTCCCTCAAATATTTTTTTTTTGAATATCCTCAGTAGTACTCGCTACATAAGTAGTAGTTTTAGTGGTAGTAGTGGTAGTATTAATAGTACTTGTGGAAGCAGTAGAAGCAGCAGTAGCTGTTGTAGTAGCAGCGTGCAAATATTGCATTATTGGTCAATGGATCATCTCCCCTATCATTTCCTGACAATTCCAAATGAATATGCTCAGTCATTCCTGAGTTACGCCTTTTTGACAACTCATATGCAGATAACATATTTCAACACTCCCCTCAACATTTCCTGAAAGGCACACCCTAATGTCCTTCGTATTTTGGGAAAGTAGAAGAAAAACATGCATACCTTTTCTCAATAACATATACTATATTAAACAATGAACAAATTGCATAATTTCCATCTCTTGCCCTGAGGCGTCGGGGAAGGGTAGTTGACATCCCTAGACACATAATTACTAAACCTTTCAAAAATGCTGGAAAAAAAAATGATGTCTCAAAACTTTGATTCTATGTTTGCTTTTGGAAATGATGGACATGGGGGAGGTGTTGCTCTAAAGTCATTGACTTCCAGTATAAAATCAAATGAGACCCATCTGAATTTAATACGATCACCCATTCCATGAAAACGTAATATGAGTAGAGTAGGAACTACCATTTTGCCGAGGCCCCCGTACCAAACAGGTTTTTCTGGTAGGTATAGTATGCTACCGGTCCTATAGGTAAACATTTCTACAGGGGCATTACACCTTTGCCAAGAGATTCACGCAATTTAAGGACAATTTTTTCGGACATAGCTGTCTAGTTCATGATATACAAGTTTTTTTTTTTAGGTTAAATCCGTGGTCATTCATCTGTAAGTTGATTTGTAGGTTTTTTTTTTTTAAACTTGGATAATAGGTTTTTAAACCTATTGCTACGAAAGCTACATGCATCCCATTTTTGGAACTAGGAGCGAGATTGTGTGATGCTATCAGACTGGTTTCGTTTCATGGGTTCATTAATAGAAGGACTAATGTTTTTGAAAAGGGTAATTAATTCTTTAGTTTACGAGATTTGCAAATTTTTTGCGAAAAGGTATTTACATAAAGGTATTGCGATGGTTAAGAATGCCTCACAGGTAATTAAGGAATGAGAAATGGGATGCTATAATTAGAATTGTTTTAAGTTGAAAATTGTGACGTAAAAATAACTCAGTTATTTGCTTGCGTGTATAGGAATTCCCATGTTATTTGCTTGCCTGTATTTTGTGTTAAATAAGTAGTTTTTGTATCTTTTAAAAGAGCTTTACAGGGTTTGAGAGACTCAGCCCCCTAGCCATAACTCCATTCAACCTTGAGCGAAGATATAAAAGTTTGATGAAGTATTTTTCTGCTTAACAACTACATTAATAACTTCCAAGATGATAGGACTTATTTTTTAATTTAATTGGGAATGAAAAGTCAAAGTCTAACATAAAGAACAAGGTATTTCGGAGGGGTAGCTAACTTCATATACGGGATAATTTCCATTCGTCTTAGTTTTTAACGATGCTCCTTGTTTCTAGTTGAAAATGCTTATTTTTTAATTTAATTGGGAATGAAAAGTCAAAGTCTAACATAAAGAACAAGGTATTTCGGAGGGGGTAGCTAACTTCATATACGGGATAATTTCCATTCGTCTTAGTTTTTAACGATGATACTTATTTATATTTGAAAATTCTTATTTTTTAATTTAAGTGGGAATGAAAAGTCAAAGTCTAACATAAAGAACAAGGTATTTCGGAGGGGGTAGCTAACTTCATCTACGGGATAATTTCCATTCGTCTTAGTTTTTAACGATGCTCCTTATTTCTACTTGAAAATGCTTATTTTTTTAATTTAATTGGGAATGAAAAGTCAAAGTGCCAGAATGGTTGAAATCCACTAGCTCAGTATTGGGGTCTTAGCTGTTAAATAAATAATTGTTATACCTTTTAAAATGACTTCACGGGGTTTGAGGGGGCTCTGTTGTTTTATTGCCGTTTGATTTTTTCTTTACATGGTGTTCGTTCAAAAAGCGAGGATATTCCGTGTGATTTTTTTGGGAAGTTTAATGAATTTATTAGTTACCGAGAGTTCAATGACTCCTCCCCTCAATGACTTTCAGGGGTTTTATGACTCCTCCTCACAATGAATTCAGATGGTCTTAGGACTCATCCCCCTAGCCATAACTCCATTCAACCTTGAGCGAAGATATAAAAGTTTGATGAAGTATTTTTTTGCTTAACAACTACATTAATAACTTCCAAGATGATAGGACTTATTTTTTAATTTAATTGGGAATGAAAAGTCAAAGTCTAACATAAAGAACAAGGTATTTCGAAGGGGTTAGCTAAATTCATATACGGGATAATTTCCATTAGTCTTAGTTTTTAACGATGCTCCTTATTTCTAGTTGAAAATGCTTATTTTTTAATTTAATTGGTAATGAAAAGTCCAATTCTTACATAAATAAAAATGTATTTCGGAGGGGGTATCTAACTTCATCTAATGTATAATTTACATTCGTCTTATTTTTTAACGATGATCCTTATTTCTAGTTGAAAATGCTTATTTTTTAATTTAATTGTGAATGAAAAGTCAAAGTCTAACATAAAGAACAAGGTATTTCGGAGGGGGTAGCTAACTTCATATACGGGATAATTTCCATTCTTCTTAGTTTTTAACGATGCTCCTTATTTCCAGTTGAAAATGCTTATTTTTTAATTTAATTGGGAATGAAAAGTCAAAGTCTAACATAAAGAACAAGGTATTTCGGAGGGGGTAGCTAACTTCATATAAGGGATAATTTCCATTCGTCTTAGTTTTTAACGATGCTCCTTATTTCTAGTTGAAAATGCTTATTTTTTTATTCAATTGGGAATGAAAAGTCAAAGTCTAACATAAAGAACAAGGTATTTCGGAGGGGGTAGCTAACTTAATATAAGGGATAATTTCCATTCGTCTTAGTTTTTAACGATGCTCCTTATTTCTAGTTGAAAATGCTTATTTTTTTTCTTTACTTGGTGGTGATTTGTTGTATCTTTTAAAAGAGCTTTACAGTGTTTGAGAGACTCAGATGCCTAATTCCGTGTGGTTTTCCTTTACTTGGTGGTCATTAAAAACGAAATTTTTGTGTTAAATCAGTAGTTTTTGTATATTTTATAAGATCTTTTCAGGGTTTGAGATACTCAGTTGCCTAATTCAGTGTGTTTTTTCTTTACTTTGTGGTCATTAAAATCTAAATTTGTGTTTTTATTAAGTAGTTTTTGTATCTTTTATAAGAGCTTTAATGGGATTTAGAGACTCAGTTGCCGGATTCCGTGTGGTTTTTCTTTACTTGGTGGTCATTAAAAACGAAATTTTTGTGTTAAATCAGTAGTTTTTGTATCTTTTAAAAGAGCTTTAAGGGGTTTGAGAGACTCAGTTGCCTGATTCCGTGTGGTTTTTCTTTACTTGGTGGTCTTTTGTTGTATCTTTAAAAAGAGCTTTACTGTGTTTGAGAGACTCAGTTGCCTAATTCCGTGTGGTTTTCCTTTACTTGGTTGTCATTAAAAACGAAATTTTTGTGTTAAATCAGTAGTTTTTGTATCTTTTAAAAGACCTTTAAGGGGTTTGAGAGACTCAGTTGCCTGATTCCGTGTGGTTTTTCTTTACTTGGTGGTCATTTGTTGTATCTTTTAAAACAGCTTTACAGGGTTTGAGAGACTCAGTTGCCTAATTCCGTGTGGTTTTTCTTTACTTGATGGTCATTAAAGACGAAATTTTTGTGTTAAATAAGTAGTTTTTGTGTCTTTTAAAAGAGCTTTAAGGGGTTTGAGAGACTCAGTTGCCTGATTCCGTGTGGTTTTTTTTTACTTGGTGGTCATTAAAAATAAAATTTTTGTGTTAAATAAGTAGTTTTTCTATCTTTTAAAAGAGCTTTACGGGGATTGAGAGACTCAGTTTTACCTTGTCACAGTTACATTTTCTTGATTTTTCAAAGTTCATTTTGAATTTCTTTCGCTGAAATTAAAGAGTTTGAATATTTCAGTAGTGTTTGGTTGTTGTTTACCTTGTCACAGTTACATATTCTTGATTTTTCAAAGTTCATTTTGAATTTCTTTTGCTGAAATGCAAGAGTTGGAATAGTTCAGTAATGTTTGGTTGTGGTTTACCTTGTCAAAGTTACATTTTCTTAATTTTTCAAAGTTCAGTTTGAATTTCTTTTGTTGAAATGCAAGAGTTGGAATATTTCAGTAGTGTTTTGTTGTGGTTTACCTTGTCACAGTTACATTTTCTTGATTTATCAAAGGTCATTTTGAAGTTCTTTCTCTGAAATTAAAGTGGCTGAAGATTTCAGTAGTGGTTGGTTGTGTGTTACCTTGTCACAGTTGCATTTTCTTGATTTTTCAAAGTTCATTTTGAATTTCTTTCGTTGAAATGCAAGAGTTGGAATATTTCAGTAGTGTTTGGTTGTGGTTTACCTTGTCACAGTTACATTTTCTTGATTTTTCAAAGTTCATTTTGAATTTCTTTCGTTGAAATTCAAGATTTGGAATATTTCAGTAGTGTTTGGTTGTGGTTTACCTTGTCACAGTTACATTTTCTTGATTTTTCAAAGTTCATTTTGAATTTCTTTCGTTGAAATGCAAGAGTTGGAATATTTCAGTAGTGTTTGGTTGTGGTTTACCTTGTCACAGTTACATTTTCTTGATTTTTCAAAGTTTATTTTGAATTTCATTTGTTGAAATGCAAGAGTTGGAATATTTCTGTAGTTTTTGGTTGTGGTTTACCTTGACACAGTTACATTTTCTTGATTTCTCAAAGTTCATTTTGAATTTCTTTCATTGAAATGCAAGAGTTGGAATATTTCAATAGTGTTTGGTTATGGTTTACCTTGTCACCGTTACATTTTCTTGATTTTTCAAAGTTCATTTTGAATTTCTTTCGTTGAAATGCAAGAGTTGGAATATGTCAGTAGTGTGTGGGCATGTTGGCGCTGGTCACTTGTACATTTTGTTGATTTGACAAATTTCAATTTGAATTTCTTTAATTGAAATACGAGAGTTGGAATATTTCAGTAGTGCTTTGTTTTGGTTTACCTGGACACAGTTACATTCTTCTGAATTTTAAAAGTACATTTAGAAATAATATAGAAGAAATTAACTATATTTAATATATAAGATTAGATATTTAGGTGTTTAACATTTAACAGTTACATTTTCTTGATTTTTCAAAGTTCATTCTGAATTTCTTTCGTTGAAATGCAAGAGTTGGAATATTTCAGTAGTGTTTGGTTATTGTTTACCTTGTCACATTTACATTTTATTTATTTTTATAATTAAAAATTTTATTTATTTCTTTTAAATGAAATTGTTTTAATTTATAACTATATATTTTTCGTTTATTAAAATGTAAAAGTAACATAATCTTTATTTTTCAATTTTAATTTTGAATTTCTTTCGTTGAAATGCAAGAGTTGGAATATTTCAGTAGTGTTTGGTTGTGGTTTACCTTGTCAAAGTTACATTTTCTTGATTTTTCAAAGTTCATTTGAATTTCTTTCGTTGAAATGCAAGAGTTGGAATATTTCAGTAGTGTTTGGTTGTGGTTTACCTTGTCACAGTTACATTTTCTTGATTTTTCAAAGTTCATTTTGAATTTCTTTCGTTGAAACGCAAGAGTTGGAATATTTCAGTAGCGTTTGCTTGTGGTTTACCTTGTCACAGTTACATTTTCTTGATTTTTCAAAGTTAATTTTGAATCATTCAAGAAACGTGATTAAACACGTTTTCAAACTACATGCTATTTGCATGCCTTTCCTTGGCACCTTTCCAAACGAGTGGGGATTCCCCGCTGGTTCCTACACATTGCAAAAAAGTGAGCAGTACGAAAACTCCACGTTTTCAACCAGACTGGTTTTTTAGACAACACACCCACAGAGCAAGCCTGACACGGGTAGGACCCTCACCACCAAGGTCAGGTTAGATTAGGTTAAGTTACCTAACATTTCTAGGTTAACTTACATCAGGTTAAGTGGCGCGCCACTTAACCTGATGTAAGTGAACCTAGAAATGTTAGGTAACTTAACCTAATCTAACCTAACCTGACCTTGGTGGTGAGGGTCCTACCCGTGTCAGGCTTGCTCTGTGGGTGTGTTGTCTAAAAACCAGTCTGGTTGAAAACGTGGAGTTTTCGTACTGCTCACTTTTTTGCAATGTGTAGGAACCAGCGGGGAATCCCCGCTCGTTTGGAAAGGTGCAAAGGAAAGGCATGCAAATAGCATGTAGTTTAAAAACGTGTTTAATCACGTTTCTTGAATGATTCAAAATGAACTTTGAAAAATCACGAAAATGTAACTGTGACAAGGTAAACCACGAGCAAACACTACTGAAATATTACAACTCTTGCATTTCAACGAAGGAAATTCAAAATGAGCTTTGAAAAATCAAGAAAATGTAACTGTGACAAGGTAAACCACAACCAAACACTACTGAAATATTCCAACTCTTGCATTTCAACGAAAGAAATTCAAAATGAACTTTGAAAAATCAAGAAAATGTAACTGTGACAAGGTAAACCACAACCAAACACTACTGAAATATTCCAACTCTTGCATTTCAACGAAAGAAATTCAAAATGAACTTTGAAAAATCAAGAAAATGTAACTGTGACAAGGTAAACCACAACCAAACACTACTGAAATATTCCAACTCTTGCATTTCAACGAAAGAAATTCAAAATGAACTTTGAAAAATCAAGAAAATGTAACTGTGACAAGGTAAACCACAACCAAACACTACTGAAATATTCCAACTCTTGCATTTCAACGAAAGAAATTCAAAATGAACTTTGAAAAATCAAGAAAATGTAACTGTGACAAGTTAAACCACAACCAAACACTACTGAAATATTCCAACTCTTGCATTTCAATGAAAGAAATTCAAAATGAACTTTGAAAAATCAAGAAAATGTAACTGTGACAAGGTAAACCACAACCAAACGCTACTGAAATATTCCAACTCTTGCATTTCAACGAAAGAAATTCAAAATTAACTTTGAAAAATCAAGAATATGTAACTGTGACTAGGTAAACCAAAACCAAACACTACTGAAATATTCCAAATCTTGCATTTCAAATAATGAAATTCAAAATCAAATTAGAAGAAAAAATAAAATGAAAATTTTAAAATTAAAAAAACGACCACAAAAAAAAGAAATAATATATAAAAATATTTTAATATAAATAAAAAATCATATTACAAATTTATATATTGAAAATGTAAATTTGACAAGGTAATCCACAACCAAACACTACTGAAATATTCCAACTCTTGCATTTCAACGAAAGAAATTCAAAATGAACTTTTAAAAATCTAGAAAATGTAACTGTGACAAGGTAAACCACAACCACACTACTGAAATATTCCAACTCTTACATTTCAACGAGAGAAATTAAAACTTAACTTTTAAAAATCAGTAAAATGTAACAGTGTCATGGTAAACCACAATAACACACTACTAAAATATTCAAACTATTTCATTACATCTAAAGAAATTAAATTTTAACTGTTAAAAATCAGGAGAATGTAACTGTGACAAGGTAAACCACAACCAAACACCACTTAAATATTCCAAAACTTGCATTTAAGCGAATGAAATTAAAAACGACCATTGAAAAATCATGAGAAAGTAACTGTGACAAGGAAAAACATAACCAAACACTAATGAAATATTCCAACTCTTGCATTCTAACGAAAGAAATTCAAAATGAACTTTGAAAAATCAAGAAAATGTAACTGTGACAAGGTAAACCATAACTAAACACTACTGAAATATTCCAACTCTTGCATTTCAGCGAAAGAAATTCAAAATGAACTTTGAAAAATCAAGAAAATGTAACTGTGACAAGGTAAACCACAACCAAACACTTCTGAAATATTCCAACTCTTGCATTTCAACGAAAGAAATTCAAAATGAACTTTGAAAAATCAAGAAAATGTAACTGTGACAAGGTAAACCACAACCAAACACTACTGAAATATTATAACTCTATAATTTCATAGAAAGAAATTCAAAATGAACTTTGAAAAATCAAGAAAATGTAACTGTGACAAGGTAAACCACAACCAAACACTACTGAAATATTCCAACTCTTGCATTTCAACGAAAGAAATTCAAAATGAACTTTGAAAAATCAAGAAAATGTAACTGTGACAAGGTAAACCACAACCAAACACTACTGAAATATTCCAACTCTTGCATTTCAACGAAAGAAATTCAAAATGAACTTTGAAAAATCAAGAATATGTAACTGTGACAAGGTAAACCACAACCAAACATTACTGAAATAATCCAACTCTTGCATTTCAACGAAAGAAATACAAAATGAACTTTTAAAAATAAAGAAAATTTAAATGTGACAAGGTCATCCGAAAACACACACTACTGAAAGATTACAACTCTTTTATGACAAAGAAATAAATTCAAAATGAACATATATAAATCACGAAACGGTACCTTAGAAAAGGACCACCTCACGCACTCCCTCCTGTCATATTCCACCTCTTTCATTTCAGCGATATTAATTAAAAATGTACTTTGAAAAATCAATAAAATTTAACTGTGACAAGGTAAACCACAACCAAACACTACTGAAATATTCCAACTCTTGCATTTCAAGGGTAGAAATTCAAAATGAACTTTGAAAAATCAAGAACATGTAACTCTGACAAGGTAAACCACAACCAAACACTACTGAAATATTCCAACTTTTGCATCTCAACGAAAGAAATTCAAAATGAACTTTGAAAAAACAAGAAAATGTAACTTTGACAAAGTAAACCATAACCATACACTACTGAAATATTCCAACTCTTGCATTCCAACGAAAGAAATTCAAAATGAACTTTGAAAAATCAAGAAAATTTAACTGGGACAAGGTAAACCACAACCAAACACTACTGAAATATTCCAACTCTTGCATTTCAGCGAAAGAAATTCAAAATGAACTTTGAAAAATCAAGAAAATGTAACTGTGACAAGGTAAACCACAACCAAACACTACTGAAATATTCCAACTCTTGCATTTCAACGAAAGAAATTCAAAATTAAAGTTGAAAAATCAAGAAACTGAAACTGATAAAATGTAATCAAAAACAACAAAATTCTTACCATTAAAAAAAATTTATAAAAATATATATAAATAATCTATGACAAAATATCAAAAAGTAAAATTTTTAAGTGACAAGGTAAACAAAAACAAAACACTACTGAAATATTCAAAATCTTGCATTTCAACTAAAGAAATTAAAAATGAAATTTGAAAAATTAAGAAAATGTAAATGTGACAAGGTAAACCACCACCAAACACTACTGAAATATTCCAACTCTTGCATTTCATCGAAATAAATTCATATTGTTCTTTTAATAATGAAGTTATTTTTTCTGTTACAAGGTAAACCACAACCAAACACTACTGAAATATTCCAACTCTTGAATTTCAACGAAAGAAATTCAATATGAACTTTGAAAAATCAAGAAAATGTAACTGTGACAATGTAAAACTGAGTCTCTCCATCCCCGTAAAGCTCTTTTAAAAGATACAAAAACTACTTATTTAACACAAAAATTTCGTTTTTAATGACCACCAAGTAAAAGAAAAAACACACGGAATCAGGCAACTGAGTCTCTCAAACCCCTTAAAGCTCTTTTAAAAGATACAAAAACTACTTATTTAACACAAAAATTTCGTTTTTAATGACCATCAAGTAAAGAAAAACCACACGGAATTAGGCAACTGAGTTTCTCAAACACTGTAAAGCTCTTTTAAAAGATACAACAAATGACCACCAAGTAAAGAACAACCATACGGAATCAGGCAACTGAGTCTCTCAAACCCCTTAAAGCTCTTTTAAAAGATAAAAAAACAACTGATTAAACAAAAAAATTTCGTTTTTAATGACCACCAAGTAAAGTAAAACCACACGGAATTAGGCAACTGAGTCTCACAAACAATGTAAATCTCAATTAAAATAGTAATAAAATGACCACCAAGTAAAGAAAGAACACACGGAATCATGCAACTGAGTCTCTCAAACCCCTTAAAGCTCTTTTAAAAGATACAAAAACTACTGATTTAACACAAAAATTTCATTTTTAATGACCACCAAGTAAAGAAAAACCACATGGAATCCGGCAACTGAGTCTCTGAATCCCCGTAAAGCTCTTTTAAAAGATACAAAAACTACTTATTTAACACAAAAATTTCGTTTTTAATGACCACCAAGTAAAGGTAAACCACACGGAATTAGGCAAGTGAGTCTCTCAAACGCTGTAAAGCTCTTTTAAAAGATACAACAAATAACAACCAAGTACACAAAAAAAATAAGCATTTTCAACTAGAAATAAGGAGCATCGTTAAAAACTAAGACGAATGGAAATTATCCCGTAGATGAAGTTAGCTACCCTCCGAAATACCTTGTTCTTTATGTTAGACTTTGACTTTTCATTCCCAATTAAATTAAAAAATAATAATTATCAACTAGAAATAAGGAGTATCGCTAAAAAATAAGAAGAATGGAAATTATCCCTTATATAAAGTTAGCTACCCCCTCCGAAATACCTTGTTCTTTATGTTAGACTTTAACTTTTCATTCACAATTAAATTATAAAATAAGCAATTTCAACTAGAAATAAGGAGCATAGTTAAAAACTAAGACGAATGGAAATTATCCCGTATATGAAGTTAGCTACCCCCTCCGAAATACCTTGTTCTTTATGTTAGACTATGACTTTTTATTCCCAATTAAATTAAAAATAATAATTTTCGACTAGAAATAAGGAGCATCGTTAAAAACTAAGACAAATGAAAATTATCCCGTATATGAAGTTAGCTACCCCCTCCAAAATACCTTGTTCTTTATGTTAGACTTTGACTTTTAATTCCCAATTAAATTAAAAAATAATCATTTTCAACTAAAAATAAGGAACATCGTTAAAAACTAAGACGAATGGAAATTATCCCGTATATGAAGTTAGTTACCCCCTCCGAAATACCTTGTTCTTTATGTTAGAATTTGACTTTTCATTCCCAATTAAATTAAAAAATAAGTCCTATTATCTTGGAAGTTATTAATGTAGTTGTTAAGCAGAAAAATACTTCATCAAACTTTTATATCTTCGCTCAAGGTTGAATGGAGTTATGGCTGGGGGGATGAGTCCTAAAACCATCTGAATTCATTGTGAGGAGGAGTCATAAAACCCCTGGAAGTCATTGAGGGGAGGAGTCATTGAACTCTCGGTAACTAATAAATTCATTAAACTTCCCAAAAAAATCACACGGAATATCCTCACTTTTTGAACGAACACCATGTAAAGAAAAAATCAAACGGCTTAAAACAACAGAGCCCCCTCAAACCCCTTGAAGTCATTTTAAAAGGTATAACAATTATTAATTTAACAGCTAAGACCCCAATACTGAGCTAGTGGATTTCAACCATTCTGGCATTTTGACTTTTCATTCCCAATTAAATTTAAAAAATAAGCATTTTCAACTAGAAATAAGGAGCATCGTTAAAAACTAAGACGAATGGAAATTATCCCGTATATGAAGTGAGCTACCCCCTCCGAAATACCTTGTTCTTTATGTTAGACTTTGACTTTTCATTCCCAATTAAATTAAAAAATAAGCATTTTCAACTAGAAATAAGGAGCATCGTTAAAAACTAAGACGAATTGAAATTATCCCGTATATGAAGTTAGCTATTCCCTCCGAAATACCTTGTTCTTTATGTTAGACTTTGAATTTTCATTCCCAATTAAATTAAAAAATAAGTCCTATCATCTTGGAAGTTATTAATGTAGTTGTTAAGCAGAAAAATACTTCATCAAACTTTTATATCTTCGCTCAAGGTTGAATGGAGTTATGGCTAGGGGATGAGTCCTAAAACCATCTGAATTCATTGTGAGGAGGAGTCATAAAACCCCTGGAAGTCATTGAGGGGAGGAGTCGTTGAACTCTCGGTAACTAATAAATTCATTAAACTTCCCAAAAAAATCACACGGAATATCCTCGCTTTTTGAACGAACACCATTTAAAGAAAAAATCAAACGGCTTAAAACAACAGAGCCCCCTCAAACCCCGTGAAGTCATTTTAAAAGGTATAACAATTATTTATTTAACAGCTAAGACCCCAATACTGAGCTAGTGGATTTCAACCATTCTGGCACTTTGACTTTTCATTCTCAATTAAATTAAAAAAATAAGCATTTTCAACTAGAAATAAGGAGCATCGTTAAAAACTAAGACGAATGGACATTATCCCTTATATGAAGTTAGCTACCCCCTCCGAAATACCTTTTTCTTTATTTTATACTTTTAATTTAAATTACAAAAAAAATAAAAAAATAAGCATTTTAAGCTATAAATAAGGAGAATCGTTAAAAACTAAGAAGAATGGAAATTATCCCGTAGATGAAGTGAGCTAACCCCTCCGAAATAACTTGTTCTTTATGTTAGACTTTGACTTTTCATTCCCAATCAAATTAAAAAATAAGCATTTTCAACTAGAAATAAGGAGCATCGTTAAAAACTAAGACGAATGAAAATTATCCCGTATATGAAGTTAGCTACCCCCTCCGAAATACCTTGTTCTTTATGTTAGACTTTGACTTTTCATCCCCAATTAAATTAAAAAATAAGTCCTATCATCTTGGAAGTTATTAATGTAGTTGTTAAGCAGAAAAATACTTCATCAAACTTTTATATCTTCGCTCAAGGTTGAATGGAGTTATGGCTAGGGGGCTGAGTCTCTCAAACCCTGTAAAGCTCTTTTAAAAGATACAAAAACTACTTATTTAACACAAAATACAGGCAAGCAAATAACATGGGAATTCCTATACACGCAAGCAAATAACTGAGTTATTTTTAAGTCACAATTTTCAACTTAAAACCATTCTAATTATAGCATCCCATTTCTCATTCTTTAATTACCTGTGAGGCATTCTTAACGATCGCAATACCTTTATGCAAATACCTTTTCGCAAAAAATTCGCAAATCTCGTAAACTAAAGAAGGAATTACCCTTTTCAAAAACATTAGTCCTTCTATTAATGAACCCATGAAACGAAACCAGTCTGATAGCATCACACAATCTCGTTCCTAGTTCCAAAAATGGAATGCATGTAGCGTTCGTAGTAATAGGTTTAAAAACCTATTAGCAAATTTTAAAAAAAAAAAAACCTACTAATCAACTTACAGATGAATGACCACGGATTTAACCTAAAAAAAAAAACTTTTATATCATGAACTAGAAATCTATGTCAGAAAAACTTGTCCTTAAAGTGCGTAAATCTCTTGGCAAAGGTGTAATGCCCCTGTAGAAATGTTTACCCATAGGACCGGTAGCATACTATACCTACCAGAAAAACCTGTTTGGTACAGGGGCCTTGGCAAAATGGTACTTCCTTCTCTACTAATATGCCTCCTGGGCATAAATTAAAGCCTTTGCCCCAGAGGTTTTGGGGGTTGTGTCAGCCCTGGAGGCATTGTTATATTTTCTTTGGATTATTCAAAACAAAATTACCATCACAAAATTTCAATTACATGCGTTTGATGGATAAAAAGGGGTAGTTGCGGGGGGGGGGGGCTAGTTGACCTCCATCCCTTTTGACTTCTAAAAGGGAACTAGAACTTCCAAGTTCAACCAAATGAGCCACTTCTAAAGTTTATACAGCCATCCCTTCCATAAGACCCTAAAATGCCCAAGGGGCATAACCCACAACTTTCGACCTCAGGCTCTGGTGGTTTGTATCAACCCTAAAAGATTTCATATATTATCTTTGGACTACTTTGAATATAAGGACTATCTAAAAAGTTTCTATTGGATTCATCTCGAGAAAAAAGGATGTTTGTTTGTGTGTGTGTGTGGGGGAGGGGGGCATCTGCGCTATAGTCACTTTGACTCTTAAAACGGACACTAAGACTTATAATTACTAATCCAATGAGTCCCCTCCAAAGCATATACGACCACCCTTTCTATAAGAGCGTTATATGCCCCCAGGGCATAACTTACAACCCCTGCCCTGAGAGCTGTAAGGGGGGGGAACTATGAGCGTAGAGGTGGTGGGGAGGTGGGCTAAATGCCCTCCATCCCTTTTGACTCTTAAAAGAGAAATAGAACTTCCAATTTTCAACCAAATGAGTCTCTTCTACAGTTAAGCAACCATCCTTTCCATATAAACCTTAAATTTCCCCGCGGCATAGCTTACAACCCTTGCCCCCAGGCTCTGGTGGTTTGTATCAACCTCAAAAGCCTTGTTATATGATCTTTGGGCTGTGTTGAATAAAACGACTATATCAAAATCTACATTGGATGCATTTAGGAAAAACACGACGTGTGAGGGGGGGGGTTAGCTGTCCTTTGATCATTTTGACTCTTTAAAAACGCACTAGAAAATCTGATTACCAATCCAATGAGTTCCCACCAAAATATGTACGACCACCCTTACCATAGAAACCTTATATGCCCCCAGGGCATAACGTACAACACATTGCCTGAGAGCAGGGGGGTGGGGGTAAAACTGTGGGCGTAGGGGTGGGGGGACGGTTGCTCTCAAACTACTTTTGACTCTTAAAAGGGCCACTATAACTTCCCATTTCAAATAAATTGAGCCCCATCTAAAGTTTACACGACCATTCTTTAAAAACTGAATATGCCCCAGGGTATGACTTACATCCCTTTCCCATGGGCACTGGGAAATTGTGTCAACTCTAGAGGCATTGTTATATGTTATTTGGACTATTTTGAGCGAAATTGCTATCTCATAATTTCCATCAAATTCGTTTGGTGAAAAAGGAGCATTCTGGGGGGGGGGGGGAATAGCTGCCCTCCATCCCTTAAAAGGGAACTAGAACTTCCAATTTTTACCCAAATGAGCCTCCTCTAGAGTTAATACAAACATCCTTTCCATGAAAACCTCAAAAGCACTCGGGGCATAACTTACAACCCTTGCCTCCAATTTTTGCCTTCGGAAAAATATGACGCGTGTGAGGGAGGGGGGGTAGCTGCCTCCAATCACATTAACTCTTAAAAAGAGCACTACTTCTAATTACCAATCCAGTAAGCCCTCCGAAGTTTATTTGCCCACGCTTTCTATAAAAATCTTATATACACCCAGAGCATAACTTACAATCCTTGCCCTGAGGGCTGTGTGAGGTTGTCATCCTCAAAGACATAATTTTCGGACCTTTCAACTATGTTGAACAAAATGGCTACATTAAAACTTTGATCGGAAGTGTTTGGAGAAATGATGAGCGTGGGAAGGGGGCAATTTACCCTCCGATCACTTTCGACTATTAAAAAGGGCAGCAGTCCTCTCAATTTCCAATCCAATGAGCCCTTTTTGAAGTTTCTACGACAACTCATTCTATACGGAGTGCCCTGGTCTAAAAAAAAGTAATACATTGTGCCAACACCGTTTCTTACTTAGGAAGCGCTTTTGCACTGCCTATGAAAGTTGATTTGAGAACAACTCACTACTCTCACTACTCTACTGAAAAAAGAACTAAATATGTTCACTTTTCTGCGCCTTTCAACTATGCTGAACAAAATAAATATCTCAAAATTGCGATCGGACGATTTTGAGAAAAAAATTGGTGTGGGAGGGGGACTAGTGGCCCTCCAACTTTTTTGGTCACATAAAAAGCGCTGGAACTTTTAATTTTTATGAGAATGAGCCTTCTCTCCTTGTCCTAGACCCATTGGGTCGATATGATTACCCTGAGAGAGAGAAAAAAAATGAAAAAAAAACAAAACAAACACGCATAAACATCTTTTTTCTGGCAAAAAATACAAAATTCCACATTTTTGCAGATAGGAGCTTGAAACCTCTACTGAAGGGTTCTCAGATACGCTGAGTCTGATTATGCGATTTTCATTAAGATTTTATGGCTTTTAGGGGGCGTTTCCCCTTTTGGGAAAATAAGGCAAATTTTCGTAGGCTCGTAACCTTTGACAGGCAATATAAAACTTAATGAAACTTATATATTTGAAATCAGCATAAAAATTAGATTATTTTAAATGTCTATTGGTATCAAAATTACATTTTTTAGAGTTTAGGCTACTATTGAGCCGGGTCACTCCTTACATGCAGTTAATTAACAATAACTGCTTGATATAAATGAAGTATGAGAACAGGCTATAAGAACTTTTGGATACACCTGTGTATGCCATGAATCAGTATGTCTGAATCAATGAATTGAATACGTTATTCTTATTCTTCTCGCCGATTTGCGAAACGATTTTCTACGCTAGGTCTTTTCGGCTGGACGTTCACCGGTAGATGTCAAAACAATTCAAAAATAGAAAAAAAAATTCTAATATCGTTATCTATATCGATATTTACGTATCGATAATGGATATTACTATATGGTTCGATATGTCGATATCAGTATTGAATATCACCCGACACCAGCCGTTAAGTATGAGCTCTACGTTGAACCTAAAAGTTTAACAAGCATTTAAATACTTTTTGACCGAAATTTTGTCTGGAATGTCTTTTACGAATGAACAGCTATCCACCCTTGAATTCATATATCCTATTTTCTTTCAAGCTTAACAAGGCATATAATCTCTGAATTCAAATTTCCCAACCCAAAAGTTTTGTTACGAAAAAGAACAAAGTAAAAATAGATTGCTATATTAAAGGCTGTGGCCTTGATAAAAGACTATATCTTTGATATTTGATGTCTCTTTGATTTCCAAGTCGGGGAAAATATGTGTAATTAAATAGAACTTTCTCCAAAGTTCTAGAGAAGCACAAAAATACACACGAAATTGAGGAATTGCATGCTTGGATGAATTGAAATTTAATTATTGGCCAAAGATCAAGTTAGTTGCTCACGAAATATTTTTCCAAATATTTAAATAAAGTAAATAATTTACACAAAAAAGATAACATGCAGATCCAAGGTCGTCACCACGGTCAGTCCTAAAGTGTCACAATTGCCCCAATTTTGGCGCTACACAGGAATTTCCGAGACTACAGTAAAAAAAATTACTGTAATAGTGCTAAAATAGTACTTTGGTACTACAGGTGGCAACCCTGAGCACATGCTACAGTGTAACACATAATGAAAAAGTGGTACAATAGCACTTTCGTGCTACATATGGCAACCCTGTGCAGATCACTTCATATATTCCTTTTAAAAAAAACCTCCAGTGGAAACAAGAGAGTAGGGTGTAGTTAATAATTCTTGAAGAACAGGTGAAAACAAGAATTGAAATCAAATAGAAATTTCTTTGAATAAACGAAAAAGTCACCTCTAAAATGCAGAACATTACAATTAGTAATGAAGTCAAGCTTGAAAAAGATATTACCACCCTCATTAGACCCCCTAAAGTTGGCGTGTCGGTCGTACTTCATGGAAACAGGAATTGACTTTGAAGAGTTTTGTCAGTTATTAGCTGAATATTGAAAAGATAAATGAAATTTAAGAAAAGCGCTAGTCAACCTCTCGAGAACTATATTTTCTTGTTAAAAAAGCATACCCAAAGATTACCTTTGCTTCGCTATGTAAACATATTACCAATTTTCAACAATATTTCGCTTGTTTTATCTGAATTTCTCTCAAACGGTTTCTAAACTGACTGCGAGAAAAACCTTCTTAAACCATCAATCAAACAGTTCGTGGTAACGAACTTGTACCAAAAGTTACGCGCCTGAGAAAATTTGGCTGATTTTTGAAAAAAGGGGGAAAGCCCTCTAAAAGCTATAGATCCTTAATGAAAATCACACCATCAGATTCAGCGTATCAAAGAACCCTACTGTAGATGTTTCAAGCATCTATATGCATAAATGTGAAATTTTGCTCTTTTTGCCAGAAGAAAGATCACGGACGCGTGTTTATTTGTTTTTTGTTAGTTTTGTCGATAAGATCACCCAAGGGTGATCGTATCGACCCATTGGTCCTAGAAGATCGTGGTGGGGCTCATTTGAACGGAAATTAAAAGTTCGAGTGCCCTTTTTAAGTGACAAAAAGATTGAGGGCAACTAGGCCCCCTCCCAGGCTCATGTTTTCCCAAAGTCACCAGATCAAAATTTTGAGATAGCCGTTTTGTTCAGCATGATTGAAAATATAATGAACATGTCTTTTAGGATGACTTAATCCTTCAAAGTTCCCGGGGGGAGGGCTGAAATTATGAACTTTACCCAATGTATATATAGTATTGGTTAATGGGAAGTATACAGACGTTTTTAAGGGGGATTTTTTCTTGTAGTGGGGGGGGGTCGGGGTTTATGTGGGAGGATCTTTCCACGTAGGAAGTTTTTATGGGGGAAGGGAAATTGCTATGAAGGGGGTGCCTGATTTCCCAGCATTATTTTAAAAAAAAGATCAGAAATTGAATAAAAAAATAAACAAGTTTTTCAACTGAAAATAAGGAACCACATCAAAACTTAAAACGAACATAAATTATTAAGTCTATAATTGTGTTCGCCCCCTAGTCAATACCTGGCTCTTTAAGCCAAAGATTTGTTAGTACTTTCATAAGAGCTATTTATTCTAATTAACGGCATTTGTGATTAAGGGGGTCATTTTTAAAGAATTGGAACAAAATTTGAACTTTAGCGTGAAGAGCGAGGTATTGACTAGGCGGCGAACCCCCTGATATACGTGTTAAAAATATATGGATATAGAAGTTCTTTACGTAAGTTAATTCGTAAGCTAGGTATATTTATTGCTAATAAAAACGTTCGTAAATAAAATCAAACAACTTTCGAGAAAGCCATTTAACCAAATAAAAGTAAAATTAATATACAATTTTTTTTAATTATTCATGTACGGTGAGCCAAAACAAAAATCTCCCTTAATTCAAAATGGTTCAAAAATTAAATAAAAAAAATCAAGTTTTTTTAACTGAAAGTAAGGAGCAACATTAAAACTTAAAACGAACATAAATTCTTCCGTATAAGAAAGGGGCTGTCCCCTCCTCAACGCCTCGCTCTTTACGCTAAAGTTAGACTCTTTCTCACAACTCTGCTTTTTAAAACAATAAAAATTTTAGCGTAAAGAGTGAGGTGTATAAGAGGGGACAGCCCCTATCATATACGGAATAATTTCTGTTCGTTTTAAGTTTTAATGTTGCTCCTCAGTTTCAGTTAAAAAAACTTGTTTTTTTTATTTAATATGTCTTAAGTAACCATCTTCTTAACCATAAATATTGAAATTCTTATTTATCAGTAAAACAGAAATAATACTATAGCTTTTAGGGTTTTCAAAGAATCGGCATCCCTTTTCGTTTTTGTTCTAACTTCTGTTCCCTTTTAGTTTGACTTCATTACTCACTGTAATATTTTTCAGGTTTGATTTATTCATTCACAGTAAATTTTGTTTTTAGTTTGACTTGTTATATGTAATAATTGCTGTCCTTGTTTTGCTAAATTGACCTTTAACTTTTGTTGAGACACTTAGTTTTGTTTACACACAATTTCCGTTTGATATTCTATTGATATAGTTTTATTATATGATAATAGAAAAAATGCTTAAAAAGTAATTCAAAGAAAAGCAAACAGCGATAGTAAAATGAAGATAAGATCATAAATAGCAAACAACAAATACGAATAACAAAAAATCAATATATTTTAAAAATCATTTTTGTATAATTAATTTTGAAGAATCAAAATTATTGGAACTTCTGGCAATTAACATCAGTATTTATTAAACAAGCACTGTACTATCATTAGTTTTCCAGTAGTCTTAACAATTATGCTTTTAATATCTACTTTTTCTTCTTTTCGTCGATGTTTTGGCAGACAGAAACCCCGCAGTTTAATATAGATATTGTTGTTAAATACAAATGACACTCATAGCATTTAGAGGGCTAAAAAGGGAGGGAGAAGGGACCACTCTTATTTGTAAACCTCGGTTAGCCGTGTGATATTTTTGCTCGTATTGTCACAAGCAAAAAGAAAACACAGTTCAAAATACATTTCATGTTCAGTACAGTGTGAAGGGCCATATTGCCTTTAAGATATTTAAAAGGTAGAAGTTCCACTCCTGCATGTTTTCGGTCAAATGACCACTGCCCCTTTGATTGCTATATCACCCTATATATTTTTTTTTTGCCACTATCAGTAAACATACAATTCATCAGTATAATTCATCAGTAAACATATAAGTATTGCAAATTATTTGTGTTGGTCGCTGAGCTGTACACGCACTTCTTTTATTCCTCAATCTATGCTCCACTGAGTCAGCAATTTGAAATTCATTTGTTGGAAAATAAAGTGTCTTGGAGTTGGGAAACATTGGGACAATAAAGTTTGAACCAGCCTACGGCTTAAATAGTCCGATTTAATCCGTGTTATTACATGTCCCTTTGTAGTTTAGGAGGGCACGAGCAACTAACTATTGAGAAGCATGCGTACCATTAATGTCTGGATGCATTGTAAATATAGAACAAAATTCTCGAATTTCAAACAGTTCGTGGTAACGAACTGTAAGTAAGGAGCGACCCGGCTCAATGGTAACCGAAACTCTAGAAAACGGTATTTTGATACAAATAGATACATCAAAAGAATCAAATTTTAATGCTGATGTCAAATATATAAGTTTTATGAGTTTTAGTTCTAACCATCAAAAGTTAGGCGCCTGAGAAAATTTGGCTGATTTTCGAAAAAAGGAGGAAAGAACCTCTAAAAGTTATAGAACCTTAATGAAAACCACACCATCATATTCAGCGTATCAGAGAACCCTACTGTAGAGGTTTCAAGCTCCCATCCACAAAAATGTGGAATTTTGCATTTTTTGCCAGAAGAAAGATCACGGGTGCGTGTTTATTTGTTTGTTTGTTTTTTTTTGTTTTTTTTCCCCAGGGGTGATCGTATCGACCCAGTTGTCCTATAATATCGTGGGAGGGCTCATTAGAATGGAAATTAAACTTTCTAGTGGCCTTTTTAAGTGACCAAAAAAATGGAGGGCAACTAGGCCCCCTCCCACGCTCATTTTTTTCTCAAAGTCACCTGATAAAAATTTTCAGATAGCCATTTTGTTCAGCATGTACGAAAATATAATAAGTATGTCTTTTAGGATGACTTAATCCCTCTAAATTCCCGGGGGGAGGGCTGAAACTTATGAATTTTACCCAATGTTAACATATAGTTTTGGTTATTTGGAAGTATACAGACGTTTTCAGGGGAGATTTTTACTGGTGGTGGGGGAGAGGGGTGGATTAGGGGGTATGAGGGAGGATCTTTACATGAAGTATGTTTTCATGGGGGAAAGGACAATGCTATAAGGGGGACGCCGGACTTCCCAGCATTATTTAAAAAAAGATCAGAAATTTAATATAAAAAAACAAGTATTTCAACTGCAATAGCAGCAACATCGAAACTTCAAACGAACAGAAAATATTACATATATTATTGGGTTCACCCCGTAGTCAATACCTCGCTCTTTAAGCCAAAGATTTTTTAGTTCTTTCATAAGAGCTATTTATTCTAATTAACGGCCTTTGTGATTAAGCGGTCATTTTTAAAGAATTGGAACAAAATTCTAACTTTCGCTTAAAGAGCAAGTTATTGACTAGGGGGCGAATCCCCTAATTTACAAATAAAAAATATATGAATATAGAAGTTCGTTACGCAATTTAATTCGTAAGTTACGTATATTTATTACTAATAAAAACGTTCGTAAAATAATTAAACATGTTTCGAGAAAGCCATTTAACCAAATAAAAGTAAATTAATATGAAAATTTTGTTTTAATTATTCATGTACGGTGAGCCAAGATCAACCCCTGCATTTATTCAAAAACGTTCAAAAATTTAATAAAAGAAACAAGTTTTTTAAACTGAAAGTAAGAAGCGACATTAAAACTTAAAACGAACAGAAATTATTCCGTATATGAAAGGGACTGTCCCTCCTCAACGCATCGCTCTTTACGCTAAAGTTTGACTCTGTCTCACAACTTTATTTTTTAAAACAATAAAAAACTTTAGCGTAAAGAGCGAGGCGTTGAGGAGGGGACAGTCCCTTTCATATACGTATATTTATTACTAATAAAAACGTTCGTAAATAAAATTAAAGAAGTTTCGAGAAAGCCATTTAACTAAATAAAAGTAAATTAATATGAAATTTTTTTTTTTAATTATTCATGTACGGTGAGCCAAGATCAGAACCTGCATTTATTCAAAAACATTCAAAAATTAAATAAAAAAAACAAGTTTTTTAAACTGAAAGTAAGGAGCGACATTAAAACTTAAAACGAACAGAAATTATTCCGTATATGAAAGTAGTAAGGCCATATAAGATTGAAAACCTACATGCAAACTTACGCCTAAGGCATGGATATGTGTGTAGGTTTTAAAGTAATTGGGTTAGCAGGGTCATTTGCCAAGAGGTATCATTTCTATAGATGGTATAGTAATTTAAAATATCATATAAAATTTGCTTGAAGCTAAATACTTTGCGTACGAACCCGTACCAAACAGGTTGTTCTGTTAGTCCTATTCTACAGGTCATTACGCCTTTGCCAAGAGGAACGAGTATAGCTTGATTGGTGATTAGGATTTGAATAAAAGGAATAGTTTTCTTTACAATTCATATTAGTAAGATAGTTGAATTCAAAGATAATAGTTTATTTGCAAGTATATTAGTGAAAAAAAAAATGAGTGGTGCATTTACACTATTGGAGATTAATGATGGAACCGAAAGCAGCAGCAGCAGCGATATACGAGTACCTAATGTAGCTGTGGAAATAACCGCTGGCTGTAGACTATGTCTTGAATGGGATATTATGTATGCGAGATACGTGATATCATTAAGCAAATTTAAGCAGGAGGAGCAGCTGTGTTTTGCTTGAAAAGTGAATATTCTCCATATAAATAAACTTCGGTCAGCATTAGATGTCCTATCGAAATATATTGATGAGAACAAAATGCATCAGTGAATATTATTATTGTAATTTTGTTCAATAAAAAATGTTTCTAAATCAATTGTATTTTTTTCTTTCTATAGTAGAAATGCGTATATTTTCTAGAGTATAAAAAATAAATTATGTTTTTTCTTAATTTGATCTTGATATATTTAGTACTAAAAAAAAATAAAAAAAAATAAAAAAATGGATAGATTCAATAAATAGTAAAAAATTTGGAATATATTTCTTATATAAAATCGTTTAAGTCTAGACGAGTACTTTAAAGATTTTTATATTAAAATGAGTATATTTTATCGAGGAATGTTTGTCGATATAATAAAAACTGATTCTTCATAATTAGACTATTGTATTAATATTCTACATAGTGATTCAAATGCATTTACACAAATTATTGATATATTGATCAGAACACGGCAAAATGATATTGTGCATATGCTTTTCAACATTATTTTAGAAATTTAGGACTTTTTTCATAAGAAAGATGGTGCTTAAGGATGATTTACTCCTCTCTCTCTATATCTCAGACAATTTTTTTTTTGTTGCTAGCTCAGTTTCATTGTGACAGTGAGAGCGATAACACATGACAAAATGTTCCATACATGTTCGTTATGTATGTACACACAGGGCAGTTGGTCATCATGTGAGAATTGCACAATGATTGAGGAGTATGATGAAAAGTGTAGATTCTGCAACCCGTGTAAATTGCATAGAGGATATGCTGTACAAATTAAAGGTTGTAATTCCTGTCTTGAAGAGGTGTGTGACTCTCACCCTAGAGGTCACCTATGCTCCAATTGTCATTATGATAAGTGCAAGCAGTGGGAGAGTACATATCCCGGTATGATTGGAAAGAATCCTAACCGTGATTTTAGTTTATTGCTACGAGATTGGTATCGTCGTGGTTTTAGATTGTTCTGGGAGGAGGAACCGGGTCAATGATTCAACTGTTGGAACAACAAAAGAATAAATTTAGTGTCTTGAACCAAGTATTTGGTATTTTGCACCAAGTATTTTTTTATTCTGTTAGAACTATTGTGGATTTGTGTAAAATATTTTTGTATTTACTACGAATAATTTTTGTTTTGTAAGAACTATTTTGGATTCCTTAGAACTTTTTATATTTTTTAAGAATTATTTATGTTTCGTAAGAAAAATTTTGATTTTGTTTGAACTTTTTATATTCTGTAAGAACTATTTTTGATGTTTTAAGAAATATTTTTGTTTTGTAACAAGTATTTCAAGTTTTGCAACAACTATTTTTTATTCTGTTAGTACTATTTTGAATTTGTCTAAAATATTTTTGTATTTCGTAAGAATGATTTTTGTTTTTTAAGAACTATTTTTGGAATTTATTTGAACTCTTTGTATTCTGTAAGAACTACTTTCGGTGTTTTTAGAATTTTCGTGCTCTGTGACAAGTATTTCATATTTTGCAGAAGATATTTTAAATTCTGTTAAAAATATTTTGGATTTGTGTAAAGGATTTTTTCTATTTTTAAGAATAGTTTTTTTTGTTTAAGAACTATTTTCGATTTTCTTACAACTTTTTGTATTTTGCAAGAATTGTTTCTGCTTTGTAAGAATTATTTTTAGAATAAGTTTGAATTTTTTGTATGCTATAATAACTATTTGAGATGTTGTTAGAAATTTAGTGTCTTGAAGCAAGTATTTGGTATTTAGCACCAAGTATTTTATATTCTGTTAGAGCTATTGTGGATTTGTGTAAAGTATTTTTGTATTTAATACGAATAATTTTTGTTTTGTAAGAACTATTTTGGATTTCTTAAAACTTTTTGTATTTTTTAAGAATTATTTCTGTTTTGTAAGAACTGCTTTGGATTTGGTTTGAACTTTTATATTCTGTAAGAACTATTTTTAATATTGTTAGAAATCTTTTGGTTTTGTAACAAGTATTTTGTATTTTGCAAGAACTATTTTTTATTCTGTTAGAACTATTTTGGATTTGTCTAAAGTATTTTTATATTTTGTAAGAACTATTTCCGGATTTTTCTGAACTTTTTGTATTCTGTAAGAACTGTTTTCGATGTTTTTAGAATTTTTGCTATTTTTGAAAAGCATTTTATATTTTGTAGTAACTATTTTTTATTCTGCTAGAACTATTTTGGATTCTTTTAAAATATTTTTTCTATTTTGTAAGAATAATTTTTGTTTTGTAAGAACTATTTTGGATTTCTTAGAACTTCTTGTATTTTGTAAGAATTATTTATGTTCAGTAAAAATTATTTTTAGAATACTTTTGAACTTTTGTATTCAATTAGAACTATTTGGGATGTTGTTAGAATTTTCATAATTTGAAGCAAGTGTTTTGTACTATGTAGCAAATGTTTTTTAATCTGTTAGAACTATTTCGAATTTGTATAAAGTAGTTTTGTACTTTGTAAGAATAACTTTGATATTGAAAGAACTATTTTGGATTTTTTTTAACTTTTGTGTTTTTTTTAAATTATTTATGATTTAACAAACCAGTTGAAATTTTTTTTTAACTCACATTAAAATTCGATAGTTAAAACTGAAAAAAGTTTTTTAATTTTCAAAATAGTCCTAGCATCAAAATAATGTGAGTTTCTTTTATATTGTTTCTCTTTCGTTGTTTTGCTGAGGACGGCCCTTAGATATAGGGTCGAAATATTCATTTAAAATTGCATTCCACTGTCTTATAAAATTTTCCTGTTGTTCTACTTATTGTTTATGATGGAAAGGTAGTGTGGTCTTCGTCACCAGTACAGATACTTCATTCAAGAAACGTGATTAAACACGTTTTGAAACTACATGCTATTTGTATGCCTTTCCTTGGCACCTTTCCAAACGAGCGGGGATTCTCCACTGGTTCCTACACATTGCAAAAAAAGTGAGCAGTACGAAAACTCCACGTTTTCAACCGGACTGGTTTTTTAGGGACAAATCGGGAGAGATATGTAACGGCGACATAGATTTTTTTCTTTTTTTTATGGTTCATTTATTCGAGGTTACGTGCGCGCACGTAACCTCGTCTAAATGAACCTTAAAAAAATGAAATAAAGCTATGTCGACTTTACATATCTCTCCCGATTGGTCCCTAAAAAACCAGTCCGGTTTTTCATTCCAAAAGTTCCAGTCCAAAAGTTCAAACATATTCTAAAAATAATTTTTACTGAACATAAATAATTCTTACAAAATACAAGAAGTTCTAAGAAATCCAAAATAGTTCTTACAAAACAAAAATTATTCTTACCGCTGGCTTCAAAACAGAAATAATTCTTAAAAAATACAAAAAGTTTTAAGAAATCCAAAATAGTTCTTACAAAACAAAAATTATTCGTAATAAATACAAAAATAATTTAAAAAAATAAACAATATTTATAAAATAATATAAAATAATTTTTTATAAATACAAAATAATTGATTCAATACAATAAATTTCTAACAACATCCCAAATAGTTATTATAGCATACAAAAAATTCAAAATTATTCCAAAAATAATTCTTACAAATCAGAAACAATTCTTGCAAAATAAAAAAATTTGTAATAAAATCGAAAATAGTTCTTAAACAAAAAAAACTATTCTTAAAAATATAAAAAATCCTTTACACAAATCCAAAATAGTTTTAACAGAATTAAAAATAGCTTCTGCAAAATATGAAATACTTGTCACAGAGCACGAAAATTCTAACAACACCGAAAGTAGTTCTTACAGAATACAAAAAGTTCAAACAAATTCCAAAAATTGTTCTTAAAAAACAAAAATCATTCTTACGAAATACAAAAATATTTTAGACAAATCCAAAATAGTACTAACAGAATAAAAAATAGTTGTTGCAAAACTTGAAATACTTGTTACAAAACAAAAATATTTCTTAAAACATTAAAAATAGTTCTTACAGAATATAAAAGTTCAAACACAATAAAAATTTTTATTATGAAACATAAATGATTATTAAAAAATATAAAAAAGTTCTAAGAAATCCAAAATGGTTCTTAAAAAACAAAAATTATTCGTAGTAAATACAACAATACTTTACACAAATCCATATTAGTTCTAACAGAATAAAAAAACACTTGGTGCAAAATACCAAATACTTGCTTCAAGACACTAAATTTATTCTTTTGTTGTTCCAACAGTTGAATCGTTGACCCGGTTCCTCCTCCCAGAACAATCTAAAACCACGACGATACCAATCTCGTAGCAATAAACTAAAATAACGGTTAGGATTCTTTCCAATCATACCGGGATATGTACTCTCCCACTGCTTGCACTTATCATACTGACAATTGGAGCATAGGTGACCTCTAGGATGAGAGTCACACACCTCTTCAAGACAGGAATTACAACCTTTAATTTGTACAGCATATCCTCTATGCAATTTACACGGGTTGCATAATCTACACTTTTCATCATACTCCTCAATCATTGTGCAATTCTCACATGATGACCAGCTGCCCTGTGTGTACATACATAACGGACATGTATGGAACATTTTGTCATGTGTTAACGCTCTCACTGCCACAATGAAACTGAGCTAAGAACAAAAAAAAAATTTTCTGTGAGAGAGATAGAGGAGTAGTTAATCCTTGAGCACCATATTTCTTATGAAAAAAGTCATAAAATTCTAAACTAGCGTTTAGAAGCATATCTACATTATAATTTTGCAGCGTTGTGATAAATATATCAATGAATTGTGTAAATGATTTTGGACCACAATGTAGAAGCTTCATTCAATAGTGTAATGAGGGAGAATCAGTTTTCATTATATCGACAAGCATTCCTCGAGAAAATATCTTACTTTGAATAGACAACTCTAGAAAATAATCATCTAGAATTAAATGTTTTTCCATAAGAACTAGATTCCTCATGATTCGATCTTTCTCGAATCTATCCATTTTTTTTTTCTTTTTTTTTTTTTTTTAGTCCTAACTCTATCACGATCAACTTCAGACTAAAAAGAATTTATTTTTTATAATCTATTAAATATACGCTTGTCTACTATAGAAAAAGAAAGAAAAATATCATTGATTTAGAAACATTTTTATTGAACAAAATTACAACAATAACATTCACTGATGCATTTTGTTCTCATCAATATATTTCGATAGGACATCTAATGCTGGCTGAAGTTTATTTGTATGGAGAATATTTACTTTTCCAGAAAAACATAGTTGCTTCTTCTGTTTAAATTCGCTTAATGATATCATGTATCGCGCATACATAATTTCCTATTCAATACATAGTCTACAACCAGCAGTTATTTCCACAGCTACATTAGTTACTCTTATATAGCTACTGCTGCTGCTTTCGGTTCCATCATTAATCTCCAATATTGTAAATGCAACAATCATTTTTTTTTTTCACTAATATCCTTGCAAATAAACTATTCTCTTTGAATTCAATTATCTTACTAATATGAATTGTAAAGAAAACTATTCCTTTTATTCAAATCCTAATCACCAATCAAGTTATACTCGTTCCTCTTGCCAAAAGGTGTAATGATCTGTAGAATAGGACTACCAGAAAAACCTGTTTGGTACGGGCGCGTACGCAAAGTATATACCTTCAAGTAAATTCCATATGATTTTTCAAATTACTATAGCTTCTATAGAAATGATACCTCTTTGCAAATGACCCTGGTAACCCAATTACTTGAAAACTTACACACATATCTATGCCTTAGGCGTAGGTTTGCGTTTAGGTTTTCAATCTTATATGGCCTTACTACTTATGAAAGGGACTGTCCTCTCCTGAACGCCTCGCTCTCTACGCTAAAGTTTGACTCTGTCTCACAACTTTATTTTTTAAAACAATAAAAAACTTTAGCGCAAAGAGCGAGGCGTTTAGGAGAGGACAGTCCCTTTCATATACGGAATAATTTCTGTTCGTTTTAAGTTTTAATGTCGCTCCTTACTTTCAGTTTAAAAAACTTGTTTTTTTTATTTAATTTTTAAAAGAAACACAATGAAGAGAACCCGGTATATTTAGTTCGAACTTATATCGAATCAAACCCTGGCTGAAACCGTGAAGAATTGTTACTTTTGAAGAAGCTGAGAATAATTACACGGGTTCTTTGTTTAAATCTAGGTTATGGAAGGGTGGACCGTTTAATCCAGGTTGTACCGTTTGCACTAGGTTGTACCGTTTAATCCAGGTCCAGGTAACCAGGAGTGATTACTGTTTAAATCCTGGCAATAGAGCTTTTGAGTCTCAACCCAACTTATTTAAAATTAACAGTTAGGATTCTAGATATGTCTTTTCAAAGAACAGGATTGATTTTACCTCTGTGCAAAGGAAAACGGAAGGGGAATGGCTTAAATTCTCATCATAAGCTCATTAAGCAGAAGGGAAGTTGAATGCCAAGCAAACTTTGCGGGAAGCAAGAGCTAGGCAGATACCTGGACATTTTCGTGATTAAATAAAAAAACAAGTTTTTTAAACTGAAAGTAAGGAGCGACATTAAAACTTAAAACGAACAGAAATTATTCCGTATATGAAAGGGGCTGTCCCTTCCTCAGCGCCTCGCTCTTTACGATAAAGTTTTTTATTTTTTAAAAAAAAAAGAGTTGTTAGAGAGTAAAACTTTAGCGTAAACAGCGAGGTGTTGAGGAGGGGACAGCCCCTTTCATATACGGAATGATTTCTGTTCGTTTTAAGTTTTAATGTCACTCCTTACTTTCAGTTTAAAAAAACTTGTTTTTTTTTATTTAATTTCTGCTCGTTTTTTAGTTAATGCAGCTTTTATTTTGGCTCACCGTCACTGAATAAGTAAACAAAATTTGCATAAAAAATTTACTTTTCTTTTGCTAAATGGATGTCTCTAAATTTGGTTCTGACGTAATTTACAAATTAACTTACGTAACGAACTTCTATATTCGTATATTTTTCTTCTGGCAAAAAATACAAAGTTGCAGATTTTTGCAGATATGAGCTTGAAACTATGTAATAGGGTTTTTTGATACACTGAATCTGACGGTGTAATTTTCATTAAAATTCTTTCACTTGTAGGGGATGTTTCCCCCCTCTTTAAAAAATCAGGTAAATTTTCTCAGGCTCGTAGCCTTTGATGAGTAATACTAAACTTAATAAAATTTATAAAATTAGAATCAGCATTATAAGCCCATTCGTTTGATACATTTATTGACATCAAAATTCCGTTTTTAAAAGTTTCGATTACTACTGAGCCGTATCGCTTGTGTTTTTTTTATTGTTTTTTTTTTATTACGTATATGTTATTACGTATATGAGGGGGTTCTCCCCTTATTCAATACCACGCTCTTTACGTTAAAAGTTAAATTTTTTTTTAATTCCCAAACCCCTGAATCACAAAGGCCGTTTAATTAGAACAAATAGCTTTTTTGAAAGCACTAAAAAAACTGTAGCGTAAAGAGCGAGGTATTGACTTGGGGGAGAACTCCCTCATGTACATAATAATTTCTGTTCATTTTAAGTTCTAATATTGCTTCTTACTTTCAGTTGAAAAAACTTGTTTTTTTTAAAATTTAATTTCTGATCATTTTTTAAATAATGCTTGGAAATCCGGCACCCCCTTCATAGAAATATCCCTTCCCCCAAAGAAAAATCCACACTGAACATATTCTACCAAAGAGCCCGCTCTTCAAGCCCCACCCCCACCAGAAAAAAAATCCTTCCGGACAATATCTGTATACTTTCCAATAAACAATGAAAGATGTAAACAATTGGCCAAGTTAATAGCTTGCAGCCCTTCCCCTGGGAACTGTGGGGGATTAAGTCATCGTAAAAGACATATTTAATAAATTTCGACTATGTTGAACAAAATGGCTATCTTAAAAATTTGATTGGGTGACTTTGAGAAATAAATGAGCGTGGGAGAGGGCCTAGTTGCCCTCCATTTTTTTGGTCACTTAAAAAGGGCACTAGAACTTTTAATTTGCGTTCCAATGAGCCCTCCTACGATATTCTAGGACCGCTGGGTCAATACGATTACCCCTGGGGAAAAGAAAAAAAAAAACCAAATAAACACGCATCCGTGATCTTTCTTCTGGCAAAAAATGGAGAATTCCACATTTTGTAGATAGGAGCTTGAAACTTCTACGGTGCGGTTCTCTGATACGTTGAATATGATGGTGTGATTTTCATTAAGGTTCTTTAATTTTTAGGGGGTCTTTCCCCCTTTTTTTCGAAAGTCAGCCAAATTTTCTCAGGCACGTAACTTTGGATGGGTAAGATCAAACTTGATGAAACTTACATATTTGGAATCTCAATAAAAACTTGATTCTTCTGATGTATCTGATGATACCAAAAATCCGTTTTTTAGAATTTTGGTTAGTATTAAGGCGGGTCGCTCCGTTCTAAGTTGTTACTAAAATCTGTTTGACCTGCTCTTGATCCAAACTCGAGGGCATCAGCAACTTTTTTCATTTGTCTAGTTAGTAGACGGGAAGTTAGAAATCATTAAACAGCAGGAAATGAGGTTAGCAGCTGGTTTTGTATTAAATCTGGAGTTAAGAAGGGTTGTGTTCTATCCCCCTTCATATGGATCATGTTGATGGACTTTGTCGTAAGTAGCACAGGAAAGGCAATGGGAGACCACGGAATTGAATGGGGAGGAAGAACTCACCTGGACTTAGATTATGATGATGATTTAAGCACCCTGGATTAAAGTGTAGGCAAAATGAATGAACTTTTAGAGGTTTTACAAGTTCAGGATGCTAGAATAGGTTTGAAAATTAATGTTAAGAAGACTAAGTCACTAAGGCTAGGAATAAGTGAAGATGAAAAGGTTACGTTGGATAACAAAAAAACCGATCAGGTGGGCAGCTTCGCTTACCTTGGTAGCATGATTAGTATTAATTAAAAATAACATTTCTCACAAAATAAGTTTTACAACAAAGTAAAGAACTCCATTAAACCAAAAATGAACAAAAATAGAATCAAAATCAAACAATCTACCAAGCGTACAACTACCACAAATCAATATCAATAAATAAATGCAACCCAAAACGAACAGACATTAAAATTAATAACAGAGTCAAACTTAAAACTAGCAGAAATTAATACGAGTGGCGTTCAAAACCCCTATGCTTTCTATAAGCAAGAATATAATTTTTACTTTACTGAAAAAATTCAAATGAATATGCATTGTTAGTTTAATATACATATGCTGATATTTATTCCATAAAATCTTAACAAATATTAAAGTAATAAAAGGGAAAACATTTAAAATAATTTTTTCAGTAAAGTACAATTTATTTTCTGGCTTTTAGAAAGCATGGGGGTTTTGAACCCTACTCATATTAGTTTCTGCTCGTTTTGAGGTTGTCAAGAGGACTTTTCAGCAATGCTTCAGGACCGGTTGATGGTATTAAGTTAAAAATTTCATCGTGTGTTGAAGGGGATTTTGAAAAAAAGATGCTATTTGCATACTGCTACTAACCGACTTAGGGCGACCAGATTTTCTCAGACCCAATGCGGGACATACCAAAATTTGAAGAGCGCTGGAAGGAGTAGGAAGTGTGTGTGGTTTCATAAAAACACTCAAAAATGTTTCTTAAACTTTTATCGTCTTATGTCATTATATTTTTATTTTAATCATATTTGGCTGATGAATGCACCTTTTTTAGAAATACAACATTGTTTTCGATTTCCTTCTTAAACTCATCACACGATTTCTTTCCGTTAAACTTGACAAACACACAAGATTTCACTGTGTCCAGTTCCAGTTGTGATTTTTCATCAGTCCAAAAGTTATTTATCAAAGAAAAAAACTCTTTCTAAAGCTGCGTTTGTGCCAGGCAGACTTAGGAAAAACTCTACAAGTAACGCTAAATTGTTTTACGGAATGGATTCCTTTTCAAAAAATGCAAATATTTCCACCCAAATCAAATCAACCGGCGTTTCTTCCTCAGACCATGTTTCCATTTTGGTTGCATCACAGAAATTCCGGGTGTAAATCAACTCATCAAACAGTTTGGACTCATAAAGTGTCATGTCGTTTGTGTATTTGTGGAACAAGTCAATGGAATCACCAATGTCTGACCATTCCAGTGGTGCTTTCATTAAAATCCATTGGGTGCAATTGAACTCAGTGAGGTATGCTAAATACTTTTCCAACTAATTAACAACGTTTTCATAAAAATTTACGAATGTTTTCGTAAACGATTCGGTGGTCCATTGATTTCCACTTGTTTCACAAACATTGCTGATCATTTTTCTTAAGATAGTTGGAATAAATTTCATCTCAGCTCTCGACTTGAATTTCAAAAGTAAATTTTTCAACTCTTTTGCCACTTCCATTATTGTTGTTTTATCGCCTTCCATGTTTTTAATAGCGGATTGAAAAATTGCGGCTCGATTGCGGCTTGGTAAATTTAGTAAGTAACTCACAAATAAGGTCACTTAGGAATAGGCACACTTTTAGAACAATAATTTCATAGCCTTCTGATTACAAATAGCCTATAACATTCCTTTGTGTCAGAAAAAAACTTTGACCCCCCCAACCTAGAGTGTAAATATATATATAGCCTACTTTGAACTCAGAGCGATTCAAGGGCAGGGAGGGCAACCAGGGCAAGCTGTCCCAAGCATCTTGGCTAGGGGTTTACCTTATAGTACAATAAATGACACTTAATAGCAATAGGGCAAATCCTGTGTCTGCTTTTATCAAAACATTTTCATTGAGATTAAAACATTTTTTATGAATATATGGGGAAAAATATTAAACTTATTAAAGTAATTCTATTTGTTTTTAGTCTAAAAACGTTTTAATCTTTTTGAATCTTTTTAAAAAAGCAGGACATTTTGCGGGACGTTTTTAAATGCAGGGCAAGATTTTGGAATCCGGGACTGTCCCGCACAATGCGGGACGTCTGGTCACCCTGTACTAACGGCACTACTGCTACTACAACTATTGTTAGGCATAATTACTGAACCTTTCAACAATGCGGAAAAAATTGGCGTCTCAAATTTTTTTTTGGATATTTTTTTACGGGAAATGATAGGGTAGAGGGGGGGGGAGTTTCTCTCCCCCCTCTAAGTTAAAGCCCTTGCCCCCGAGGTTTTGGGGGTTGTGTCAGCCCTGGAGGCATTGTTATTTTTTTCTTTGGATTATCTTAAACAAAATTGCCATCGCACAATTTCAATCAAACGCATTTGGTGAAAACAGGGGAAGTTGGGGGGAGGGAGGGTGCTACTTGACCTCCATCACTAGTGACTCTTAAAAGGGAATTAGAACTTCCAATTTCAACCAAATGAGCCACCTCTAAAGCTTATACAGCCATCCCTTCCATAAGAACCTTAAATGCCCCAGGGGCATAACTTACAACCCTCGCCCTTAGGCTCTGGGGGTTTGTATCAACCTCAATAGCCTTGTTATTGATCTTTGTACTATTTTGAATAAAAGGACTGTCTCAAAATATCTATTGGATGCATCTCAGGAAAACACGACGTGTTTGTGTGTGTGTGTGTGGGGGGGGGAGAGGTAGATGCACTCTGATCACTTTGAATCTTAAAAAGGGCACTAGAACTTATGTTTAGGAATCCAATGAGACCCCTCCATAGTATATACGAGCACCCTTTTTATATGAACCTTATATGCCCCAAGGGCATAACTTACAACGCTTTTCCTGAGAGCTTTATGGGGGGGGGGGTTGTCTTCTTCCCAGACATAATTTCCAAAACCTTCAACTACGATGAATAAAATTGTTATCTCAAAATTTTGATTGGAGGTGTTAAGGAAAATGCTGAGCGTGGAGGGGGTGGGGGGCTGTTTGATCTTAAATCACTGTGACTCTTAAATGGGCACTATAACGTCCAATTTCAAATCAAATAAGCCCACCTGTTGTTTATACGACCGCCCATTCAATAAAAGCCTTGTATGCCCTCATAAAATAACTTACAACTCTATCCCCAGGGTGCTGGGGGGTTGTGTAATCCCTAGAGACATTATTATTATGTTCTTTAAACTATTTAAAAAAAATTGCTATCTCATAATTTTAATCAGATCCATTTGGTAAAAGGAGAGGTTGTAGAAGAGTAGAGGGGGCAAAATGTCGTTCATCACTTTTGACGCTTAAAAAGGAACTAGAACTTCCAATTATCAACCAAATGAGCCTCTTCGGAAGTTAGACAACCATCCCTTCAATAAAAACTTAAATACCCATGGGCATAACTTAAAACCATTGCCCCTAATCTCTGGGGTTTGTTTCAATCCTAAAAGCTTTGTTATATGATATATAGACTATTTTGAATAGAATGGATATCACAATATTTCTATTAGATGCATTTCGAGACAATACGACGTGTGTGTGTGGGGGGGGGGCTGCCCTCCGATCATTTTGACTCTTAAAAATTGCACTAGAGAGTCTGTTTACCAATCCAATGAGCACCTCCGAAGTTTATATGACCACGCTTTCTATATTGAACTTATATGCCCCCAGGGCAAAACTCACAACCCTTGCCCTGAGGAATGGGGGAATTTGTTATCCTCAAAGACATAATTTCAAAACCTTTCAAATGGTTTGAACAAAATGGCTATCTCAAAATTTTGATTGGAAGTGTATAGGGAAATGAATGGTGTGTGTGTGTGTGGGGGGGGGTCATTTGTCTCTGATAACTTTCAACTAATAAAAAAGGCACTAGCCCTCCCAGTTTCCATTCGAATGAAACTTTTTCGAAGCTTCTACGACGAAACTTTCTGTAAGAACCTTATATGCCAAAAGGGCATAACTTGTGAGCCTTGTCCTGACGCTTAGGGGGGGGTATTGCCATCCTCAAAGATAAAATTTTTAGGCCTTTCAACTACTTTGAAAAATTTATCATGATTAGCGAGTGTGGTCTCAGAAATTATTTATGGCTATATCAAAATATTGATCGGAAATGTTTGGGGAACTGATGGACGTGGGGAAGGGGAGGGGTGATTATCCCTCAGATTACCTTCGACTATTAAAAAGGGCGATAGCCCTCTCAATTTCCAATCGAATGAGCCATTTTTGAAGTTTTTGCGACAACGCTTTCTATAAGAAACCTTATATGCCCCCAGGAAATACTAAAAGACGTAATTTCCTGACTCTTCAACTAGGTTCAATGCCCCCAAGGAATAACTTACAACCATTGCCCTGAGGGCTCTGCAGGGGGGGGGGGTTGTCATCCTGAAAGACATAATTTCCGGACCTTTCAACTACATTGAACAAAGTGGCTATGTCAAAGTTTTTATTAGATATGTTTGGGGAAATGGTGGGCGTGAGAGGGGGATTAGTTTCCCTCCAGTCACCTTTGACTATTAAAAAGGGCACTAGCCCTTTCAATTTCTGATCGAGTGAGCCCTTTTTGAAGTTTCTATGACAACAATTTCTATAAAAACCTTATATGCCCCCAGGGCAGAACTTACAACCCTTGCCCTGAAGGCTGTGGGGGTGTTGTCATTCTCACAGACCTACTTTTCGGAACTTCAACTACGTTGAACAAAAGAGCTATCTCAAAATTTTGATTGATGTGTTTGGGGAAATGGTGGTCGTGAGAGGGGGGCTAGTTGCCCTTCAATCACTTTCGACTATTAAAAAGGGCACTAGCCCTTTCAGTTTCCAATTATATGAACCCTTTTTGAAGTTTCTGCGACAACGCTTTCTATAAAAACCTTATTTGTCCCCAGGGCATAACTTGCAACCTTTGCCCTGAGGGCTCTGGGGGGGGGGGGTTGTCATCAATAAAGACACAATTTCCAGACCTTTGAACAAAATGGCTATCTCAAAATTTCGATTGGATGTGTTTGGGGAAATGGTGGGCGTGGGAGGGAATTTAGTTGTCCTCCAATTACTTTGGATTAATAAAGAGGGCACAAGCCATTTTAATTTCCAATCAAATGAGCCCTTTTTGAAGTTTCTACGACAACTCCTTCGATACGAAGTGCCCTGATCTAAAGAACCAAAAATAATACATAGTGCCAACATCGTTCTTTACTTAGGCAGCGGTATTGTGTTGCCTCTGAAAGACGATGGGAGCACGGAAGATATTAAAAGTAGAATAGTCAAGGCTCAGGGTGTTTTTTCACAGTAAAAAAAAAAAAAAAATCGTAAGAATAGGAAGATAAGTCTGCAAACCAAGATTAGAGTATTGGAGGCTACAGTGATGACAACGGTCAGATATGGCTCTGAAGAATGGGTGCTCCGAAAAGCGGATGAAGATTTTCTACATGTTTTCCAGAGAATTTGCCTACGGATTGTTCTGGGTACCCAGTTGAGTGACCGTATTTCAAACAGCAGGCTGTACGAAAAATGTGGTACATTCCCATTTTCTAGGGCTATAATGGAAGAAAGGTTGAGGTGGCTAAGGCACGTTCTGTGGATAAAGGATGACAGATTGCCGAAGATTGTCCTTTTTGGCCAACTGTCTAAGGCCAAGCGGAAAGCAAGTCGTCCACATCTGGGGTGGGAGGATGGTCATAAAATTTTTTTTAAAGGAAATAGGAACTTCCTGAGAGGGTGTAAAGAGGGAGGCTTTGAATAGATTGGGATGAAGGAGGAGCGTGCGTAGCTGTGTTGACCTCAGGCAGCTTGGTGCTGCGATGAGTTAGTAGTAGTAGTTTTCAACTGTTTTCAACGAAAATACAAAAAAAAATACTTTCAAGAAATTACTTTTTAAAATCTAGAGAGGGAGGCAAAATCTTGGGGGCCAATGCTCCATCCCCTCCCTTAGTTGACGCAACTCTGCTGAACGATTTAAGGCTTTTTTTTCGACATTAATATAAGGCAAAAAAAAAATATTATGGGTTTGAAGTTATGTCTCCTTGCTTTTTATATTTCGGTGTGTATTTTTTCAACTCTAATTTACATTTTACCAAAAAGATAAATATTCTTGCTACATAAACTCTTTACTTCATCTTGGATGTCAATAGAGTCTAGTAATGTTCACGCTTATCAAGTAGGAAAAAGCTGGCGATGGCAGACGTTTATGGGGGGAGGAGGATTCAAATGCGTATAAAACTGCTTTATCCTCATAAATTACAAGCCAAGCACTTGTGCAGAGATAGGAGGGGGCTATTAAAAAAATGTAAACCTCAGAAGAATTATATAAACATCTTTAAAATAAAACATATCACAATCTAAAACATATAAAGATTTTGAGATGGGTCTGGGCCTAAGCCAAGGACTTCTTAAGCATATAAGATACTAAATATAATTTTACCTGTGTTTAAAATTGTTGTTGTGAGGGGCGTGTGACTTGTGCTCAGTATTTCCCGTGGCTTGGTTTCAAATATGTAATTAGAAATATCTTTAATTCATGGGATAGTCCTTTTTTTTGTTTTGTTTTTAGAGGGGTTTTATTCCTTTGATTTTTTCTTGGGGGGTTTCTTAAAGCATATTAGAGTTTGAGTCTCTTAAAACATTGTATTTTTTTTGTTTTTTATACTTTGATTTATTTTTCTTTTGTGTCGAGTCTCTGAAAGGTGTAAATGTATTATGTTGAAAATCTTTTTTTTGTTGTTGTATTTATGTCAATTTTGTTTCTCCGCTGTTGTTTTTTTCCTGGCCAAAGAGCCTTAGGGGGAGTCTATGTTGAAGTGTTTTGTTGTGAATTTATTGGTTGAATGAATAAACTGAAATAAATCTCCTGACCTTTAATTAACATCTATCAGAGATTATTAATTCATATGTCAGTTCCCAAATCAGAGTTGTTGTTTTTTTTTTCAATTTATTGCAAATCAATGTGTGTACACACATGTAAGTAGAAGTGACCCTATAACTCCGAACAGGGCTCCTTATATGGGCATAGAATACTGACAGGGCTCCATATATGGGCATGGAATCATTAGGGAGAACACGTGGTTAATGGGGTCAATGACCTAAATTTCCAAGTCAACAACAACAACATCGACCTTGACATTCGCTGAGAGCGTGCACTTACAACAACAACAACATCGACCTTGGAACACCTGTGCTGTCGACCTCAATTCACCTATCGTGAATCAATAATTCCCCTTAGAAACAACAAATTAATTCCCTTTCTTGACAGATCAATCAACCAATGACATCATCTGTCAGACTTTAAAAATTTTCGCCTAGAAACGATTCTCCAGGAATAGATCCAAGTCATTAATGTCATTGCCTCGGAAACAACTCTTTTGATCGAACTCCAAAGGATATTAATAGCCAAAGGCCATGGAAACAATTCTCCAAGAAACATCTTAGCGATGAATTGTTTTAGCGCGGGAATCAGGTTTCTTATTAATTTGAAATGCATTAGCGCAGAGATGCCAAAAACAAAAGGAACACGCTGAATTACGTTTAGGGATTATTTGGGCGAAACTGTTTTAGACAGGTTATGGAACTATTTCGGCGAAACAGTTAGAGACATTTTAAAAGATGATTTTTGAAGAGATTTTAGAAGAGAATTTAATGGTGAAACTCTGTGGTCGTTATAGTACACAAGTTTCATTTGAACAGTGTTGTGAGGTCCTCTAACCCAACCCCAAAGGGTTCCAATCCTCCTACCCCAACCCCGAAGGAAGCCCCCGGTCCTCAAAGGCCCCCCAAGCTCCCAAAGGGCCACCGGCGCCCAAACGCCCTACTCAGACCCTCAAAGGCCCTCCCCGGGCCCCCCAAAGGCCCATCGAGCTCTCAAAGGACCAACGGGGTCCCAAAGGCCCTCCACCGGTCCCCAAATGTCCCCCAGGCCCACCACTGCCCCCCGGACCCCCCAAGGCCCTCCCGGGGCCCCCAAGGCCCTCCCGGTGCCCCCACGGCCCGCCCGCCGCCCCCCAAGGTCCCCCGGACCAGCGAATGGCCACCGGGCTGCGCCGGGGGCCCGGTAAGTGCAACAGGATGCGCCGCAGGGATGCACCACGGGTCAGAACAACGCCGCAGGGACGCACCGCAGGACAGTGCCACAGGATGCACCACAGGAAAGCGCCGCAAAAAAAAGTAAACTAACAAGTAAAAATTTCGAAATGTTATCCCCCAAACGCCCTCCTCAGACCCCCAAAGGCCCTCCCCTGGTCCTCAAAGGTCCCCCGGGCTCCCAAAGGGCCAACCGGCCCCCAAGGGCCCCCCGGGTCCCCAAAGGTCCTCCCCCGGTACTCAAAGGTCCACTGGGCTCCCAAAGGCCCTCCCCGGTCCCCAAAGGTCCCCGGGCTCCCAAAAGACCACTCAATCCTCAAGGGCCCCGGATCCCCAAACGCCCTCCCTGGGTCCCAAAGGCCATCCCCCGGTCCCCATACATGCACACATAAACTTACACACACACAAAAACTTACACACACACACACAAAAACTTACACACACACACACGAAAACTTACACACACCAACACGAAAACTTACACAAACACGCCAAAACTTACACACACACACACAAAAACTTACAAAAAACCAACAAAGACAAAAATCTCTAAAAAAAAAAAAAAAAAAAAAAACAAACAAACAAACGAGACTGTGGCCAGTGGAGAGAAAAGAAAAACAACAGAAACAAAACAACGCGGATATTTCGCCTGTATACAAACAAGGCGTCTTCAGCATGAAAGACAAAAAAAACAAAAAAAAACAAGATAAAACTAAAAACCAATAAAACCACCACCAAAAAAAAACCAACAAAAATGTATAATCAGCGCAAACTAATCCACGTAGGGAAAAGATGCTAAAATAGAGTTACTTCAGTTAGGACACCAGAGTAACTGAGGAAAAATAAAAATACTGTAAATTACTTTATTTATTCAGTTGCGAAATAATCCTTTTGTTAGCTATTACTGAAGCAAATCGTTTTGGTCTAAAAGGTAAAATAGTCCCCTGGTGATTATTTAAAATCTTTACTCCCTTATTGACAATTGATTAACTCTTTAGAAGGTTATCATAAATAGTGTCAATATTTAAATTAACCTTGTCCCTGTTTATGGAAAGGTTAGCAAAAATATGTTTTTTAATTTCTATGTCTTCCCTGTCCCATTGTGTGTACAAATTATCATTAGAAATAGCCAAGGCTTCATCAAATTTTACAAAATGGTCTGGTTGAAGCCAAATATGCTCTGCTAAAGCTGAAACGAAAGTTTCTGGAGGCTTGCTTAATTGTAGGGTTTTTTCTATTGAATTACGGTGTTCAATAAACCTTTCAACAAATTGTTGGTGAGTCCTACCAATATAGAACTTCCCACAAGAACACGGAATTTTATACACCCCACTTACTAAATTTCCCCGAGTTAAATCCTTACCAGAACTAAAAAAACTACCCATTGGCCTCAGCGATTGGAAACATGTATCAATACCAAATTTACGTAAAACCCGTGAAAGTTTCTCCCCCAAACCAGGTACATATGGTAATGAAATGAAGGTTTTTGATACAACTAAATCTAAAGACTGAGAAACCTCAATAACCCTACTACTATGTTTGGCCCGTCTATTTTTAATTATTTTATCAATGAACTTAATTGGATAACTATTACAAAATAAAATATCCCTAAAGTATAACAATTCTGAATCCAGAAATTCCTGGGAACCGATTTTAAAGGCTTTATCCACTAGTGAAATTAAAACCCCCCTTTTCACCGACATAGGGTGGCAAGAATGAAAATTTAAATACCTATCATTGTGCGTAGGTTTTCTGTAAATCGAGAAAAGTAAATGGAAATCCCTTTTAATTAATAAAATATCCAGAAAAGGTAATTTATTATTATCCTCAAATTCAACTGTAAATTTAATATTATTATCAAAACTATTTAAATGCTTACAAAAAAGGTCTAAGGAGTCCAACCCATGTTTCCAAACGCAGACCACATCATCCATGAACCTACCCCAGAAGCAAGGGGAGATTCTAAAACTGTTTATAGCGGAGGTTTCAATGGCATCTATGAATAGATTTGCCAATAAAGGAGAAAGAGAAGCCCCCATAGGTAAACCAAAAATTTGTCCATAAAACTCCCCTCGAAAACCAAAATAAAAAGAAAATTCATTTACCAGCATAATTAGTTTCATAATGACATCAATGTCCAAACTGGCTAACGTCACATCCTGTATTAAATCAAAGTGTCTTTCTAATTTACTTTTTAAAATATCCTCGCACCTTTTTAAATCACAATTTGAATACATGGACACAACATCAAAACTGCAAAGAATTGAACTCTCCTCCAACGTGACCTTGCGCACTTTATTAGTAAGATCAGTCGAATTTTTTAAATATGATTTTTGTGTTCCCAAAAGTGGACGTAAAGCTACCGACAACCATTTTCCTAATTTTGAAACATGTGAAAGACAAGTTGACACACTGGGGCGGAGGGGGGCTCCAGTCTTATGAATCTTAGGTAGACAATAGATCTTGGGTGCCGAACAACCCCTAGGATAATATTTGTCATAAAACTGTGGGGTAATATTAAAATTGTTTGTCAGTGACTCTAATTACTTGCTTGTCGATTTTAAATATTTATCTGTAGGATCAAAATCAAGTTTTTTGTATGTAATAGTGTCCGAAATAATTGAATTCATTTTATTATTATAGTCTTCAGTGTTCATTATTACGATCGTGTTTCCCTTATCGGCTCTGGTGATAGTAAGTAAATTATCCTTTTTCAAATCAGAAAGGATTTTAATGTCATTTTTTTGTGAAATGTCTTTACCAATTAAGTTCATATTAAAGGTGTTTAGTTTTCTTACGATCTCAGCTCTGAGTTCTTGAGGAGTATCAACCTTATCTATAGAAGCAATAATTCCTGATTCCACCTTTGAAATTATTTTTGAATAGGAGACTGGTGTTGGAAAACAGAACTTTGAACCTTTCAACAAAACGGCCTCCTGTTTAATATTAAGAGTTTTAGAGTAAAAATTATTAATTGATGGACTCAGGCAATGACGAGGATAAAAAATATCTAAATCTTGGAAATTTTCAAACAAAAGTTTATTAAACTTGGCAACCAATCAAACCTTGGACAAATGAAAGTCATGGCGAAAAGATCTAATGGCCATTCTGATCCTTTCTGATTTGAAAAATGATAAATTCTTTACTAACACCAGAGCCGATAAGGGAAACACGATAGTAATTATGAACACTGAAGATTATAATAATCAAATGAAATCCATTATTTTGGACACTATTACATACAAAAAACTTGATTTTGATCCTACTGATAAATATGTAAAATCAACAAGAAAGGACTTAGAGTTAATGAAAAATAATTTTCACATTACCCCACAGTTTTATAACAAATATTAACCTAGGGGTTGTTCGGCACCCAAGATCTATGGTCTACCTAAGATTCATAAGACTGGATCCCCCCTCCGCCCCATTGTGTCAATTTGTCTGTCACCTGTTTCAAAATTAGGAAAATGGTTGTCGGTAGCTTTACGTCCATTTTTGGGAACACAAAAGTCATATTTAAAAAATTCGACTGATCTTACTAATAAATTGCGAAATTTCACGCTGGAGGAGAGTTCAATTCTTTGCAGTTATGATGTTGTGTCAATGTATTCAAATTGTGATTTAAAAAGGTGCGAGGATATTTTAAAAAGTAAATTAGAAAAACACTTTGATTTAATACAGGATGTGACGTTAGCCAGTCTGGATATTGATGTCATTATGAGACTAATTATTCTGGTAAATGAATTTTCTTTTTATTTTGATTTTCGAGGGGAGTTTTATAGACAAATTTTTGGTTTACCTATGGGGGCTTCTCTTTCTCCTTTATTGGCAAATCTATTCATAGATGCCATTGAAACCTCCGCTATAAAAAGTTTTATAATCTCCCCTTGCTTCTGGGGTAGGTTCATGGATGATGTGGTCTGCGTTTGGAAACATGGGTTGGACTCCTTAGACCTTTTTTGTAAACATTTAAATAGTTTTGATAATAATATTAAATTTACAGTTGAATTTGAGGATAATAATAAATTACCTTTTCTGGATATTTTATTAATTAAAAGGGATTTCCATTTACTTTTCTCGATTTACAGAAAACCTACGCACAATGATAGGTATTTAAATTTTCATTCTTGCCACCCTATGTCGGTGAAAAGGGGGTTGTAATTTCACTAGTGGATAGAGCCTTTAAAATCTGTTCCCAGGAATTTCTGGATTCAGAATTGTTATACTTGAGGGATATTTTATTTTGTAATAGTTATCCAATTAAGTTCATTGATAAAATAATTAAAAATAGACGGGCCAAACATAGTAGTAGGGTTATTGAGGTTTCTCAGTCTTTAGATTTAGTTGTATCAAAAAGCTTCATTTCATTACCATATGTACCTGGTTTGGGGGAGAAACTTTCACGGGTTTTACGTAAATTTGGTATTGATACATGTTTCCAATCGCTGAGGCCAATGGGTAGTTTTTTTAGTTCTGGTAAGGATTTAACTCGGGGAAATTTAGTAAGTGGGGTGTATAAAATTCCGTGTTCTTGTGGGAAGTTCTATATTGGTAGGACTCACCAACAATTTGTTGAAAGGTTTATTGAACACCGTAATTCAATAGAAAAAACCCTACAATTAAGCAAGCCTCCAGAAACTTTCGTTTCAGCTTTAGCAGAGCATATTTGGCTTCAACCAGACCATTTTGTAAAATTTGATGAAGCCTTGGCTATTTCTAATGATAAGGGGTACACCCAATGGGCCAGGGAAGCCATAGAAATTAAAAAACATATGTTTGCTAACCTTTCCATAAATAGGGACACGGGTAATTTAAATATTGACCCAATTTATGATAACCTTCTAAAGAGTGAATCAATTGTCAATAAGGGAGTAAAGATTTTAAATAATCACCAGGGGACTATTTTACCTGTTAGACCAAAACGATTTGCTTCAGTAATAGCTAACAAAAGGATTATTTCGCAACTGAATAATTAAAGTAATTTACAGTTTTTTATTTTTCCTCAGTTACTCTGGTGTCCTCACTGAAGTAACTCTATTTTAGCATCATTTCCATACGTGGATTAGTTTGCGCCGATTGGACATTTTTTTTGTTGTTTTTTTTGTGGTGGTTTTATTTGTTTTTTGTTTTATCTTGTTTTTTTTTTTTTTTGTATTTAGTTCTTAAAACGCCTTTTTTGTATAAAGGCGAAATATCCGCGTTGTTTTGTTTCTGTTGTTTTTCTTTTCTCTCCACTGGCCACAGTCTCGTTTTTTTTTTTTTTTTTTTAGAGATTTTTATCTTTGTTGTTTTTTTGTCATGGCTGGCCGGTTCGGCTTAAGATCTTTCATTCGTCAATTGTACGGGAAACAGTTAGCCGCTTCTGTCAATTATTATTTTTATTTAGTCAAAAAAAATGCAAATCTATTAAATCAACAAATTTTCTTAAAAAATTGCAGGAAGGAATCAGTAATTCCGAAATCTTTTAAAATATGTAGCCATTTTGGAACTGAAAATGAAACAAAATTAAAAAATAAATTAAGCCTAATAGCTTTAAATTTCGTAATTTATGAACAAAAACAGAGACTTTTTAAACTGTCTAAGGACTTAAATTCTGTTGAAAATTTTTTAAGAAATAAACTTCCAACTGAAATTTTTATACGAATTAAGGAAATTGCCATTAGATCTTTTAGCCATGATTTTCATTTGTCCAAGGTTCGTTTGGTTGACAAGTTTAATAAAATTTTGTTTGAGAATTTCCAAGATTCAGATGTTTTTTATCCTCGTCATTGTCTGGGTCCAGCAATTAAGAATTTGTCTTCTAAGCATCTTAATATTCAACAGGAAGCCGTTTTGTTGAAAGGTTCAAAGTTCTGTTTTCCAACACCAGTCTCCTATTCAAAAATAATTTCAAAGGTGGAATCAGGAATTATGGCTTCTATAGATAAGGTTGATACTCCTCAAGAACTCAGAGCTGAGATCGTAAGAAAACTAAACACCTTTAATATGAACTTCATTGGTAAAGACATTTTACAAAAAAATGACATTAAAATCCTTTCTGATTTGAAAAAGGATAAATTCCTTACTATCACCAGAGCCGATAAGGGAAACACGATCGTAATTATGAACACTGAAGATTATAATAATCAAATGAAATCCATTATTTTGGACACTATTACATACAAAAAACTTGATTTTGATCCTACTGATAAATATGTAAAATCAACAAGAAAGGAACTAGAGTCAATGAAAAATAATTTTCACATTACCCCACAGTTTTATAACAAATATTATCCTAGGGGTTGTTCGGCACCCAAGATCTATGGTCTACCTAAGATTCATAAGACTGGATCCCCCTCCGCCCCATTGTGTCAACTTGTCTGTCACCTGTTTCAAAATTAGGAAAATGGTTGTCGGTAGCTTTACGTCCACTTTTGGGAACACAAAAATCATATTTAAAAAATTCGACTGATCTTACTAATAAATTGCGCAAGTTCACGTTGGAGGAGAGTTCAATTCTTTGCAGTTTTGATGTTGTGTCCATGTATTCAAATTGTGATTTAAAAAGGTGCGACGATATTTTAAAAAGTAAATTATAAAAACACTTTGATTTAATACAGGATGTGACGTTAGCCAGTTTGGATATTGATGTCATTATGAAACTAATTATGCTGGTAAATGAATTTTCTTTTTATTTTGGTTTTCGAGGGGAGTTTTATAGACAAATTTTGGTTTACCTATGGGGGCTTCTCTTTCTCCTTTATTGGCAAATCTATTCATAGATGCCATTGAAACCTCCGCTATAAACAGTTTTAGAATCTCCCCTTGCTTCTGGGGTAGGTTCATGGATGATGTGGTCTGCGTTTGGAAACATGGGTTGGACTCCTTAGACCTTTTTTGTAAGCATTTAAATAGTTTTGATAATAATATTAAATTTACAGTTGAATTTGAGGATAATAATAAATTACCTTTTCTGGATATTTTATTAATTAAAAGGGATTTCCATTTACTTTTCTCGATTTACAGAAAACCTACGCACAATGATAGGTATTTAAATTTTCATTCTTGCCACCCTATGTCGGTGAAAAGGGGGTTGTAATTTCACTAGTGGATAGAGCCTTTAAAATCTGTTCCCAGGAATTTCTGGATTCAGAATTGTTATACTTGAGGGATATTTTATTTTGTAATAGTTATCCAATTAAGTTCATTGATAAAATAATTAAAAATAGACGGGCCAAACATAGTAGTAGGGTTATTGAGGTTTCTCAGTCTTAAGATTTAGTTGTATCAAAAAGCTTCATTTCATTACCATATGTACCTGGTTTGGGGGAGAAACTTTCACGGGTTTTACGTAAATTTGGTATTGATACATGTTTCCAATCGCTGAGGCCAATGGGTAGTTTTTTTAGTTCTGGTAAGGATTTAACTCGGGGAAATTTAGTAAGTGGGGTGTATAAAATTCCGTGTTCTTGTGGGAAGTTCTATATTGGTAGGACTCACCAACAATTTGTTGAAAGGTTTATTGAACACCGTAATTAAATAGAAAAAACCCTACAATTAAGCAAGCCTCCAGAAACTTTCGTTTCAACTTTAGCAGAGCATATTTGGCTTCAACCAGATCATTTTCTAAAATTTGATGAAGCCTTGGCTATTTCTAATGATAAGGGTTACACCCAGTGGGCGAGGGAAGCCATAGAAATTAAAAAACATGTTTGCTAACCTTTCCATAAATAGGGACACGGGTAATTTAAATATTGACCCAATTTATGGTAACCTTCTAAAGAGTGAATCAATTGTCAATAAGGGAGTAAAGATTTTAAATAATCACCAGGGGACTATTTTACCTGTTAGACCAAAACGATTTGCTTCAGTAATAGCTAACAAAAGGATTACTTCGCAACTGAATAATTAAAGTAATTTACAGTTTTTTTATTTTTCCTCAGTTACTCTGGTGTCCTAACTGAAGTAACTATATTTTAGCATCTTTTCCCTACGTGGATTTTTTTGCGCCGTTTTTACAGTTTTGTTTTTTTTTTTTTGGTGGTGGTTTTATTGGTTTTTAGGTTTATCTTTTTTTTTTTTTTTTTTTTTATTTAGTGCTTAATAAGCCTTGTTTTTATAAAGGCGAAATATACGCGTTGTTTTGTTTATGTTGTTTTTCTTTTCTCTCCACTGGCCACAGTCTCGTTTTTTTTTTTTTTTTTAGAGATTTTTCTCTTTGTTGGTTTTTTTTCATTGCTGGCCAGTTCGGCTTAAGATCTTTAATTAGTCAATTTTACGGGCAACAATTAGCCGCTTCTGTCAATTATTATTTTTCTTTAGTTAAAAAACATGCAAATCTATTAAATCAACAAATTTTCTTAAAAAATTGCAAGAACGAATCAGTGATTCCGAAATCTTTTAAAATATGTACCCATTTTGGAACTGAAAATGAAAACAAAATTAAAAAATAAATTAAGCCTAATAGCTTTAAATCACGTAATTTATGAACAAAAACAGAGACGTTTTCAACTGTCTAAGGACTTAAATTATGTTGAAAACTTTTTAAGAAATAACCTTCCATCTGACATTTTTATACGAATTAAGGAAATGGCCATTAGATCTTTTCGCCATGATCTTCATTTGTCCAAGGTTCGTTTGGTTGACAAGTTTAATAAACTTTTGATTGAGAATTTCCAAGATTCAGATGTTTTTTATCCTCGTCATTGTCTGGGTCCAGCAATTAAGAATTTGTCTTCTAAGCCTCTTAATATTCAACAGGAAGCCGTTTTGTTGAACGGTTCAAAGTTCTGTTTTCCAACACCAGTCTCCTATTCAAAAATAATTTCAAAGGTGGAATCAGGAATTATGGCTTCTATAGATAAGGCTGATACTCCTCAAGAACTCAGAGCTGAGATTGTAAGAAAACTAAACACCTTTAATATGAACTTCATTGGTAAAGACATTTCACAAAAAAAATGACATTAAAATCCTTTCTGATTTGAAAAAGGATAAATCCCTTACTATCACCAGAGCCGATAAGGGAAACACGATCGTAATTATGAACACTGAAGATTATAATAATCAAATGAAATCCATTATTTTGAACACTATTACATACAAAAAACTTGATTTTGATCCTACAGATAAATATGTAAAATCAACAAGAAAGGAATTAGAGTTAATGAAAAATAATTTTCACATTACCCCACAGTTTTATAACAAATATTATCCTAGGGGTTGTTCGGCACCCAAGATCTATGGTCTACCTAAGATTCATAAGACTGGATCCCCCCTCCGCCCCATTGTGTCAACTTTTCTTTCACCTGTTTCAAAATTAGGAAAATGGTTGTCGGTTGCTTTGCGTCCACTTTTGGGAACACAAAAATCATATTTAAAAAAATCGATTGATCTTACTAATAAATTGCGAAATTTCACGCTGGAGGATAGTTCAATTATTTGCAGTTATGAGGTGGTGTCCATGTTTTCAAATTGTGATTTAAGAAAGTGCGAGGATACTTTAAAAAGTAAATTAGAAAGACAATTAAATTTAATACAGGATGTGACGTTAGCCAGTTTGGATATTGATGTCATTATGAAACTAATTATGCTGGTAAATGAATTTTCTTTTTATTTTGGTTTTCGAGGGGAGTTTTATAGACAAATTTTTGGTTTACCTATGGGGGCTTCTCTTTCTCCTTTATTGGCAAATCTATTCATAGATGCCATTGAAACCTCCGCTATAAATAGTTTTAGAATCTCCCCTTGTTTCTGGTGTAGGTTCATGGATGATGTGGTCTGCGTTTGGAAACATGGGTTGGACTCCTTAGACCGTTTTTGTAAGCATTTAAATAGTTTTGATAATAATATTAAATTTACAGTTGAATTTGAGGATAATAATAAATTACCTTTTCTGGATATTTTATTAATTAAAAGGGATTTCCATTTACTTTTCTCGATTTACAGAAAACCTACGCACAATGATAGGTATTTAAATTTTCATTCTTGCCACCCTATGTCGGTGAAAAGGGGGTTGTAATTTCACTAGTGGATAGAGCCTTTAAAATCTGTTCCCAGGAATTTCTGGATTCAGAATTGTTATACTTGAGGGATATTTTATTTTGTAATAGTTATCCAATTAAGTTCATTGATAAAATAATTAAAAATAGACGGGCCAAACATAGTAGTAGGGTTATTGAGGTTTCTCAGTCTTTAGATTTAGTTGTATCAAAAAGCTTCATTTCATTACCATATGTACCTGGTTTGGGGTATAAACTTTCACGGGTTTTACTTAAATTTGGTATTGATACTTGTTTCCAATCGCTGAGGCCAATGAGTAGTTTTTTTAGTTCTGGTAAGGATTTAACTCGGGGAAATTTAGTAAGTGGGGTGTATAAAATTCCGTGTTCTTGTGGGAAGTTCTATATTGGAAGGACTCACCAACAATTTGTTGAAAGGTTTATTGAAAACCGTAATTCAATAGAAAAAACCCTACAATTAAGCAAGCCTCCAGAAACTTTCGTTTCAGCTTTAGCAGAGCATATTTGGCTTCAACCAGACCATTTTGTAAAATTTGATGAAGCCTTGGCTATTTCTAATGATAAGGGTTACACCCAATGGGCCAGGGAAGCCATAGAAATTAAAAAACATATGTTTGCTAACCTTTCCATAAATAGGGACACGGGTAATTTAAATATTGACCCAATTTATGATAACCTTCTAAAGAGTTAATCAATTGTCAATAAGGGAGTAAAGATTTTAAATAATCACCAGTTGACTATTTTACATGTTAGACCAAAACTATTTTATTCAGTAATAGCTAACAAAATGATTTTTTCTCATCTGAATAATTAAAGTAATTTACAGTTTTTTTATTTTTCCTCAGTTACTCTGGTGTCCTCACTGAAGTAAATCTTTTTTAGCATATTTTCCCTACGTGGTTTTTTTTGGGCCGTTTGTACATTTTTTTTGTTTTTTTTTTTGTGGTGTTTTTATTGTTTTTTAGTTTTTTCTTTTTTTTTTTTTTTTTTGTGTCTTTCGTGCTGAAGACGCCTTGTTTGTATACAGGCGAAATATCCGCGTTGTGTTGTTTGTGTTGTTTTCCTTTTCTCTCCACAGGCCCCAGTCTCGGTTGTTTTGTTTTTTTATAGATTTTTCTCTTTTTTTGTTTTTTTTGATGGCTGGCCGGTTCGGCTTAAGATCTTTCATTCGACAAAAACTTACACACACACACACACAAAAACTTACACATGCACACGAAAACTTACATGCACACAAAAACTTACATGCACACAAAAACTTACACACACACACACACACAAAACATACACACACACACACACACACGAAAACAAACACACACACGCCAAAACTCACACACACACAAAAACTTACACACACACACAAAAACTTACACACACGCACAAAAACTTACACACACACACACACAAAACTTACACACACACACACACGTAAACTAACACACACACTCAAAAACTTACACACAAAAAAACTAACACACACACACACACACACATACACAAACTTACACACACACACACAAACAAAAAACTTACACACACACACACACAAACACACACAAACTTACACACACACACAAAAAACTAACACCCACACACAAAACCTTAGACACACAAAAACTTACACGCACACACAAGTGTTTTAAATATGAGCCATTCTGTTGCAAAACACACAAAAGTTAGAAAAAATACAAAATATTCCTTTATTACCTCTGCAAAACGGCTAAAAATGAAGAATTCATACACATTTTCAACTAGCTAAGGGTAAGTGTTTTAAATATGAGCCATTCTGTTGCGAAAACACACAAAAGTTAGAAAAAATACAAAATATTTCTTTATTACCTCTTCAATACGGGTAAAAATGAAGAATTCATACACATTTTCAACTAGCTAAGGGTAAGTGTTTTAAATATGAGTCATTCTGTTGCGAAATCACACAAAAGTTAGAAAAAATACAAAATATTCCTTTATTACCTCTGCAATACGGCTAAAAATGAAGAATTCATACACATTTTCAACTAGCTAAAGGGTAAATGTTTTAAATATGAGCCATTCTATAGCGAAAACACACAAAAGTTAGAAAAAATGCAAAATGTTAAAGGTTGATCACTGCATTACGTCTATAAATTTATGAGACATACACATTTTCTTCTATCTATTTTATAATGATTTATATAAGAGACATTATATTTCGTAAACACACAAAAGATTGGAAAAATGAAAAATGTTCATTTTGTGCAAAATCTTAATGGATAAAAATGTAGAATAAATACACAATAACAAAAAGCTAAAGGGTCAATGTTTTGTTAATTTTAAATTATATTGCATAAACACACAAAAGTTTTACAAACTGAACGCTGTAACTTTTTTGCCTCTGCAATACAGCTAAAGATGAAGAATTCATACACATTTTCAACTATCTAAGGTTAAGTGTTTTAAATATGAGCCATTCTGTTGAGAAAACACACAAAATTTAGAAAATATACAAACTAGTACTTTATTAACTTTGAATTACGTCTCAAAATGTATATTTAATAAACAAGTTCCAATATCTCCGTGATTGTTTATTAATTAATAGAAATTATTTTTAGATAAATAAAAACTGTTATAAAATATGAAAAATATACATTTATTACCTCTACACAACAGCTAAAAATTAAGAATTCATAAACATTTTCAACAAGCTAAGGTTAAGTGTTTTAAATATGAGCCATTCTGTTGCGAAAACACACAAAACTTAGAAATAATTAAAAACAGGACGTTAGTTCCTACGATAAAGTTGTTTTTTTGTTGTATTCATTCTCATTTTAAAGTAGCTACGTGTTTTTGTTTTAAATATGAGCCATTCTGTTGCGAAAACACACAAAAGTTAGAAAAAATACAAAATGTTCCTTTATTACCTCTGCAAAACGGGTACAAATGAAGAATTCATACACATTTTCAACTAGCTAAGGGTAAGTGTTTTAAATATGAGCAATTCTGTAGCGAAAACACACAAAAGATAGAAAAAATACAAAATCTTCCTTTATTACCTCTGCAATACGTCTAAAACTGAAGAATTCATACACATTTTCAACTAGCTAAAGGGTAAATGTTTTAAATATGAGCCATTCTATTGCGAAAACACACAAAAGTTAGAAAAAATGCAAAATGTTCCTTTATTACCTCTGCAAAACGGCTAAAAATGTATAATTCATACACATTTTCAAATAGCTAAGGTTAAGTGTTTTAAATATTATAAAGTCTGTTGCTAAAAAAAACTTCAGAAATTATATAAAAAATAACTAAAAAAAAAAAATAATATCAAAGGCATTATTTTACTTCATATAAAACAAAATCTTAATTATATGTGTAAGTTTTTTAATTATGAGACATTCTGTTGAGAAAAAACACAAAAGTTAGAAAAAATACAAAATATTCCTATATTACCACTGAAATACGGCTAAAAATGAAGAATTCATACACATTTTCAACTAGCTATGGGTAAGTGTTTTAAATATGAGCCATTCTGTTGCGAAAACACACAGAAGTTAGAAAAAATACAAAATATTCCTTTATTACCTCTGCAAAATGGCTAAAAATGAAGAATTCATACACATTTTCAGTACCACGTCCTGACCCCCCTATTTGATAGATATGAATTAGAACCATGGGAACGTAATTTCGTCGTATTTTGCGTATTTTCGTTAGAAATAACAATGAAAAACCATATTAAGAGAAATATTGATGAGTCTTTCAATTAATAGTTCCTTTTCTTACAACGTCCTGACCCCCCTAATTGAAGCATATGAATTAGAACCATGGGTACGTAATTTTGTCGTATTTTTAATTTCCCACAAGAGGACACTTTTCGAGTAAAAGTAAAGAGCTACCAGACTAAACCAAAGATATGATGAAATAATAACGAATAATTGTTCAAACTTAAATTTTCTGTATTGTGGGAATAGTTTATTTTCGAACCAATATATCTACCAAAGGTTCAATGCCTGAGTTAAACTAAGAGCTTTCAATTTCAGAAAAAAATTGTCATATTTTGCTTATTTTTGTTGGAAAACACATTGAAAAGACATATTATTGAACTCACATCAAATATTGCCGGGCTTGCATTTGAAGAACCTTCCATTATTTTCTATCTTGTCCTCTATTTCAGCATATACTGACTTTTAAAGCTTTTCAAAGCTCTTAAATATACTAACCTAACGGTTATTTATTTACGAAATCGTGCAAACTTTTGATTTAGAACAATAATTACCTTTCTATGTATCAATTAACACTCACTAGAATTGCCACTTTTCACTCGCGGAGAATGGTTTCAAAACAATACTTCTTACATTGCATAGACTAAATGTGTCAAACGAGACATCTTCAATGCAGATTAATTAATTGTTACGTTCAATTTTGTTTTGGACATAGGAGATCATCAATGGGAAGTGAGAATTTCTGTAAAACTATCAAAGATTGATCAACTCTATGATTTCACAGTTCTTGTGTAATCAGAAAGAAAAAAGAAAAAAAATTGATAAAAGATATTTTGAAATATGCCCCAAAATCAGAGCTATTACAACTTAAATGACGCGAGGGGAGGTGGAATCAGGTTTAAGAATATCCTGGATATATAATTTTATATATTCTATGTACTCGCAGAAGGACTCGTCACAGAAACATTGAAAAGAACTCACTTGATTGTGAATTAAAGTGACTAGCACTCAATTCAAAGGAGGGGGGCGAGAAAATTTCCAGGACTGTATTTTCAATATATTTAAATATTTCCATACGTACACATCACTTAGGTTAGATTAGATTAGGTTAGAGACAGACAAAAAGTTAGGTGTATGGTTAGGCTAGGTTAGATTATGTTAGGTTAGGTTAATTTAGGATAGACTAGCTTAGCCTACGTACGAGAAAGAAAAGTTCTTAGGTGTGGAACTCCCCCACCGCCTCAACTATCGCTCTTGAAATCCCTTGAATTAGGTTAGAGATAGACAAAAAGTTAGGTGTATGGTTAGGTTAGGTTAGCTTATGTTAGGTTAGGTTAATTAACGGCAGTTTCTTTTGTGAAGGTTTTTTATTTTGGGGGGGCTCCCGCCCCCCTCAACAAAAAGTTAGGTGTATGGTTAGGTTAGGTTAGATTATGTTAGGTTAGGTTAATTTAGGTTAGACTAGCTTAGCCTACGTACGGCCCCCCACCCCCGGGGGCCACGGGGACTGAAAGCCTACCACGGGGGGGACCCCCACCACCAAGGTTAGGTTACCTAACATTTCAAGGTGACCCCCCCCCTAACCCCGGGGCCCCGGGGCCGAAAGCCTGACACGGGTAGGACCCTCACCACCCAGGTCAGGTTAGGTTAGATTAGGTTAAGTTACCTAACATTTCTAGGTTAACTTACATCAGGTTAAGTGGCGCGCCACTTAACCTAAAGTGGCGCGCCACTTTGGCTAAATAAAAAAGGTAATTTTTTTTACTGAAGTAAGGAGCAACATTAAAACTTAAAACAAACAGAAATTATTCTGCACATGAGGGGGACTTGCCTTTCTTCAACGCTCGCTTTTGACGCTAAAGTTCAAAATATTGTCATATTTCTTTAAGAAATACTGCTCAAACACAAAGCACGTTGCGTTTGAATTAAAAGAATTTATATTTTTTTAGACTTTAGTGTAGAGAACGAGGGTTGAAAAGAGGGCAGCCCCCCCATATATATAATGATTTCTGTTCGTTTTAAGTTTTACTGTTACTCCTTACTTTCATCTGAATTTTTCTTCTGATTGTTTTTCAAGTTGGAAAAAATAATTGTGAATCCGTGATCTTTCTTTTAGAAAAAAAAAAAAAAAAACAAAAAATAAAAAAATATAAAAATAAAATTCAACATTTTACAGTAGACAGGAGCTTGAAACAACAACATTAGGATTCTCTAACATGCTGAATCTGATGGTGTGATGTTCATTAAATCGCTTGAATTTTGGTGATGTTTCCCACCTTTTTCGAAGATCCGGCAAATTTTCTCAGGCTCCTAGCTTTTGATAGGGTAAAATTAAATTATATGAATATTATATATCTAAAATCGGCATAAAAATCCAATTTTTTTATGTATCTATTTTTATCAACACAGTCTTGTTTACTATTCAAAGGTAAACAAAAGTTCTTGTGTCAGCATTTTCAAAGTCGATTTCACGATTTGTAAAAGGTAAATAACACTGAATATTTACTGTATACTTAAAAAAACAACTAAAAGAAAGTTATTAGATTACTAGCCCACGCTTTCATTTTTGGTCTGACCAAATTTAAGTTTACCCAGGTAGCAATAAAACAGTGGGATCAAATGAGAGTGGCTTCTTATTTAGCCGTTTCGTTGAAAAATGCCTATTTTTGTATTTGCATTGGAAAAACTGAAAAAAAAAATACCCCTAAATTTTCCAAATTTCACCCCTCCTACATTTTCGTGAACTAATATCACTACAAGGAAACAGTTTTGCTTTTATTACATTTCAAGAAGGAAGCTTTTCATATTTTAGAGTACTTTCACTATTAATGAAAAAAGTCTCTGCATTTACAGAGAGCATATCATTTGCATAACTCTCATATCAAAGTGAGTGTACCTAGCACTAGAAAGCCTCAGTAGTGACTAAATTGTTCAAAATGTTCTACTGAATTTGCTTTCTGTCTTTTGTCGTTTGCTTTTTTAAATAAAATCAATTGAGAAAAAAATTGGAAGTCAGGCTTAATTACCTTTAGAAAGCTTTTTCTGAAGTTTTCACTGAGAAAAGCATATAATATTGGATTCATCGCACTATTCAAATACGCAAATGCACCAGTAAGGACAAACAAGACGACAGTCACATGGGACATCCGTACTCTAGCACCGTTAAAGGTCAAAGCGAGCTGCAAAAAGAAGAAAAGGAGATTATTCAAATATTAAACCTTCCGTAGCTATAGGACAATAGTCTAGCTAAGCATTTCTTTTATTTTGTTATAGTAAAGTTACAATTTCTGCCATTTTATCATAGGCAGCGCGATAGCGCTGCCTAAGTAAAAAACGATTTGGGCACAATGTGTTTTTTTTTCTTCTTCAGCCAGGCCCTTCGTATCGAAGTTGTCGTAGAAACTTCGAAAAGGGCTTAGTCGATTGGAAATTGGATTGGCTAGTGCTCTTTTTAATAGCCAAAAGTGATTGGAGGGCAACTAGCCCCCCCTGCCCATGATTCCCCCAAACACATCCAATCTAAATTTTGATATAGCCATTTTTTTCAACGTAGTTGATTTCCAGATAGAAAATATGTTTTTTTGGGAGGAGGACACTCCCCCACAACCCTCAGGGCAATGGTTCTAAGTTATGCCCTGAGGGCATATAAGAACGATGTTGGCACAATGTACTATGAATTATTTTTTTCTTTTAGAGCAGAGGACTTCATATGGAAGGGGTCGTCGTAGAAAATTCAAAAGGGGCTCATTCAATTGGAAACTGAGAGTTCTAGTGCGGTTTTTAATAGTCGAAAGTGATTGTAGGGCAACAACCCCCCCCCACGCCCATCATTCCCCCAAACACATCCAATCAAAATTTTGAGATAACCATTTTGTTCAGCGTAGTTGATTTCCAGATAGAAAATATGTTTTGGAGGAGGACACTCCCCCAAAACCCTCAGGGCAAGGGTGTTTAGTTATACCCTGGGAGCATATAAGGTTTTTATAGAAGGCGTTGTCGTAGAAACTTCAAAAAAGACTCATTCGATTGGAAATTCAAAGGGCTAGTGCCCTTTTTAATAGTCAAAAGTGATTGGAGGGCAACTAGCCCCCCCACGCCCATCATTTCCCCAAACCTATCCAATCAAAGTTTGAGATATCTATCTTGTTTAGCATAGTTGATTTCCAGATACAAAATATGTTTTTGAGCAGGACCCTCCCCCACAACCCTCGGGGCAAGGGTTTTAAGTTATGCCCTGAGGGTATATAAGAACGATGTTGGCACAATGTACTATTTATTTTTTTTCCCAATAGAGATGGGCACTTCATATGGAAGGCGTCGTCGTAGAAACTTCAAAAGGGGCTCATTCGATTGGAAACTGAGAGTTCTAGTGGCCTTTTTAATAGTCAAAAGTGATTGAAGGGCAACTGCCCCCCTCCCGCGACCATCATTCCCCAAAACACATCCAATCAAAATTTTTAGATAGCCATTTTGCTCAGCGTAGTTGATTTCGTGGTAGAAAATATATTTTTGAGGAGGACACTCCCCCGCAACCCTCAGGGCAAGGGTTTTAAGTTATTCTCTGGGGGCATATAAGGTTTTTTTTTATAGAAGGCGTTGTCGTACAAACTTAAAACAGGCTCATTAGATTAGAAATTCAAAGGGCTAGTACCCTTTTTAATAGTCTAAAGTGATTGAAGGGCAACTAGCCCCCGCCCCACGCCCATAATTCCCCCAAAAACAACCAATCAAAATTTTGAGATAGCCATTTTGTTCACCGTAGTTTATTTCCAGACAGAAAATACATTTTTGAGGAGGAACCCCCCCCCCCCCACAACCTTCAGGGCAAGGATTTTAAATTATGCCCTGGGGGCATATAAGGTTTTTATAGAAGGTGTTGTCGTAGAAACTTCAAAAAAGGCTCATTTGATTGGAAATTCAAAGGGATAGTGCCCTTTTTAATGTTCGAAAGTGATTGGATGGCAACTAGCATCCCCCCCAAACACATCCAATAAAAATTTTGAGATAGCCATTTTGTTCAGCGTAGTTGATTTCCAGATAGAAAATATACTTTTGAGCAGGACACTCCCCAACAACCCTCAGGGCAAGGGTTTTAACTTATGCCCTGGGGGCATATAAGGTTTATAAAGAAGGCGTTGTCGTAAAAACTTCAAAAAAAGCTCATTAGATTGGAAATTCAACGGGCTAGTGCCCTTTTTAATTGTCGAAAGTGATTGGAGGGTAACTAGCCGTCCCCCCCACGCCCATCATTCCTCCAAACACATCCAATAAAAATTTTGAGATAGCCATTTTGTTCAGCGTAATTGATTTCCAGATAGAAAATATTGAGTTCTCATTCAGCATCCGCCAGTGAAGGTCACATATATTTTGTAAAGGATTAAAGAGTGACACAATTTTGTAAAGGATTAAATCTTGCGCAATTACTTGAATGCACTCAAAAATCGGAGATTGGATTTTTTGACTGGATTGTTATTACTCGGTGACGTCACTGATTAGTTATTGTTACAATGGAAGCGGATAGAGGTGATTCGACAGTGAACAGTCAGTTTCTACAAGAGATAAATTTTAAGCTGGATTTGCTGCCGGAATTGACATCAAAAATGGACGCTCCCCCGAAACTTGTGGAAAGTGTAACTTCTGTCGAGGCACAGTTAGCACAAGTGAATGTTAAGCTAAAATCGAACGCAAAAGCTAATGAGAAACTGAAGAGTGAATTGATACTGGTTCGCCAAAATTTAAAGTCAGCCATGCTTAGAGCTGACCGTTTAGAGGATGAGTTGCAGCGCAGCAATGTTATAATCTACAACTTTGAGGCGGTGGATCCAAGAAGGTATACCCTTAGTGAAGAGATTATGAAGGTTTTGAACGACGTAATTTGCGCCTCACCCGCAGTGATGTAAGAGACTCTTTCCGATTGAAGGCGGGTCCTATTGTGCTAAAGCTGAATTTGATGGATGTAAGAAATATGATTTTAAGGGAAATCCACTTCTACGAGAATATGGACTTTCTGCTGCACCCGATTATAGCCCCGCCCAGCCTGAAGCTAGAAAGCACCTCAGAGTAGAAATGAATAAAACTCTTTCTGAAGGTCATTCTGCTTATCTCAGGGATGTCAGACTCTATGTGAACGATGTTATGTTTAAATATGATGAGCTATCGAATAAGGTTATAAAGAAGACTCCGTGCACCACACAAAAAGTACAAAAGGCAAGAGCACCTACTGCAGGCGCCTTTAATAAGGGCAGCAAAGTTATTATTCGAGGAAATGCGGAAGACAATTCGGGTAGCGATGCAACAATGTCGGATAGCGATGCGGAAACAGTAGTTGAAGTTGATGTGAATAACCCCGCACCTGCTGGCAGTAAAACCTACCATAAAGACACTATTTTAGCGAGGTCTCCATTAAAGGGTAATGATAAGAAGAAGGGAAAATTATCGGAAGTTATTAGTCCTGAAGAACAATCAAGGGGAAAGAGTAGGAATGTTTCCAGGTGAGTGTCGCCCACGGGTGGTTGGCCAAATAGAGTTGGTCGGTACGTGTCGAGGGGTCCTCGTGGAGGTACTCCCTATAGTAACAGATATCGTGACTATTACCGCATTACTCCGGAAGATTCAGATTTTGATGCAGCTAATACCGAAGAGCGACAGGTACGCAGTGACTAGGAAAAACCCGGCCATATACATCGAATAAGTTTAGTAACCTGGAACGTACAAGGTGTGAAAAATAAAGTGAAACAGATTAGTGAAGATTTAAAGTCAATCGATATTATAGGGTTAGTTGAAACATGGCATAGCGCAAGTGACCCTCCGATATTCGACGGTTTTAGTGTTGAGCATGTTGCGCGAAAGCCAGCTGGAAACATGCGCTGCTATGGAGGGATAACCGTGTTACTAAGTAAAGCTCGTTTCCGTTGTTATCATAGAATTGCTAGTAATTCAGAGAACATTCTTTGGGTACGATTGGAGTTAGTGAGAAACAAATGGGTGACTTTAGGATCCGTGTATATAGCGCCTCAGAATAGTTCCTATAATAGAGAGGAAACATAGGATGTGTTAGCTGAAGAGTTAAGTAGACTAAGAAGGGATTTTACAGAGGATGTTTTATGGTTATGGGGGATTTATAACGCTTATACGGGTGCTTTATTAGAAATGGAGAGTGTTTCGTTCCGAGAAGTGCCTGACTTGGTTCCATCTGAGTATGGAATGCCTAGAAGTAGCAGAGATATGGATAGGAGGGTGAATTGTTGGGGGAGAAGGCTCTTGGAGCTCTGCTCGGAAAATGGTCTAATAATTGAGAATGGGAGATTTGGAACTGATGGGGGAGTAGGGGAGTTTACCTGTATGTCGGGAGCTCGTCGGAGTCTGATAGATTATGTGTTGGTTGACAGTGGGCTTGCAGCTCAATCAGTTGATGTTGAGGTACTTCAGTCAGTTTGTTCAGACCATTGGCAAGTTAAGTTAGAGCTGGGTTTAGAGATTGAAGGTAAGAGGAGCGGTATTGGAAAGAGCTATGAGACAGTCGGTCAAGAAAAGTTTAGAGTTCGAAAACCGTTAAAAAAAGATTGAAATAATAAAGAAATTGATGATATGGATGAGACAATAGCGAGACCGGAAGTAATGGATAGATTAGAGGAGATTAGGAATCTAGATTGCGGTGCTGAGGAAGTCCTTGCCGAGTTATGTGAGTTAGTGCACCAGTGGTCTAGTAAAGTGGTAGAAAGGAAAGTTAAATTAGGAGATAAAGGATATTATGATGAGGAATGTAGAAGGTTAAAGCAGGAGGTAGAAACAGAATTAGAAATTGTTAGGCAGTGCCAGGATGAAGAATTGCGGTTAGAAGCGTTGAAAAGAATAGGGAATATAAGAAATTGCTGAAGAGGAAAAGTAGGGAATGGGATAGTTTAGAAAGGAAAAAGATGATGGAGGATTTTACACTAGGGAGTGTTAAAGAATTTTAGAGTAGAATGAGAAAGGAAAGAGCTAATATTTCAGGTCGAACGCCTTCACCGGAGTCGTGGCCTGGTTATTTTGAGAATTTAGAAGGAGACTGTGAAGGGCAAGAAGAGGATAGTCAGTCGTTATGTTCAGGTGAAAGTATTTTCCCGCTGCAGGAGAATGATTATGAATTAGTAGGGGAAGTGACATGAGAGGAGGTTAGAGAAGTAGTTAGTAAGATGAAAGGAGGTTCAGCACCAGGTTTGGAAGGGATACCAGCCTGGGTGGTTAAGAAATTTGTGTCGGTGTTTTTGTCGATATTAGTTATAGCATTTAACAGTATTGTACCTACAGGTAAGTGGCCAGAATTATGGAAGACTTCAGTTGTTATACCGCTTTTTAAGAAGGGGGACCCTAGCTGGAATGATAACTATAGGCCCATAGCTCTAGCACCAGTTTTTAGTAAAGTGTTAGAAAATTTTTTAGATAGGAGGCTAGATAGGTGGTTAGATAAAAATAAGATTATAAATGAAGAGCAAGGAGGATTTAGGAAAGATTATAGCACAGCAGATAGGGCAGTTGTGCTTAGAGCTTTAGTCGATAAGTATGGAACAGGGAAAAGCCGTCTATATGCAGTTTTTCTAGACCTAAGAAAAGCTTTTGATAATGTTGAGAGGGTGCTTTTGGTAGATATTCTGAGAAGTATAGGTTTACTTAGTATTTTTGTGAGGTTAGTTACTAGCATGTATTGCGGAACTAAGGCGGCAGTAAAGATAATAGATTAGGGTTGTTCTAGAGCATATATAAACCATAAAGGGGTAACACAAGATATTACTCTTTCCCCCCGTTTGTTTTCTATATGTATATCTGGTATAGTCAAGTTTTTGGAAACAAAGTGGGCTCCGACAGTGCGCCTTGGTTCAAAATTATTTTCAGTTTTGCTTTTCGCTGATGATTGCGTACTTGTAGCTAAGTCTGCCCATGAATTACAGATTTTGTTAGATCTTGTTGCAGATTACTTAGATCTGAAGAAGCTCCAACTTAAAGTTAAGAAGACAGAAATAGTTATTTTTGGTAAAAGAAAGGATGAAGAATGTAATGGTAAGTTTATGTTTAATGGGGATGAAATAACGATAGTTGAAAATTAGAAATGTTTAGGTGTTATATTTACAAATAATGGTAGTGGGTGTACTCACATTAAAGAGTCATTAAGAAGGGGGAAAGCGGCTATATAAACGGTTTTGAGTACTGGTACAGTCATGGGTCTTAAAAGTCTAGGAATGCAAAAGAGAAACTTTTTAACGAAGATTATGCCAGTTATTCATTATGGCGGGGAATTATGGGGGATGGAAGCGGCAGAACAGCTGGAGACCCTTCAGGTAACTTATTACAAAAGGCTTTTCGGCCTCCATAGCACTACGCATACCCAGTTTTTGAAGGGGGAGCTAGGGCTTTTTTCGCTCCGTAAACATAGGCTGGTTCAGGTAGTTAGATTTTGGATGAAGATAGTGCAGGTACCACGAGGTAAACTTATTAGAGAGGCCTATGAAGAGCTACTTGCTTCAGGGCGTAAGAGGTCGTGGCTGTTTAGGGTTAAATCCTTATTAGACAGATTATGATTGTCATATATATGGAATGATGGTAGAGGTCCCGCCGTTAGTCAGATTGATATAATAGGAATAGTTAAACAAAGATTAGAAGATCAGGAGATACAGACAGGGGGGAATGAAATTGAGAGATCCGAGACATTAAGCGTTTATAAGGATGTTAAAAAGGTGTTTGGCCAGGAGATTTACTTTAAATTTAATTTGTCAAGTAAGTATTTGTCATATTGGTTGCAACTGTGGGCCAACTGTTTGCCTTTAAGATGGAGGAGTAAATTATTTGTGAGGGCAAATGAGTTCCCGGTGTCGAGGTACATGTGTCTCATTTGTAGTATTGAAGAGTAAATTCTGAACAATTTTCTGTGCTGGTGCCAGGGGCTTACTGATAGGCGGGAGAGTGTTTTGGGGGAAAGTAATTTTTCACTTCGGGGCATGTTGTCTCAGACGGTACCTAGCCTCATGTGTAGATTATGTAGATTTGTTGATCAGGCACTAAAGATAAAAAAGGAACTATTGTGAAGAAGATTTGTTATGGTTTGGAATAAAAATGCTGAAGGGAGTTTCACTTTTGTTTTCCTGATATATTTGATGTATAGTGTATATGGCCCTGTATACAGGCTTTTGAATACAGAATTATTATTATTATTATTATTATTATTATTATTATGTGTGTGAAATTGTGTGTAATTATGTGAGTTAGTTTTATAGTATTATGTTTGCTTTTGTGTTGCAATTGTTATGTTATTTTATTTTTATTTTCTATGGGCTATGTTTAGTTATTGTTATATATGTTAATATCATGTATTTTGACTTTATGTGCAACTGTGTTTGTTTTTGCCATGGCCCAAAGAGGCTTTTGTTTTGCAATAAATATCTATCTATCTATCTATCTATCTATATTTTTGAGAACGACACCCCCCCACAACCCTCAGGGCAAGGATTAAAAGTTATTACCTGGGGGCATATAAGGTTTTTATTGAGATCTTTGTCGTAGAAACTTGAAAAAGGGCTCATTCGATTTGAAATTCAAAGGGATAGTACCCTTTTTAATAGTCGAAAGTGATTTGAGGGCAACTAACCCCCCTGTCACGCCAACCTTTTCCCCAACCACATCCAAACAAAATTTTTAGATAGCCATTTTATTCAACGTAGTTGAAAGTTTTGGAAATTAGGTATTTAAGAATGACAACCCCCCCCCCCACAGCCCTCAGGGAAAGGGTTGCATGTTATGCCCTGGGGTATATAAATTTTTTATTGAAAGCTTTGTCGTAGAAACTACAAAGGGGCTCATTCAATTTGAAATTGAAAGCGATAGCACCTTTTTTAATAGTTGAAAATGACTGCATATTGACTCACGCCCATCTCATGCCCACCATTATCCCAAATGCAACCAATAAAAATTTTCAGATATCAATGCTGTACAACGTAGTTGGACGTTCTTGAAATTAGGTCTTTTAGGATGATAACCCCCTCAGAGCCCTCAGTGCAAGGGTTGTAGGTTATGTCCTAGGGGCATATAAGGTTTATATAGAAAGTTGTTGAATAAATCATAGGCAGCACGATCGCGTTGTCTAAGTAAAGAACGGGGACACTCAAGAACGAGACAAGAAACGGGGACTAAGTAAAGAGGAGGACACTCCCCCACAACCCTCAGGGCAAGGGTTTTAAGTTATGTCCTGGCGGGATCTAAGAACGATGTTGGCACAATGTATTATTTATTAATTTTTCCTTTAGAGCAGGGCACTTCGTATTGAAGAAGTTGTCGTAGAAACTTCGAAAAGCGCTCATTCAATTGGATATTGGAGTGGCTTGTGCCCTTTTTAATAGTCAAAAGTGATTGGAAGGCGACTAACACCCCTCTCATGTCCACCATTTCCCCAAACACATCCAATCAAAATTTTGAAATAGCCATGTTGTTTAACGTTCAGGAAATTCTGGAAATTCGAAAGTTCTGGAAGTTCAAAGCTCTGGAAATTCGGTCTTAGAGACAAGCACCCTAACAGACCTTTGAGTAAGGCTTGTAATTTATGCCCTGTCGGTATATAAGGTGTTTATAGAAAGCGTTGTCGTTTCAAAAGGGCTCATTCGATTGGAAATCGAAAGGCCTAGCGCCCTTTTTAATAGTCGAAAGTGATTGGAAGGCTTGACATTTTTATAGTAAAGATCGAAGTGGGTATAATGTATTATTTTTTGTTGTTGTTGTTGTTTAGACCAGGGCACTTCGTATCGAAGGAGTTGTCGCGGAAACTTCGAAAAGGGCTCATTCGATTGAAAATAGAAAGGGTTGATGCCCTTTTTGATAGTCGAAAGTGATTTGAGGGCAACTAATCCCCCTTCCCCCCACCCTCCCACGGCCACCCTCCCATGCCAGCCCTCCATTTCTGCTCTTAAAATTTAACGAAATCAAAATAGCGTAAGTGTATCCAAGCTATCAAGGAAATTAAACAGTTTTTTTGCAAATGGTATCAAGTTTTCCATTTCAGGTCAACTAGAGGAGGTATGAAACTAAATTAAACACTACTATTTGTGTCCAGATTTTTAAAAGGGTGTATGTTTTTAAAAATTGCTGAAAATTTTTCTCCAGCGTAAAAATAGCAGGCCTAACTATGAAGTCTTAAAAAACGAAAAGATTTAAAGTATTATTTTCTTTTTCCCTGAAAAGACTATGTCAATATAAAACTAACAGAAATTAATTAAAAAGCTTATTCCACAAAACAAGTTTTTCAAAGAAAAGTAAAGAACTCCATTAAACCAAAAATTAGCAAAAATCAAATCAAATAATCTACCAAGCGTGAAACTACCACAAATCAGCATCCATAAATAAACGAAACCCAAAACGAACAGAAATTACAATAAATAACCGAGTCGAACTCATAACGAGAAGAAATTAACATAAGTTGGGCGCAAAACCCCTATGCCTTCCCCAGGCCAGAACAAATTTGCACTTTACTGAAAAATATATAATTTTTTTTACTTTTATAACTTTAATAAATCAAATAATATTAACATTTTGATTACTAAATATCAGTACATGTATATTAAACTGACAGTGCACATTCATTTGTATTTTTTTCAGTAAAGTGCAAATTTTGTTCTGGCCTTGGGAAGGCATAGGGGACTTGCGCCCAACTTATGTTAATTTCTGCTCGTTTTGAGTTTGACTCGGTTATTTATTGTCATTTCTGTTCGTTTTGGGTTTCATTTATTTATAGATGCTGATTTGTGATAGTTTCACGCTTGGTAGATCATTTGAGATTATTTTTGCTCATTTTTTGTTTATTGGAGTCCTTTACTTTTCTTGAAAAGCTTGTTTTTTGGAAAAAGTTTTTTAAATTAATGACAAAAAACAACCGGTATCGACTCAAAGAGAATCAAAACGCTACGGAGTGAAAGTTACGTTATTTTACATAGAATATCGAAAGCATACTGAACCCAGTTTTAAAGTATATAATACCTGGTGGCGGCACAATCATTCTTAAAGAGCCACAACAGTACACATAAGATATACACTAAACTGTAAATGAAGCCCTTTTAAGAATTTATTAACGGAGTTGGTTTATTCGAGGGTTCATAAAAGTGTGTACAGTGGTTTATTTTCAAGAGAAAATCTTCCTGGTCATTTTTATGGTGACTCCTCCCCCTTCCTGTCACTCTTTTTACAGATAAGCAGGTTTCCCTGTGAATACAAACGATTAAATTATACTTGAGATGTTTTTGCAATAAGAAAGGAATGGTCACCCCGCAATACTTATGAGTGAAGTTCGGCCCAAAAAATTTCCTTGGAATGGAAGGAGGTTAGGGGTTAGATTCTCCTCCTTCTTTTTTGTGTATTTATGAAGACTCCTTGATGGTTAGAGACTTTGGGTGTATGAATGTACTTTGCAAATCTTCAGCCCTCTCCCCTACCACAGTTGGTAAAAAGTACTTGAAACTACTCGTTAACTACATTCGTTGCAGTTACAGATGCTTCTGGAAAAGTTCTATAGGCCTACAAATTTAGAGCAAAGGGAGACAACACTCCCTCTTGGTTTTAGAGATAGGAAGTAGCTTTCTTCTTTTACGGAACAATTCCTGTTCGATTTAAGATTTAATGCTAATCTTTACTTTCAGTTTGCAAAAACTTGTTTTTTTTTTATAATGCCTACAAGAGAAGATATAGAAGGAAGTGAAAGAGAGGAAAACAGAAAGAAAGAAAGAGAGAGAGAAAGAGACTAAAACTGAAACAGATGGAATACACGCAAAAAACTGCAGCTGGTTTACGGAACAATAAACTTTCCAAGAAAGATTTGGCTACCCTGGGTCACGAGCATTATCTTCAAACCTCTGTTCCGTGCAATGTCGCCAATTTGAGAATATGTAAATAGAATACTGTTTGTGATTATTGTTTAAATTTGGTTATTATAGAGCCGAAAAAATATCTAACAGCGTACCTGCAATGCCCAGTAGGGTGACCAGCAAATTACATAAGCTGTGATAACAGTTAAAACCATCTTTGTGACTTTTCTATGTGACTTCTTTTTTTCTTGAGATCTATTCCTCATTCCAACTATCTGAAGAAAAGAAAATTATAAAAAGTTCACGCAAGAGATGTCTAATAGCTGTGCATTAAGTAAAATGTTGAGCTCTTTGATTTTAGACTACAAGTAACAATTAAAAAAATAATTTATAAGAAAAAAAACTATAAATTTGGCCTCATTCTACTTACATAACGTTTTAACTTAATAATGTCGACTTAATTAAATTGACTAATAGTGTTGCCTATGTTAACCTATTCACTTTGGTGTAGGTTGAGGTTTCGAAGAGGGAAGAGAGGAGATAAGGGAGTGAGCCACACTAAACTGAGGTGTCGAAGAGGGAAGAGAGGAGATAAGGGAGTGAGCCACACTAAACTGAGGTGTCGAAGAGGGAAGAGAGGAGATAAGGGAGTGAGCCACACTAAACTGAGGTCTCGAAGAGGGAAGAGAGGAGATAAGGGAGTGAGCCACACTCAGGAAGAGAAGAAGAGGAAGAGAGGAGATAAGGGAGTGAGCCACACTTACTAAACTGAGCCAACAGAATAATTTAGAATTCTCCATTATTTGGGAAATTTTTCGATGTAATACCTTAGATTAAGTATTTTTTTTCTGGATATTTCAACCACATATAAAGCGATGATCACCAGCAGATATACTCAGTATTTCTGCTGATGACGATCGTTGCATATGTCTAAATATCCAGACTTTTGTATCTGTTTCCACTGTCTAATAAATGGTCTTATCCCCATTTGAACGTTTACTTGTTCGTTATTTGGGAAATATTGCTTTCTTACAAAATATTTTTTAAGCATTTATGCCTTGGGAAAATTTCGGCAAGCTAATCAGTTCGTCAGAAAGATTTACATTCCCATTTACGTCCCATTTAATAGCCAGGCTGAATGTCACTACTAGGCAACAAGTAAATATCAAATACTGAAAATCGCAGGTTGCAGTTTTGATATATATACATATAATGAACAAGTCAGTTTTCATTCAATCTTCAGTGCGACATCATCTTTTTTGGACTTATTTAAAGCTTTTCTGGATCTAATAATACGGTCGCACCTACAGCCGGATTAAATTTGGAGAATGTGAAAAGTAACGTATTGATTTTCAAGGAGAACAGACCACTCATTATATTTACCTGTTTAGCATTGAAAGAGTGTAAAGTGGATAAGTATAAAACTTGATTTATATAAAAATATTCATAATAAAAAACATATTATATGTTTTTGGAGGATTCATCCTAAACTTTTTGCAAAGTAAAAAATACATTTTGATCTTATTTAACACACAAATTACCAAACTTTTTCTGTATAGAAACTTCTTAATCAAGTTTACAGAACTCTTTTCTGAGAGGGGATTAAACTCTCACCTCCTTATGAGCTCCAACCCTTTAAAAGCCAGAGTAAATTAATAGCAAAGTAACACATATATAGTTGTTTATACCAATTGTAAATTATTAGGTTCCCTTTATCATTGCTTGTTGGATTTTGAAACCCAAAAAGCAATATTGGGTCCTGGTTGAACTTTTCTGAAGTAATGATCCTGGGACTGTTTTGGAAAATATTTTAGTTTTAAAGATTGTATTTTAATGCAAGTTCCTTTATATTCTTCGTCTTTCTTTTTGATTTGTTTTGCCGATGACGGCCCAGGGGATATAGGCTCCAAATATTCATTTAAAGTTGCATTCCACTGTCTTATATAAAAAAATTCCCTATTGTTGTACCTGTTGTCAATAGGTTTTGAAAGTTCTCCAGTGGCAATAAGGAACAGTTCAGTAATCCATGCTATATGTGTGTGGCAGTGATAAAGCATAAAATATCGTTTTTATGGGTTAATTGTCAATAATATTTATAATTGAATTGGTAGTATCGACATATCTAAGTTCAAAATCCCCCAAACTTAGCACACTTTCAGTGATATGATTTGCTCTGGATCACCGAACAATAGTGACAATATTGTATAATATTCCCATAAAAAACTGGAGTTGAAGACTCGACGACTTAAATTAACGACTAGTGCTACATAACATATAGTTATCGGTGGAAGGGTTTAAACTACCTCAATATGTGAATAATGAAAACATGGCTAAGGTGGCTTTGAAGGCCACCTTAAGGCATATCCCTAGGATAATAAAGTAATAAGATTTAGCCTCCAAGGAGCTGAAAAAGAATGCAAGAACGTCCAAGATTATGTAGGAATGGGATAATAAAACAAATACAGTAGGCCGTGTGAAGCCAAGGGGTTTTTCCTCGGGTGGTTTAGTCTTTCCTTCTTTTTTTTTATAGTGGCCTTCCACCAAAAGAAGTAGTAGCAGCAGTAGAAACCAAAAAGATACCTATGTACTAAAGTATTTCAAGATTTAGGAAATAAAGTCAATCATAACCAACAAATTTGGCTATAAAATAAATAATTTATATTTTCTTTAAATCTACATTAAAATTTTTATTTATGTTTATATTTTTATTCTTTACTCCGCATTCATTTAATTAATATTATGGGTTATAAATGTACTTAAATATTTACTAGAATGAATAACTAAAATCTACTCACCTTAAGCTTTTTAACAACCATATAATAGAATTTTGCAATAAGACATAGCGGTAAAGCAAATGAAATAAGGAATGTGTACAGTGTCAATGCTGTAGGACCAGCGATGAAGCCAGGCTCAGGCCATACTATGTTGCAAGTTTGAGTACCATTTGGAGGTGTCACTAGGTTCGAATATTTAAATACAGGTATAACCATAAGAGCTGATGTTGTCCAAGCAGTTAAAGCGACAACCTTAAAATATATTTTAATTAACATACTATTATAGCCAATTTAATTCATAATAAATAATTATCTACAAAAGGGTATATATAACCTGTATAACAATAAACAGCTTATCCAAAAACATCATAGGAAAGAACTCTATAGGAGAAGACACTTAATAGCCTTTTATATTACAATGTAATTTGTAAAGACTTATTTTGCAGTTTTTATTCCTAGTGGTGAAAGTAGGATTTCATTTGAGAAGAACCTTGACTCATTCCTTCTCAGAAGATAGAGGTGATTCTGACAACGACAAATACCATTGGCCGGTGAAAAAGATTAAAATGTTGTTTTACATTTTGCACCAATTTTTTGCATCTTCCTCTCTGGGTACACCGCTGTCTGATCTGTAGATAAGAAACAAAAGAGAGAAAAAGAGGGCTAACGGATGAAGAAGTATTACCAGTGGCTTCACTAAATGTTCGTACCCAAGACCCTACTTTCCCTGTTTCTTTGATAATTGTGTGGGCTAATTGAGCAGTAGATAATACCATTAATTAAAATTCCAAAACTTATGCATGTACTCTTGCTTAGATTTAGATATTTCCATGCCGGCTGGCACATAAGGCGACATTATTTTTGAAAAAGGAGAAGTACCAAGTAATTTTAGGAAAACCTTAATTAAGCCACTTTATAAGAAAGGTGATAAAATTGAGTGTGGTAATTATCGAGGCATTAGTCTGGTCTTTGCAGGTAGCAAATTAATTAGTATTATAATACTGTTTAGACTGAGATATGCCGTAGACAATGTTTTAAGAAGAGAACAGTGCGGTTTTAGAAAAGGTAGAGGATGCATCGACCAAATTTTCATTCTTAGATTAATAATTGAGAAGTGCCAGAGCTGCCAAACACGTTTGGTCCTTAGTTTTATAGATTATGAGCAAGAGTTCGATTCTGTTGATAGAAGAGCTTTAGCTTTATCCTTTATCCGTTTTATCCTTGTATGGTATACCAGACAAATACATTAAAGTGATTAGTGCATGTACGAGAATAACACTGCTGCGGTTAAGGTAGGAAATGAGGTTAGCAGCTGTTTTTTTTATTAAATCAGGAGTTAAGCAGGGTTGTGTTCTATCCCTCTTTATATGGATTATTTGGATGGACTTTGTATTAAGGAGCACAGGAAAGACAATGGAAGACCACGGAATATATTGGAGAGGAAAAAGTCTCCTGGACTTAGATTACGCTGATGACTTAGGCTAAGCATCCTAGAGGAAAGCGTGAGCAAAATGAATGAACTTTTAAAGGTTTTGCGAGTTCAGGGTGCTAGAATAGGTTTGAAAATTAATGTTAAGAAGACTAAGTCACTAAGGCTAGGAATATGTGAAGATGAAAAGGTGACGTTGGCTAATGAAAAGATTGATCAAGATGGCAGCTTCATTTACAATGGTAGTATTATTAGTAAAGATGGCGGGAGCAGTGAATATGTTAAAAGTAGAATAACCAAGGCTCAGGGTGTGTTTTCACAATTAAAAAAAGTTTGGAAGAACAGAAAGATAAGTCTGCAAACTGAGATTAGAATATTAGAAGCTATAGTGATGACAGTAGTCGAATATGGCTCTAAAGCATGGGCGCTTCGAAAAGCGGTTGAAGATTTGCCAAATATTTTCTAGAGGAATTGCTTAAGGATTGTTCTGGGTACCCGACTGACTGATCATATTTCAAACAATAGGCTGTACGAAACATGTGGTTCAATACCGCTCTCTAGGGGTATGATGAAAGAAAGGTTGAGATGACTAGGGCACGTTGTGCGGATGAAGGATGACAGATTGCCGAAGATTGTTTTTTTCGGCCAACCGTCTAGGGCTAAACGGAAAGCAGGTCGTCCCCGTCTAGGGTGGGAGGACGTCATAAAGAAAGAATCAAAGGAAATGGGAACTTCGTGGGAGGGTGTAAAAAGGGAGGCTTTGAATAGATTGGGATGAAGGGGGAGTGTGCGTAGCTGTGATGACCTCAGGCGGCTTGGTGCTGCGGTGAGTTGTTAGTAGTAGTGGTAGTAGATGTCTCTATACGACAATGTCTCTTGCGTCTTAGACCAAAGATCTTTCAACGACGATCGGGACAGACTGTCATCCTTCGCGAGGCATCGGCTGAGTATTACCCTTTGTCATCAACGTCTTCTGATTCCAGGAGGAGTAAGTCTATAATATCCAAAGATTAAACAGTAAATTTAGCAAGTCAAAAAAAACTCTCAGACGATAGGCATGAAAAGGAAGAAAACGACGGTGATAGACAGCCTACTCTTATGTGAATACTGAAGAAAAAAAAATAATTTGCACCCTCACCCCAAACATATGATGCAACACCATTTGTATCTTAGCTTAATTTGTAAAAACTTTGTAACAACAAGTGTAATTTTATCCAAAAGCCGGTATTTTTTTTTTTTTAGCTATAGTGTGGTTTTCTCAGAATTTCTAAATCTTTTAGTTATGTTATGGATTTGCTTTTATCATTTGAGAATCACATGAGACCTCGAGAGTTTTAGTTTTATTTTAAGCACTGCATGTCTGAGAAATACCCAAATAACGTAATGATTTTTTCTAAGACTTGTATTAAGTTAACTTGTAATGTGTGATGTTTAATATAATATTTCTTCAGGGTTTTGAAGATGACTTGTCTATTGCTGATCGATTTTCTATTTCGAAACTCTAACTAATAACCTATTAGAGTAACGTTCAATAGTAACCAAAACTCAAAAATACGGAATTTTGATACTAATAGATACACAAAAAAATCAAATGTTTATAATGATTTCAAATATATAAGTTTCATCAAGTTCAGTTTTACCCATCAAACGTTATAAGCCTGAGAACATCTGCCTTATTTTCGATGAAAGGGGGAAACCACCTAAACGTCATTGAATCGTAATGAAAGTTCTATTAAACTAAATACTCACCACAGCGTCAAGCCGCCTGAGGCCAACACAGCTACGCACGCTCCTCCTCCATCCCAATCTATTCAAAAACTCCCTTTACACCCTCCTAGGAAGTTCCAATTTCCTTTAAATCTTTCTTTATGACGTCCTTCCATCCCAGATGAGGACAACCTGCTTACCCTTTAGCCCTAGATGGTTGGCCAAAAAGGACAATCTTCGACAATCTGTCATCCTTCATCTGTACAACATGCCCTAGCCACCTCAACCTTTCTTTCATTATAGCCCTAGAAAGCGGTATTGAACCACATTTTTTGCACAGCCTACTGTTTGAAATACGATCGGTCAGCCGGGTACACAGAACAATCCGTAAGCACTTTCTCTGGAAAACATCTAACAAATCTTCATCCGCTTTTCGGAGCGCCCATGCTCTAAAGCTATATATGATCACTGTAGCTTCTAATGTTCTAATCTTGGTTTGCCGGCTTATCTTCCTATTCTTCCAAACTTTTTTTAACAGTGAAAAAACACCCCGAGGCTTGGCTATTCTACTTTTAACATCTTCACTGCTCCCACTGTCTTTACTAATAATAAATAAAAAAAACCAAGTTTTTTAAACAGAAAGTAAGGAGCGACATTAAAACTTAAAACGAACAGAAATTATTCCGTATATGAAAGGGGCTGTCCCCTCCTCAACGCCTCGCTCTTTACGCTAAAGTTTTTTCTTGTTTTAAAAAATAAAGTTGTGAGACAGAGTCAAACTTTAGCGTAAAGAGCAAGGCGTTGAGGAGGGGACAGCCCCTTTCATATACGGAATGATTTCTGTTCGTTTTAAGTTTTAATGTCGCTCCTTACTTTCAGTTTAAAAAACTTGTTTTTTTTATTTAATTTCTGATCGTTTTTCAGTTAATGCAGCTTTTATTTTGGCTCACCGTCATTGAATAACTAAACACAATTTGCATAAAAATTTTACTTTTCTTTTGCTAAATGGCTTTCTCTAAATTTGGTTCTGATGTAATTTACAAATTAACTTACGTAACGAACTTCTATATTCGTATAGTTTTCTTCTGGCAAAAAAATACCAAGTTGCATATTTTTGCAGGTGAGCTTGAAACCTATTTTATAGAGTTTTCTGATACGCTGAATCTGACGGTGTAATTTTCATTTAAATTCTTTCACTTTTAGGGGATGTTTCCCCCCTCTTTAAAAAATCAGGTAAATTTTCTCAGGCTCGTAGCCTTTGGTGAGTAATACTAAACTTTATAAAATTCATATATTTAGAATCAGCATTATAAGCCCATTCTTTTGATACATTTATTTATATCAAAGTTCCGTTTTTAAAAGTTTCGATTACTATTGGGCCGTAACGCTTGTTTTTTTTTTTATTATGTATATGTTATTACGTATATGATAGGGTCTCCCCTTAGTCAATACCACGCTCTTAACGTTAAGAGTTAAAAAAATTTAATTCACAAACCCCTGAATCACAAAGGCCGTTTAATTAGAATAGATAGGGCTTTTGAAAGCACTAAAAAAAACCTGTAACGTATAGAGCGAGGTATTGACTTGGGGGAGAACCCCCTCATATACGTAATAACTTCTGTTCATTTTAAGTTCTATTGTTGCTTCTTACTTTCAGTTGAAAAAACTTGTTTTTTTAATTTAATTTCTGATTGTTTTTTGAATAATGCTTGGAAATCCGGCGTCCCCTTCATAGAAATGTCCCTTACCCCAAAGAAACATCCTCCACGGAAAGATTCTCCCGATTAACCCTCTCCTCCTGCCCCCCCCCCACCAGAAAAAATTCTTCCTGAAAATGTCTGTATACTTCCCAATAACCAATACAATATGTAAGCAATGGGCATTGTTCATAGCTTGCAGCCCTTCCCCTGGGAACTGTGGGGGATTAAGTCATCGTAAAAGACATATTTAATAGATTTTCGACTATGCTTGAACAAAATGGCTATCTCGAAATTTTAATTGGGTGACTTTGAGAAAAAAATGAGCGTGGGAGGGGGCCTAGTTGCCCTCCATTTTTTTGGTCACTTCAAAAGAGCACTAGAACTTTTAATTTCCATTCCAATGAGTCCTCCTAAAATATTCTAGGAGCACTGGGTCAATACGATTACCCCTGGGAAAAAAAAAACAACAAATAAACACGCACCCATGATCTTTCTTCTGGCAAAAAAATAAAAATTCCACATTTTTGTAGATAGGAGCTTGAAACCTCTACAGTAGGGTTCTCTGATACGCTGAATATAATGGTGTGAATTTCATTAAGGTTCTTTATCATTTAGGGGGTCTTTCGCCCTTTTTTCAAAAATCAGCCAAATTTTCTCAGGCGCACAACTTTTGATGGGTAAAATTAAACTTGATGAAACTTATATATTTGAAATCAGAATTAAAATCTGATTCTTTTGATGTATCTATTGGTACCAAAAATCCGTTTTTTAGACTTTCGGTTACCATTGAGCCGGGTCGCTCCTTACTTACAGTTCGTTACCACGAACTGTTTGATACTGCCAATCTAAGTGAAGCTACCCACCTGATCATTATTTTGATTACCGAACGTCACCTTTTCATCTTCACTTATTCTTAGCCTTGGTGACTTAGCCTTCTTAACACTTTTTTTTTTCAAACCTATTCTAGCACCCTGAAGTCGCAAAAATATAGAATTTTATATTTTTTGGCAGAAGAAAGATCACGGATGCGTGTTTATTTGTTTTTTTGTTGTTGTTTTTTCCCCAGGGGTGATTTTATTGACCCAGTGGCCCTAGACTACCATGAGAGGGCTCATTAGAACAGAAATCAAAAGTTCTAGTTCCATTTTTAAGTATCCAAATAATTTGAGACAGCTGGGCCCACTCCCGCGCTCATTTTTTCCCATAGTCACCAGATCAAAGTTTTGAGATAGCCAATTTGTTCAACATAGTCGAAAATCTTATAACTATGTCTTTGAAGTTGACTTAATACCCTACAGTCCCTGGGGGAAGGGGTGCAAGTTATGAACTTTGCCCATTGTTAATATATTAGTTAAAAAAAAAATTCCAAAAAAGAATTTTTTTCAAATAAAAGCAAAGGCAATATTAAACATAAATCAGCGTATACAAATACCTGTTAAAATTCAAATTAAAAACGACCAGAAATTACTATTAAAGAACAAATGAAACCCAAAACGAACAGACATTAAATAAACAATCATAGCACAAAAACATACAACAAGTACTATATAAACGAATAAATAAATCTTATGCAATTAATGCCTAAATTGAATATGTAAATAAAGCTTAGAGCTAAAAAATGTTTTGCTATTGAAGTGTAAATGAAACCCAAAACGAATAGAGATAAAAAAAACAATCAATGCAAACAAACATACAAAAGATAGTAATATAAGTGAATAAATAAATGTTAAAATAAATCTTAAAACAAGCAAAACTTCAATTGAATATGCAAATCAAGCTTGAAACGAACGAAAACCACTTAAAACAAGAATTTGGGTATAGCCCCGTTCTCTCACTGTAAAGGTCTAAAACCTATTGCGTCATTGGCGCTTTACTGAAGACTATATTAATCTTGAACAATCTTGAAAAGTACAAATCAAATAAAATTGAATATTTGACATATAATGATATTATTGTTGAAAGATCATCAGTTCAAGATTTTATTTCACGGTGATTTTTATTTTCATTTTCAATGCTGTAATAACTGGATAAAATATAATTCGTTTTCAGCGAAGCGCCAATGATGCAGTAGGCTTTAGTTTTTTACAGTTAAGAAAGGGGGCAGTATCCAAACTCTTGTTTGTAATGAAACTATATTTGTCTCGAACAGTCTTGGGAAGAACTAATAAAATTAAAATGAATATTTAATGTATAATGATATTAATTACCGAAAACTCACGAGTTCGAAATTTTACTGCAGTTTTAACATTTATTTCTTAATATTAAGTACAAAAGAAAATATTTTTAATATAATTCGTTTTCAGTAAAGCGCCAATGACACAGTAGATTTAGACTTTTACAGTGAGAGAAGGAGGCGATACCCGAACTCTTGTTTGTTGTGGTTTTTGTTATTTTCATGCTTTATCCAATTTACAATCGAATGATTCCCCTCCGAAATTTATTCGACCACCCCCTCCATACGAAGTGCCTCTGGGGGAAAGAAATAAAGCATTGGAGCCGTAGTATTTTACTATAGGTAACGCTATAGCCTTGCCTCTTACAGTATTGGTTATTGGGAAGTATGCAGACATTTCTGGTGTGTTGGGGGCTGTGGGAAAAGAGTTACGTGGGGGATTTTTCCATTGAGGAATTATTCAGGGGTAAGAGAATTTACCATGAAGGGTGCTCCGGATTTCCCAGTATTATTTAAAAATGATCAGAAATTAAATAAAAAATAAGTTTTTTCAACTGAAAGTAAGGAGCAACAAATCTCGCTGCTTAAGCTAAAGTTTTTTTTTAGTATGTTTAAAAGAGCCAATTTATCTAATTAAACTGCCTTTGCGATTCAGAGAGTCTTTCTTAAAGAATCGGAACAAAATTCAAATTTTATTGTGAAGACCGAAGTATTGGCGGTGGGGTGAACCCCCTAATATACGTAATAGTTTCTATTCGTTTTATTTGTTAATGTTGCTCCTTACTTTCAGTTAAAAAAACTTCTTTGTTTTTTTAATTTAATTGTCAACAAAACACAATTTATTATAGAGGATTTAACACTGGGTCCTAGGAAATGGGAAATTAGGTATTTAATTTATTTCGTTTGAATTTTCAATTATTTTAGGAATTTAGTGATCTTAAGATTAATTTGGCAGTTGGAAAACTTCTTTTCAGAAATCCCATTTTAAATTGATTTCTTACTTTTGAAAGTAAAACCAGATGACATCAAGAAGATTAGAATAGACCAATTCAAAAAGACAGTAGAAACACTCAAAAGAAGCGTAAAGAAGTGGCATGGGTGAAAGCCGGTCCTTATGACACAAAAAAACATCAGAAAAAGACTAGACCAAATCATAAGTGTTCTCATTAGCCTTAGATTTTCTTGCATTCAATTTTTGGCTTCATTTTTCAATATTCCTCACCAATGAACTCTAATGCTAACAAAAAGGCCGAGAGAGTGTTCATTCCACACGTGGAAAAATTAAAGCGCTTATCTCCTCATCCAAATTTTCATTGTAGATGATTTGGCACAAGACTTTAATTTTCAATCTTCTTGAAGTAAAAGCATTATCGCTTAAAATTACAGATTCCTTTCAGTCATCTGAATTTCAGATTTGCGTAAGCTGTGAAATTAATTTCTTATAACCATACTATTCAAAAATTTTCTTTTATTCCTTTCAAACCAGTTTATTCCTTATAGCGAACCTAAGATTGGACTATTACAGATTCTGAGTAGTGAAGGTTAAATAAACACTGCTGGTGTAGCAACCAGTTCTTAAATATGTACACCTGTTTGTTACGTAATACTATAGGAAGTTGCTTGTTACGTAATAGGAGATTTTTTACCTTTGTAAATTCATTGAGGATGACGTAGTCTCGTGTGACTTCTTGAGCTTCTTTCTAGAGCTCATGGACCGCAAGTCATCTGAAAAACCCTCGGTTGTCATTAAGGATGATGCGCACATGGGCGTTACGTAATACTTATGCGAATTTTTTCTTCAAGAATTTTAATCAAGACCTTTTCAAGACGTTTCAAGACATTCAAGACAATTTTAAGACCTTTTTGTTCAAGGCATTTTCAAGACGTTTCAAGCTATTTCAAGACGTTTTAAAGATATATTTTTTCAAGATATTTTTCAAGACCTTTCAAGACGTATCAAGAAGTTTCTTTTAGATTTTTTTCTTCAAGAAATTTTTCAAGACTTTCCAATACATTTCAAGAAGTTTTTAAAGACATTTTTCTTGAAGATGTTTTTTCCTCAAGGCATTTTTCTTTGTTTCAAGATATTTTTTTCTTCAAGATATTTTCTTGGAGATATTTTTTTTTCATGATTTTTCCTCAGGGAAACCTTATAATCTGTCATCAGAGATTTTTGTTCACTGCAGGAATCGCACGTAAGACCAGAGATTTCCCAAACGGAATGGTGCCTTAGAAATCTGAACCAGCAAATCGTTCCTAATATTATGTTCTTGGAAAATAATTCTACGCGATGATTTGTCCCCGAGCACAAGCTATAATCCAACAATGTTAGTGATTAATGATCTATTACGCAAACCTGTTTGTTAACTAATAGTTTAGGGGGTATTATCAGAGCGGTAACATTGTGGATAGTGACCTTGTTCTTAGCTTATTTTAGTCTTTTCTAAGTTGAACCCGCTAGCAGTGGTGAAATGAAACCATGAGTACCCTTATGGCTAGAATATGGTTCACCTTCTTATACAGTCAATAATCTGTGTTCTCCTCTTCGCTAAACAAAATTGAATAGTTACATTAGAGAAAATCTTGATCGGATGTACCTAATGTTTATCGATGTACATAGGCTACAAGATGCCTGAAGTGAAATATTTTGAAGATTCATCGTTGAACAAAAAATCTAAAAGACGAAGACAAAGACTTCTATTGTACTTATAACGAAAAATTAAGCAAGAAAAAACAGGTTTTAAATTCTTATAAAGCAGTGAAATAAATAAAAAAACGCTTAAATTAAAAATTGTTCCGAATATTTCGGCCTCACGTCCGGGAGCCTTTCTCAAAGGAAAAAAAACATGGAAAAAAAAACAAAAAATGTTAACAAAATAGGACACATACAAAATACAACAACGAATCAAACGAAGAGAAAAAAGAAAAAAAAATACAAATAAGTAAGGAACAAACTCACATATGGAAAAAAATTCCAGCACTGGAGTTTTAACATAGGAAGCAAAAGGGAATGTCTTCGCTTTGCTAGACATGCTAGACATTTGCTAGACATTCGTTCTTGCTTCCTTTGTTAAAACGGCAGTGCTGGAAGTTTTGTTTAATATGTGAATTTGTTTCTAATTTATTTTTTTTTTCGTTTTCCAAAGTTTTATTAATAAACAAACTCCAAAAGATTTTAAAGCGCTTTACTCTTAGGGCACTGAAATCAACGTTAAACCGCTAGGAAAGGGATATTTTCAACTGTAAGCTCATATAATCGAGGATTGTCTACATAAAATCTGAGGAATTAGATGTAAGTATAACCACGACATAAAAATATAGTACAGCATGAAAACGATAGCTCTTAATCGATAAATTTTGTACTTGCTTCCAATTTGGTCTGAGAACCTTATAATATATTTGCAAAGCCAAATTATAGACTAACTTGGTCTGAGACCCGTTATAAACCGTGCAATGTATTCAACATTTTCTTGAATAAGCCTTTTCCTTATTCCCTTCCAGCAGTGGTTTTATATGTTTTCCCCTGAAAAATTAAAACCTTATAAGACATATCAAAATTACCCTCTAAAAACAGGGCAACCCCCTCCTTGCATTTTAGATATGGCTTTTAAGTTTTAACATTGCTCCTTAGAAATGTTAGAAAAACATTTGATCTATTTCAATATCTTTTCGTATTCAATTTTGTATTTCATTATTTTTAAAAAAGGCACTAGAATTTAAAACATTATATTGAATGAACCTTCTCCTTACTTCCAGCGGTTTTCTTAAATTGGCTGCACGGTGGTACCCTGTGACACCCGTCATCATCACTTAAGGATTCTCTGATATTTGAATATCCTGATAGATATTCTTCACTTGAACAGTGGGAATATTTCATTTCATTGTTAGATCGTGATACTATAGGGCAATTTCCGGTCAGCGACACTCTATGGCTGGCCCGTGACACTCTCTGGCATACACTATCGTCCCTAAGGTATTTTCAATAATTTTGCTACAAAAAATTACCTGACAAGCAGTATAAACTAAAATTGATGTTTGAAACTTAAAAGAAAATTCTCAATAGCGGTTCTTCGGATGACTCGTCGCAGTTAACGCTATCGTGGCATTATATGGCTTCTTTGTGGCACCTTATGGCACATCCTACCATTACTAAAGAACCTTCAACCATTTTCCTACAAAAATAGCCCTGTAAACTAAAACTAACCATTGTTTTATTTGAACAGCAGGACTTTCCATTTCATTGTTAGAGTATGATAGTCCAAGGCACTTTACGCCACCATGGCACTGTATGGCTGGTCCGTTGCACCCTCTTGCACAGACTATCATTCATAAAGTATTTTTGATCCATTTTTCTATAAAGAAACTCTATGGACTAAACCTGACTATTATTTTTATTCGAACAGCGGGCCTATTCATAGCACTGTTAGAATGTGACAATCCAAGGTAGTTTACGCCACCATGACATTCTAAGGCTGGCCTGTGTCACCCTGTGGCATATAATATCATTCCTAAACATTTTCAGCCTTTTCCCAACAAAATTAACACTCTAAACTAAAACTGAACATTGTTTTTATTTGAACAGCCGGACTTTCGATTTTATATTCAGAAAGTGATAGTAAAAAGGATTTCATACCACCGTGGCACTCTGTAGCTGCCACGCTCCACCCTCTGGCACACAACATCATTCCTAAAGCATTTTCAGCCATTTTCCTATAAAAATAGTTCTATAAACTAAAATTGACCATTGTTTTTATTTAAACAATGGGACTTTCCATTTCATTGCTAGAATGTGATAATCCAAGGCAGATAGCGCCCTGTCTCCTTATTTCCAGTGATTTTGCAAAAAATTCCCTTTGTTGTTAAACAGGGCATGGAATTTAAAACATTTTCTTGACTAAGCTTTTTCCTTATTTCCTTCAACCAGTGGTTTTATATATTTTCCCGTGTAAAATTAAAACCTTCTAAAACATAAAAAAATTACCTTCTAAAAGAGAGATAGAGAGAGAAACAAACAAAAAACACACTCACGCGAACAAACAGACCCAGACCCAATAACACACAAAGACAGACAGAGAGACAAAAAGACGCAGAGTCAGACACACAGGCAGAGAGAGACAGAGAGTGAGAGAGAGAGAGAGAGAGAGAGAGAGAGTGAGAGAGAGAAAGAGAAAAAACCGCACACAAACACACAGAGTCAGGCACACGAAAACACAAAGACAGGCACAAAGACAAAAACCTACACAAACACCCAGAAGCAGTCTAACTCTGTATTGTGTGTGTTATTGTCTCTCTCTCTCTGTCTCTCTCTCCTCTCGCCCTCTCTCTCTCTATCTCTCTCTCTCTCTCTCTCTCTGTATCTGTGTGTCTGAATCTATGCGTTTGTCTATTTTTTTGTCTCTGTGTCTGTCTTTGTGTGTTCATATGTTCTGTCTCTCTGTGCCATCTGGCTCTGGCTCTCTGGCTCTCTGTGTTTGTGGGTGTTTTTGTCTCTGTGTCTGTCTTTGTGTTTTCGTGTATCTGACTCTGTGTGTTTGTGTATGTCTGTGTTTTTTGTTTCTCTCTCTCTCTCTCTCTCTCTCTCTCCATGCCTGTGTGTATGACTGTGTGTTTGTCCGTCTCTGTGTGTTTGTGTGTCTTACTCTGTGTGTTTATTTGTGTTTTTTTCTGCTTCTCTCTCTCCATGCCTGTGTGTCTGACTGTGTGTTTTTCTGTTTCTTTTTCTGTTTTTGTGTGTCTGATTTTTGTGTTCGTGTGTGTTTTTTTCTCTCTCTCCGTGCCTGTGTGTCTGACTGTGTTTTTGCCTATCTCTGTGTCTGTTTTTTTGTGGTTGTGTGTCTGACTCTGTTTGTTTGTGAGTGTTTTTGTCTCTCTCTTTCTCTCTCTCTCTCTCTTCATACCTCTGTATGACTGTGTACTTGCCTGCCTCTGTGTCTGTCTTTGGGTATTTGTGTGTCTTGCTGTGTGTTTGTGTGTTTTTTACCGCTCTCTCTCCGTGCCTGTGTGCGTGACAGTGTGCTTGCCTGTCTCTGTCTTTGTGGGTCATGCTCTGTGTGTTTGTGCGTGTTTTTTGTCTCTCTTCTCCCTACTTGTGTGTCTGAATGTGTGTTTGCCTGTCTTTGTGTGTTTGTGTGTCTGACTCTGTGTGTTTGTGTGTGGTTTTGTTTCTCTCTCTCTATCTCTCTCTCTCCGCGCCTGTGTGCCTGACTGTGAGTTTGCCTGTCTCTATCTTTGTGTATTTGTGTGTCTGACTCTGTTTTTTTGTCTTCTCTCTCTCTCTCCGTGCCTGTGTGTCTGACTGTATGTTTGCCTTTCTCTTTGCCTTTCTTTGTGTGGATAAATCTGTATGTTTGTGTGTGTTTGTGTGTTTCTATCCAATCCTCTGTTTCTGACTGTGTGGTTTCCTGTCTCTGTGTCTGTCTTTGTGTGTTTATGTGCCTGAATCTGCTTATTTGTATGTCTTTTTGTCTCTCTCTTTCTGATCCAATGTGTTTGACTCTGTTTGCGTGTGTGTGTTTGTCTCTATGTCGGTCTTTGTGCGTTAGTGTGTGTTGATGGTGTGTATTCCTCTCTCACTCTCTATCTCTTTCTCTCTCTCTCTCTCTCTCTCTCTCTCTCTCTCTCTCTCTCTCTATCTCTCATTCTCTCCGTGCATGTGTGTCTGACTTTGTGTTTTTTCTCTGTTTCTGTCAGAGTGCTAGTATGTTTGACTCTGTGTGTTTATGTTATTTTTTATCTCTCTTTCTCTATTTGTGTGTTTGTGTGTGTTTTGTCTCTATATCTGTCTTTGTGTGTTCATGCGTCTGGCTCTGTGTGTTTGTGTGTGTTTTTCTCTTTCTATTTCTGTTCCGGTGTGTCTGACTCTGTATGTTTGTGTGTGTGTTTTGTCTCTGTGTTTGTCCTTTGTGTGTTCGTGTGTGTGATTCTTTGTGTTTGTTTGTGAGTATTTTTGTCTCTCTCTCTCTCTATCCCATTGTGCCTGACTCTGTGTGTTTGTGTGTGTTTTTGTCTTTGTGTCTGTCATGTGTGATTGTGATTATGTGTGTTTTTGTCTCTTCGTCTGTCTTTATGTGTTCGTGTGTCTGACTCTGTGTATTTGTGTGTGTGTTTTTGTCTTCCTCTGTTTTCTAGTGTGTCTTACTAAAATAAGGCTTGCCAAATTTAAGAATCTTTTTTCTTTTTTAGTATCCGCAGGGGGAAGAAATTTTGGTACTTATGTATTATGCGCCACTCACTCAAGTTCACACTGTGTAGAACTCGAGAAGAAACCGGTTTTTTCTTTTTTTCGGAAATTAAAAAAACAAAACTCAAATAAAATTTTCAAATTTGGAAAGTCTTATTTTTGACGGGGGGGGGGGGGGGGATTTTCCGGAAGGGTTTACCGGTTTTTTTTTTCCACGGAGAGTATTTTTAACGGGGGTATTTTCGGCGGTATTTTCCACGGAGGGGATTTCCTCAGGGTGAATTTTCCGGGAAGGCACTATCCGGTACGTATTTTCCAGGGGTACTATCTGGTTTTTTTCCGGAGTGTATTTTCCATGGGGGGGGGGTATTTTCCGTGGGGGGATTTTGCGGGGGTATTTACCAAGGGGTATTTTCTAGGGGGATATTTTCCGGGGATATTTTCTGGGGAGTGGGTAATCGCCGGGGGATAAACGCCTATAGCCTTTTTATTCTCTCTCTCTCTGTCTCCACACATATTTGTTTGTCTTAATAAAATTTTCAAATTTGGAATGCCTTATTGGGAAAGCCAGGAGATTTTCTGGGGGGACTTACCAAGGGGTAATACCAAGGGGACTTACCAAGGTATTTTCCATGGGGCATTTTTCATGGGGGACCGGGGGGATTATCCTCACGGGGTATTTTCCGTGAGGGTATTTTCTGGTGGATATTTTCCGCGGGGTATTTTCAGGGTCTATTTTCCGGGGGGGGGGTATTTTATGGGGTTATTTTAATGGGGGAGAATAGTCTTCTTGGGGGGAAGGGGGTAAACTCCAAGACATTTATTTTTTGTCTCTCTCTATCTCCGCACATGTGTCTCTGACTGTTTGTTTGTCTTTCTCTGTGTCTGTCTTTGTGTGTTTGTTTGCGTGTTTCTTGTCTCTCTGTCTCTTTCTCCGTGCCTGTGTGTCTGACTATGTGTTTGCATGACTATTTGTCTGTCCTTGTGTGTTTCTGTGTCTGAATATGTGTATTTGTGTGTTTTTTTCTCTCTCTCTGCACCCATGTGTATGACTGTGTGTTTGCTTTCCTCTTTGTCTTTCTTTAGGTGTTTTGTGTGTCTGACTCTGAGTGTTTGTGTGTTTTTTTGTATCTCTTTCTCTCCATGCCTCTGTGTGTGACTATGAGTTTGCCTGTCTCTCTGTCTTTATTTTTGTGTTTGAGCATTTGGCTCTGTGTGCTTGCGTGTGTTTTTTGTCTCTCTCTCTTCAAGCCTGTGTGGGTGACTGTGTGTTTTCCTATCTTTGTGGCAGTCTTTGTGTGTTTGTGTGTCTGACTCTGTGTGATTGTATCTGTTTTTCTTCTTCTCTCTCTCTATTTTTCTCTCTCTCTCTCCGTCCGTGTTTGTCTGAAAGAGGGTACCACTGGCCAGCCAGAGTGCTCCACGATGGCGTGAACTGCCTAGGATTATTACATTCTAACAATGAAATAGAAAGCTTCAAAGATCATATAAAAAAATGTTCAATTGTAGTTTATAGGGCTATTTTTAAAAAAAGCCTGAAAATGCCTTAGGAATGATAGTTTTTGCCATAGGGTGACAGGAGCCAGGCATAGAGTTTCAAGGTGGCGTACAATGAGTTAGACTATCACGTTCTAACAATGAAATAGAAAGCCCCGCTGTTTAATTAAAACAACGGTCAATTTTATTTTATAGGGTTATTTTTGTACGAAAATGGTTGGAAATGCTTTAGAAAAGATTGGCTGTGCAATATATTACCATAGGGCAGCCACATATTTCCACAATGGCGTGAACTGCCACGAGTCATCAGAATAAACGCTATTCGGAATTTTCCTTAAGTATTAAACGATCGATTTTAGTGTATACTTTTTGAATTTTTTTTAAATCCCTGAAAATGCTTTAGAAATGATGGTGTCTGCCAGAGGGTGCCATAGGCCAGCATTAGGGTGACAATCGCTGGGAATTGCCATATAGTATTATGTTCTAGCAATGAAATGGTATGCTCCCGCTGTTCAAGTAGAAAATATCTATCGGGATATTCAAACATCAGAAAACGCTTAAGCGATGATGTTAGGTGCCATACGGCGCCACGGTACTTCCAGTCTTTGAAAAGTCACTGGGAATAAGAAGAAGGCTCGTTCAAGAAAATTTTTTAAAATCTAAGCCCTTTTAAACAATAAGAAAATATAAAATTAGAGACAAAAATATATTTTGAAATAGATCAAAGGTTTGATAAAAGTAGGTAGCGATGTTAAAACTTAAAAGCCGTATCTAAAATGCAATGAGGGGGTTGCCTTGTTTTTAGAAGGTAATATCTGTATGATTTAAAAGGTTTTAATTTTACAGGGAAAAATATATAAGACCACTGGAGTAGTATGCGCCTTCTGGATTTGCTTAGACGTATCGCATTTTCAACGTTATTTGCTTGCGTCTCTGCACCTTTTCAAAGAGATTCAGAGCTCCCTCACATGGCATTATACTATGATCCATCTTGTGCTAGTTAGGACCTTGCATAATATGTTATGAAGGACAAGTTTTTCTGACATAATTTACGTAGACTAGATTTCTATTTCATGATATACATGTTTTTTCTTAGGGTAAATCCATGTCAGAAAAACCGGTGCGTCTTTTTTAGCTGCCAATATATTCAATTATTTTTTTGTATATATTCAGGTATCAGATTAGTATTTTTCTACAGTTTGAATAGTTCATTCAATCTACTAGTATCAATATTTTTGCAATCATTTACATAGATATGGAATATTCTAAGCAACTTCTAGTGAGTAAAATTTTATCATTATTATAATAAAAAGAAATCTATTTTTTTTGTCTCGCCATTAAGTTAAGGAAGAATTTCCTTACTTACGCTTTTTTTTCACTGTGCTGTTAGCTCTTTTAAAAAGCTTCCTTCTTTTAAATATTAAACAGTCCATGTCTTTCAATTTTAGTAAATATTCAAAAAAGAGAGGTAGAATAGATATCTCTTTTGAAAATGCTAAAAAAAGATACTACTAAGGCCTTCGACAGTATTGATAGGATTTTCCTGTGCTTAGAACTTTTAAAGGTAGGCTTACCAAGACTTTTCGTTAGGATACTAGATGATATGTATAGAAAGACATTTGGTATAGTTAAAGTCTTAGGGAAGGGATTATCGTCGCCCGTTTGAAATTAGAAAAGGAGTAAAACAGGGTAGTAGTTGTATTACACTTAGGTTGTTCACGTTGTATATAAATGATATTGTTCACCATTTTAAAAAAGGTATGGGGCCCCTACGGTGTCACTAGGGAACCTGACATTATCTCTGTTGCTTTTTGCTGATGATGATGCGGTGTTAATAGGCAAGTCACCAGAGGAGCTCCAAATCTTATTGAGTATATTAGAAGAATATTCAGATAGAAAGAAACTAGTGTTGAATATTAAAAAGACTGAGATTGTGATTTTTAGAGGAATTCGCGTGAATAATGACGATCAAAAAGTAGAATTTTATTATAAAGGTGAAAATGTAAAAGAGAGCGAAAATTTTAAATATTTGGGAGTAACACTTTCAGCAAATGGAGGATGGAAAGAGCATGTAAAAGAGATGATTAAGAGAGGGAAAGCAGTTTCAGCTGCCATTTTACGTAATTCAAGGCTTTCAAGTATAAAATATCTAAAAATGCATAAATATGTTTTTTTCTAGGGGACTTAGCCCCCCTTCCCTCCAAACTCAAAATTTTCCAAATTTTACTTTAAGCGCTTTCCCTTTTAAATATTTCTAAAGTGCTAAGAGACATAGAGCGCTACAAACACCAGAATAAACTTTAGAGGGCAATTTATCTGTAAAAGAGGGCATATTATTTCGTTACTAAATTTTTTCTTCTTTTTTAAGGATGTTGAGGTGGATTCAGGCAATTACCCTCCCTCTGAAAAGAGACCAAGATGGGATGATATCACATCGATGCAAGCTGCAAGACCATCAGTCATCAGATATGCTAGTTCCAATACAAGTTCGATGGACCAGCCAGGAGCCTCTCAAGCCAGTGTCAGCTCTGCACAAAAACCCTCTATGGAACCTGGCTTAAAATTCAAGAGGGAATGGATGCTTTCATATAATGCTTCAGTCTCATCCAATCAAGATCGGGAGGACAATGCTCTTCATAATTTGCCAGGGACTTCAGATGTACAAGTGCAGCCAGAATTTGTAAATTTATATATATTTTTTTCTTTCCGTATTTTCGAAAGTAATTCAAATTTTCTCAAGTGCGTAACTTTCAATGAGTAAAACTTAAATTTGTTTCTAAACTATTCTATAATAATCCTATTTCATTACAATTAGCCAAATTAGAAGTATATAAAAGAGTGGTTATAACACAGAAGTAGCAAATAGCTTATCATTCTTTTCTATAGATTTATAAACCCTACCTATAATTTCTCTTTTAATCAAGATGTTTTCTAATGCAAAAATCCAATTATTTCTTTAAACAAACTCTATATAAGCAAATCACTATTTCACAGTTGACAATTGAACAACCATTCTTAATCCTTTTATCGAAATAACCCATAGGGCAAGGTTGAATATTAATCCGACAGGTATAATTTGAATGTTAATCGCTCGCTACAAAGTGGGGTTTCAAATAACCGGATGCTTTTTATCTTAGATGAAGAGAGATATTAACACAGGAAAAATCGCATAAATTGTTTCCACAGCGCATTTCTATCTGACGCTGTTTCCGCAGCACGTTATAGGCTAATGGAATATAGGCTAAGGGGTTAGAAACGCAATTTCAACCTGTAAGAATATTTCAGTGTGTGTGTGTGTGTGTGTGTGTGTGTGTGTGTGTGTGTGTGTGTGCGTGTGTGTGTGCGTGTGTATGTGTGTTATTAACAAAATTTGTAATTTATTATGCATTGTCTTGTAAATAATGCTATAAGCAAAAATTTGTAATTTATTACGCATTTTTTGATAAATTCGAATCCAATTAAGAAAAAAAAAATTATACCAACAGGTATAATTTGAATGTTAAACATTCGTTCGACGAAACAGTTAAAGACATTTTAAAATATGATTTTAGAATATATTTTCGAAAAGGATTTGAGGCTGAAACTCTAGGGTCGTTATAAAAAACAATTTCTATTTGAATAGTGATGTGAAGTCCTCACACCCAAGTTGAAAGGGCTCCAATACTCGTAACCCAAAGGAAGCTCCCGATCCCCAAACGTCCTCCCCGGAGCTCTAAAAAGGACCATCCAGCATTTTAATTGCACTTTAATTGTTGATATGGAAGGAGAAAAAAAGTTCTTCGCTTACATTGATTTATTTAGTCCAGTATAACTACGTCCAGCACTTTGATCAAATCCGTCGCCAAACGACATAGGAAAATTTGGATTGTCGAGAAAGTTACACCAACACCAGCAACCAATATATGGGATTCATGCCCATTAACCGGGGCTGAAGAACAATGCTTCATAGAACATACTGCATTGGTTGAAAGATGGTCGGATTTTATTGAGAATTATAACCAAGAGGGTCAGGTACTAGAGCTTGATCACATTTTTGAATTTTTATTCTGAATTTTTTTTTTTTTGAATAAAACTATTAGTTTTATATATCATTCTCTTGTTCTAATTTATTCTCTAGGAATTAGACTTCATTTTCCTAACTAAAAAAATATATATTTTTAACATGTTCAGTTGTCATTATGAAAGACATATGCCAATGTAACTTTTTTTTCTTCTTTTAATTGTTCAGGTGGTGGGACAGTGACTATGAAAAATTGACATAGTTTATTAACTTTATAAAAAAAATAATGGTTATTTTACATAGAAAATAAAACTTTTTTTCTACAGATTAATGAAATAGCACTGCCGTTGGATAATGAAACATTAGTTTTTGAATAAAACCATTAGTTTTATATATCATTCTCTTGTTCTAACTTATCCTCTAAGAATAAGACTTCATTTTCCTGACTAAAACAATATATATATTTTTAACTTTTTCTATTGTCATTTTGAAAGACATAAACAAACTTTTGCACCTTTTTTCTTCTTCTTTTAATTATTCAAGTGGTGTGACAGTTACTATGAAAGATTGACATAGTTTATTAACTTTATATAAAAAATGTTTATATTACATAGAAAATAAAATCTTTTTTCTATAAATTAAACAAATAGCGCCGTTGTTGGATGATACAGCATCTGAGTTTAAAGGATAATTAATGTCACCACCCATGCAATTCAGAAATGAACCTGTAGTTTTTGTCGATAGCATGTACTGTCAAGGGGGTTTTATGAACGATGTTTTCTTTGGGGACATAGCTAGCCTAGACAACTTAAATTGTGACATTGACATGATAGAGGACTTGGACTGGGTAGATAGATTTATGCATGAACATTTAGGCGATGTTACTAGTGCAAGTGAACCGGGTCCTCGTAAAGAAATTACGTCGCAGGACAATACAGGCTGGCACGATCAATTGTCCCCAAACACCTTGGAATATGTACTAGGGGACCTCATGTCATCTCCAACCATTGCAGTTGAACAGACGGGGGGTATTGACAATTCTATGTCACCCCCCACCATTTCGCTTAATGATATAACAATGCAAATTGTTGGGCCTACTTCTTCCGGGGACATTTTTGATGACAACTTTACTATTAGTGAATTGGGTCTTGTGCAAATAGGTGCAGGACATGAAAATAGTGCTATGTCCTCGAAATTACGTGCATTTTATTTGTTAGAGTCTGCTCTAAGTCACTTACAAACGTATAGGGTAAATTTTAACCCTCCCGAGGAAAACGCGGTTGACGGGAGCATTATTTTAGCAGACCCCGTGAATGTTCTCCATAGCTACATCTACAGAATTCGAGCACAAATTGAGATTCAGATTCAGAATTGGGGGAGTCAAGGGGGGGGGGTTAAAGCATCAGTGAATCAAAAAGTTTATTTACAAAAGGGCACATCCGGGGATATTTTTTATTTTCATTTTTCAACTGGCAACCAGACTTCTTACCCTGGTCTAAAAGAATTTGAAGACAACTTTTTCAACTGGGTAAATAAATTGATATCAACTTTGGACACGTTTAATGAGAGGAGATGTGGGTCCACAATTTTATACATTGAACACATGGATTTGAATCTCAGTAGATTCAAAAAAAACTTTATTTTATGAGAAGGTCGGGGTAACAAAATATATTACCACCCAGATTTGTCGACTACGGGAGGAGTTCAAGGTTTCAATGTTGACACTGGGCTGCAATGCTTTAAATATGCATTTTTAGCAGCAGCCCTGAAAATATTAAAAAAAGAATCGTCAATGAAAAATCTCGACAGCCTTGCTCGTAACGGTAGAAAAAATTTCCCTAAAGTAAATTTTGGTTGTTTAGTGAGAAAGTATCTAGTTTCCTTTAAATAAATTAGCATATTCGAGAACGTAAATGAAATTCTTGGGGGGGGGCAGGTTGTTCTCAAGTATGACACTGAATTTGTAAATGGGGGAAAAAACCGAATAAAAAAGGGGTTTTGTATTCAGTGAGGACACCGATGGCGGAAAATGCTAAAAATTGGGTATGGATTATTTATGAGCCTCCCAAAGATCTAAATTCTCATGGTCATTTTTCCCCGTTACTACACTAAATCGACTCCTATCTCAAAGCAAAAAATATGAGGAACGTCACTATTGCCCCATGTGCCTTTCCTCATTTAGATCTGAGCAAACATTCTCAGATCACATGAACCATTGCAAAATTCATGGGAATCAACGAATTGAAATGCCGGCAGAAGGCAAAGATACATTAAAAATTTAAAAATTTCCAAAATTCCCTGCTACAAGTTGATAAAGTGTCTTTAGATTGTGAATCAAGACTGGTTGAGGTATCAGACCCATCAAGGCCAAATATAGTCAAGGAACACAAACTAGTTGCGTGTTCCTACACACACGCCCGTCGCGATTCCAAAAATAAAATACAGTTGGAAGAGTTTTTTTGGCTATGGATGAGAAGAGCAGCATGGAAAAGTTATTAGTATCTTTAATAAAAACAGCAAACGGCGCAATTTCACGATTGCGTCACATCAACTACCCAATGACATTATCAGATAAAGAGCAACTTGCGCTAGAAAAGGGGACAATTTGCTTGGTTTTTAGGGATTTTCTTACCCCAAAAGACGCGGTCCAGGACCATGACTAACTTCTTAATCCCAATTGCATGGGGAAAAGGAACTTTGGGGGGTGAGTTCACAATTAATGTAATTTAAAAATTAAGCAACAAATCTTTCTCCCGGTTTTTATACATAACGCTTGCTATGATCTGAAGTATGTGCTACCAGCATTGGCGCGTCTTCAAAGAAATGGAACAGTGGATAATGATGCATGGGTGATAGACAGCTTTACCTACTAAATCATACCTAAATCATCGGAAAAGTTGCTTGTTTTGGAATTTATGTGGAAATTTGTTGAAGCCGACGTTGAGTGCACGAATAAAATTCGCTTTTTAGATTCCTACAGTTTTTCCCCCAAATCATTGAGCAAATTAATTCAAGTGCAGAAAAATGATGACGATTGCATTGGTTTCCCCCTTCTCAAGCAACAATTTCCGAATGATTTATATGTTTTGTTGACGGTCAAGGGTATATATCCTTATGATTATTATTGTTCCATGTCGAGATTCGCCGAGCAAACTATTGCTTCGATTGAATCGTTTTACGACAGTCTTCACGATCGTAGGTGCACCCCCGATGAATACAGTTTTGCTAAAAAAAAAGTTTGGGCAAAGGGAGGGTGTAAAAATGGGCTTGACTACTGCAAGCTGTATTTGTCGAGTGACGTGTTAACTCTGTTAGACATTAAGTGTAAAAATACGGATAAAATCTATGGGGAGCTTAATCTTGATTTGGGTTATTAATTTTCATCTCCTCATCTGGTGATGGACCTCATCCTTAAAATTAGTGGTGAAAGAATTTGTATTATGACAGACATTGATCAGCGCATTTTCACAGGAAGGTCAACGAAGGGGAATTTTGTTTCTCACGGGGACCGTATCTTGGAAACTGATCCAACAAGAGAGAAGACGGGGACAAAATCGGATGCAGTTTTTCTTGATATGAATTCTCTCTATCCCTCGGCCATGTCCCATTATGCACTACCTTGCGGTGACTATAAATGGCTCAATGACCCTCAAGCTCCCCATTTCCCCAACATTGACGACAGTGTTGAGGAGAATGGACCGGTTGGATGGTTTTTTTAAATAGATGGAGAGATACCAGTCGAACTTCACGATTCAGTAAAGGATTTTGTTTTCCCGTGCATCAATAGACCTGTGACTAGGGAATCTTTGAGCCCTCGCAATAGGCGTTTAGTCGAGGTGGACGGATTGCATTGGTCACCTTCAAAACAAAAACTTATTGCTGATCTTCTGCCGAAAAAAAATATAGTTGTACATCATGTAGCTTTAAAATGGATGTGCAACAACGGTTTCAACGTCACAAAGGTTCACAGAGCACTTCAGTTTAGTCAAAAACCCTATCTGAAAACGTTTGTTGACACTTTTGTCAGCAAACGTTCTGCAGCGCAGACGAAAGCCGAAAAAAAATCTTATATACTCATTTTGAATTTAGCTTTCGGTAAACTATGTGAGACCGTTCGCAATAAAACTCGTTATTACATTTGAACAGGCCCCAAAAAATGTGATTGAGTTATTACCGGTCCAAATTACACTTCCTTCACAATCATTGGCCCGGACATGGTACTATTGAATAGGAAAAAAAGACCCATTGTCTTGAATAAAAATATTGCTGCAGGCAGTGCGATCTTGGAGATCTCTAAAAAGCTCATGTTGGAATTCTACTACAATGTGGACACGGGGACACGGTGCTATGGGGACACGGATTCTCTACTGTTAAAAGTAAAAACCCCAAATCTAATTGATGATTTGGCGCACGTTGAAATTATCAGCTCACGGATGGACTACACCAATTGGGGTGGTCTTTACCCAGAGCTAGTGAAACGTCGGGCACCAAATCAGCTTTTATTTTTTAAATCAGAAACAGGAGAAGTAACTTGATTCCCCGTGGTATTTTTTTAGTCCCTAAGTTTAAATTTGTACAAACTAATGGCGGAAAACCTCAGTAGCGTGTTGAAAAGTTGCCAACACGCTACGTAGACAAGGCTTTTAAATTAAACCGCTATAGGAATCTTATTACTGAATGTGCATTTAGACAAGCCAAAATGTTGGCAATTCGTTCTCTCAACTACATAAACTTTACTGTAAATGTAGAAAAAATTGCCATGAGTACCATCTCCGACAAGGTCTATGTTTGTCAAGATGGTGTGACCACCCTCCCCCTTGGACACTATTTAACTTCAGACCGGGCCGAATGTGTTATCCATAGGGAAAGTCTCGGTTTGAATAAAGTCCTGTAAATTATTTCCTAAAACCTTTGGGGGGAGGGCCTCGCGGCCTTGGGGGGGGGGGGGCCTCGCGGACTTTGGGGGGGGGCCTCGTGGTCCGGGGGCGGGGGGCCGGCCGCCAGAGGGGGGTGCACCGCCACTATCAAAGTTCTCTCTTTTTTTTCTTAGAGCAGATTTTTTTTGTAAATGTTTCATTCAAAAAAAGTGATATTTTTTTTTCAAGTGCTTTAATCTAATGTTGTATTTTTCTCTATAAATAAACAAAAAAAAGTGAATTTATTTAAGTGTTTTTTCTCTGTGTGCCTATGTAAATGTTGTATTTTTATTATAAATAAATTTAAAAAAAATGTATTTTTTCATGTTTAATGTGCTTTTTTTTTCAAAGTATTGTTACCTTTTTTTATGCATATAATAACAGAAAATATGATTCTTTATTCGTCTTCTTCTTCTTGAACAGAGTAGTAGTAGGGAAATTATTTAGTCATTAGACAACTATAGTCTACAGTTAGTTGTCCAGGTGAACTGTTGAAGGGAACATGTATCAATTTAAAACACCATTCAGATCGTTTCTGTGTGGACTGTCAATGTCGGGCAAAACAACACTCTTAACTAAAATAATTAAAAATTGCGATAAAATGCTTGTGGAAAAGCCGAAAAAAATCTACTATTGTTACAGTATTTGGCAGGAGTCATACGATAAAATAAAAGCAATTGCTGCCACCACCCTGGGATCGGTGCAGATATAATTCATACAGGGACTTGATGTTTTCAGCATTATTGAAGCAAACTCTTGGCTGATCATTGACGATCTGGCTGAATCTATTGAACAATGGTCCCAGGAAATGCTACAATTGTTTACTGTTCGCTCTAATCATGAAAAGATTTCCGTTACTCTGGTTTAACATAATCTCTTTTATCAGGGCAAAGGTATGTGAACATTTGCTTTGAACTACACCTTTTATATCATCTACAGAGATGTTCGCGATTTTCGCACGCCAAAGAACCTCAATAAACAAACCTATCCAGGTGCCCCTAAATTTCTGCTCTCAGCATACAATCAGGCAAACATAAACCCCACGGTTATATCCAATTGGATCTTAATCAAAATACACCCGAGGATCTGCGTGTAGTCACAGATATTTTCGACAATGAAATTACAGTATATCTCCCCGTGAACACTAAAAGGACCTATTAGTCGGTATCATGATACTGAAGAAACTACATGAAAATAGACATTTGTTTACAGTTCTAAGCACTTCAAAATCTCCGATTAGGAAAGAAATACTCAAACGTGGTATTGACAATAATTTTATTTATCTAATATCTGAACTTTGTTTAAATTTGACCAAGGGTAATGTTCAACTGCCAGAAGTAGTTAAGCAACAGGCAAAGCAACATCGTTCCATTGTATGTACATGGGTCTCTAAAAAGAATGGAAGGGATTTTAAAAGGAAACGACTTCTTCAGGCGGGCGGTAGCTTTTTCACACTTTTACTGCCGATAATTGCAGGACTTGTAAACAGTTTTCTCTAGAGAATGGCAAAACCCTATAAATTGACTCCGATGGAACTCACTCTCTCACCCGTGGAACACTTTGAGAACAATCTGAGTAAATTCCTTGACAATGAAAATATTGAGGATGATAAAAAACTGCTTTTACTTCAAGATGCACTTCGCCGAGTGGACAAACACAAGTCCTATCGATTGAAGCCCACTGCTGCTGGTATTGAACCCAAAAAAGAATCATCTCCTCAAGAGTCTGCTGCTGCTGCTGGAACACAATTAAAGAAGGAGGAATTGGATTCAATTGCATTGAAAATTGGAAATCTAATTCCCCACTCATATCGTGAACAAAGTAAACGACTCCTAACCTATCTCTTGGAAAGTGGTCAAGATCATATTCATGTTGAGAGCAAAGGGAAAGGGATTAAAATTCGGAGCAAGAGCTATATCCTACATGATTTAGTCTATGACATTGCTAATAATCGTAAGGGGCTAGTATCACTTCGCACTAATCTATACAACTTTCTAAATACAATGAACATCTCGAAAAGTGTTATTAGCAAGAGGCATACTCTAAAATATTTAATGAACATGCATCATCATCATCATCAACAACATTGACACCATTAAAATATGAAGAAAAAGAAGATTTTAAATCAATTTTGGAAAATACTAGCACACCACTGACAGCTAGAAAAAAGCGAAGACGTATCAAGTCAACGTCACCATCACCACCACCGGCTAGTATACAAAAGGGTAGCGGACGTTACACAACGTGTTTACGTTCAAAATGGTTGGTTCTGAAAGATGTTTATGAAAATATTGGTGAGGCGGGGAGTTTAAGTTCCCCCACCACTCTTTACAAAGTCACTGGTGTTCACACTAAAGGTGTACAAGACTATCTAAAAAAATGAATCAATTTACACTCTGTATAGAAATCATAGACTTCGTGCTAATCAATATCGAAAAACTAAAGCCTTTTACCCATTGCATATAATGCAAGCAGATCTCCTGACTCTAGGTGAGATTCAACGACGTCACAATACACCGTACAAGTACATTCTACTTGCAATCAGTGTTTTAGTTGCTATGCATATGCAATTCCATTGCGATCAAAGAGAGGCGTTGAAGTTGCTCAGGCCATTGAAAGTATTCTCGAACAGGATTCATATAAAAAAATTAAAACGGATCGTGGTAGTGAGTTTGTTAATACCCATGTTGCAAAAGTACTAGAGAAATATAGTACACTGCTCTATCATAGTCACAGTCCTATAATAGCTGCATTGGCCGAACGATTGACAAGAACTATTCGACTTTTAATTTCAAGATATTGTATATTGAAAAATACATCGGCTTTTATTCATGATCTAGATAAAATCATGTTGATTTATAATCAACGACCTCATCGATCATTGTCCAACTCTACGTCAACGGAAGTTCACCATTCTGATCATGATACAGTTGACACCTTTTTTAAACAATATTCAAATGAAACGACTGTCAAGAAGAAAAATAAATTCAATGTTGGTGATACTGTTCGAATTAATAGAACAACTAATGTTTTTGAAAAGGGGAATTACTTGTGGTCCACCGAACTTTTAAAATTTTTAAAAATCCTAGACACTAGACCCCAGACTTATCGCCTGCGTGATACCAGAGATAAAGATATTCTCGTCGGCTTTTAGGACTATAAACTGCAAAAAGTTAAAATTGCTATTGAAATAAATCAAATTAAAAAGACATTAAAGACACGTACTCGCAAGGGTAAGAAACAGTTACTTGTTTAGTGTCTTGTATATAACTTTAACTTTTTGTATTGGATCGATGTTGAGGATATTGAAAATCCTCCATTGTTTCTATGTAACATTTATATCCAACGTTTCCGATTCTCTCTACAGTGATTTGAATACAACAAGTGATTCTTTGACTAAAGTCTCCCCCGCCATCAAAATCGATGGTGCATATGAAGTGGCTCTTGTCGACTGTATTCTCAAAAATACCTATGTCATCCTGAGAAAGGATCGTGTGTATGATACAAAAGTTATACCACTCGATTGGACTATGAAGGGGTTGAACTATGTCAACTATGAATGGGTTGAAGCACTTAAATCTAGTGAATATCCACATGCCAAATTGAAATATATTGAATATGGTAATATGACAGATTTGTTTCGTACAATCAATAGAAAAATCTCATATCGTAGGAATGGTAAATTCCATTTTAATTATTAATTGGAACATGATAGGATTTACATTACCTCACCTCTTGACACTGAAATAATTATTCTCAATGATAATCTGAGAGATGTTCTTGGCTTTAAACAGAATTTGATCAATGACAAAAATGCTGGCACCAGGTTCGGTATGGATCAATTTATTTTTGCTTATTATCTGCATGGTTTCGCTTTAAACTCTGGCAAATATCTCTATGCATCCTGAGTGAAATCGACATGGGTTGTCAATCCGAAAGTCCACTACATACGATCTCTCGAGCAAACAACATCTAATAAAATTGTTCATCACTATAATTTGAAGCATCTTCAGTATGTTCCTGTAAACCCTTCGTATTTGGAACTCTGTCAGTTAACACTAAGAAGTAAATTGGGTGATCCTCTAGCAATAACAAAAGGCTTAGCAGTGATTACATGTCATTTTCGACCTATTGTCAACGACAGCACAATCACCTAAGATGAACAATAGAAGAATTCCATTTGTCTGTCCCGATATCGATTGCTATGTTGGTGCTCTAAGTCCACGTCAAATAGGCAATGGATTGGACTACTACAAGGAGCGTACTACAATGTCTGGCTATGGTCTTGGTTGCTGGTTTGCTAGGCTATTTCGTTCTGCACTACCCCTTGCCAGAAAATATCTTGCACCTGCTGCATCGAATTTTGCTGCCTCAACACTGCAGGACTGGGGGTCGGGAGAGAATTTCAAGGAGAGTTTTAAGGAAAATATTAGATCTTAAGCAGGAGCCGTTGGTGAGCAATTAAAATCTCGACAAAACGGGGAGGGGTTGAAAAGGATGCTTTCGCATCATTCACTCATCAGTCTCCACCCAGGCAGGAAGCAAAGGACATGAACAATGACTTTGAGGAATAAAACAAGGAAGACCAATAAGCAGAAGAAGAAGAAAAAGATTGTTAGATCATAGAAGGATTTCTTCTCTTAAGATGACTTATCTCCCCCACAAGGAATCATATCCATCAATTAGTTCCTCATTGAATCTATTCAATGCTGAAAATGTTGATGTCAGTGTCAAGTATGGCTACTATGAACAATTTCACCCCCAACAAACCCTGTCGGAAAATATACACTTTCAAATATTTTCCACATTGATTTATCATCAAGATTTATTGATTTAAATGTTGCGGTGAAGAACAACTAAGATAATACAACTCCAAATTTTGGCAATGGTCTCTCCTACGAGAACTGTATTCTACACAACCTATTAAAAGAAATCAATGTATTTATTAATAGAACATTGGTGAGCACTAGCCATAATTTATCAAACTATACAAGCTGCATACAATTTATTATGATGACGCCAAAGGCATACAAGGAGTTGAGAGGACAATCATTAGGCTATGAATATCGATCAGGTGTTGATACTGACGGTGAATATACTACTGCAGTGACTCAGGAGTATCATCTAGTTGGAAAATTAAATCATGAGATATTCAATATATCCCAATGGCTACCCCCCAATGTCAAGATTGACATAAAGTTACAGATGGCACCATCGAATTTCATTTTGAGAAAAACACTTCCTGCAGCACGCGATGCAAATTTCATTAGCACATCGGGAATTATCTACGTCTGAACACAGCAGGTTTTGAACTCTGTTGCATTGGCACTGGAAAACGTAATAGCCAATGTTATCAACATTAAATTTCTTGTTCCAAATACAATCATAAATCAACTTCATATTGCCACTCGCTCTCGTAGATATAGCGATTCATCATTTATCAATGGAGAAATCCCATCAAAATTGGCTTTGGCCTTTGTGAAGAGTGGCAGTGCTGTTGGATTCTGGACTGAATCCCCCATTATTTTAATTTTTTCGATATATCTAGCCTTGTGTGCAATTTGAATTTTATTCCACTGTTGACTAAATCTTTTGACAAAAAATCCAATTGAGCTCTGTACAAGGTGACCGTGCAGTCCATATATAATGACTCCCCACGATTTAAAAATTGAAAAATCGATTCAATGTTCTTGAAAAATGATGGGTCTAATGTTTTGGAAATGTCAGGGACTCAAGATATGAGCCTAGTACGGACAGGGACTTTAAGTTTAGAATTTACATTTTCCTATTCCCTGACTGACAGTATCAAACTAATATCACTGAGTCAATTTGAAACCTATTGGGAAATCACACCCGACGGCAGTGTTCTACTGGACCTAGCACCATGAGCACAAACCAAATAATCAACGTATTTAGTATGGATCCATACATGTCCCAGTACAAGTCCTATTGCATACCATCGGACTTCATTGAAAAAATTCCAAGTGTTAACAATACCCTAATCATTGTTAATAGCAGTCCATCGACTTTGAAGACCGGTCATTGGCTATGCATCTTTCAAACAGCGAAGAATATTGAATTTTTTGATCCTCTTGGCCTATCGTATAAATTCTACGCTCCATACATCAGCAACTTTATTGAAAGCAGTGGGAAAACTATTATTCAAAATCAACGAATAATACAGGATTTAACGACTAAGACATGTGGCTTTCATGCACTACTCTTTCTCATGTTCAGATGTCGTGGCTACACCTACAAGCAGTTTCTCGACATCTACGTTGACTTACCTCGATTGAATGACTTTCTAGTGGAGGATATACTTACAAGTGTATTTAATATTGATTTTAGTGCCCTAAGAATAAAATGTTCTAAAGATGTATGTTAAATTGTTTGATAATAAAAAAAAAATTATATACATGATAAAACGACTTTTCAACTCTTTTAGATTTCATCCACTACTATGTATGTGTCAACAACAACTAGTGGTGGTAGATTATATGAATTTACAGTGTAATGATCCTGATTTAATGCAATGTCAGGGTCACATTTTCTACAGTAGAGCGTGACTTCACTCTTGTCATATCTCTTTGTATAGTCAATGATACTATTATCATTTATTCTATAGAATTCTCGTGTTTCAATTTGCTCATTTGAAGCAATTTCATAAACAGGGTCCTCAAACGTCGAATCATATTCCGCCACATCCAAGTAAAAATCAGTGGGCTTATAATCATAACACTCATTGTCTTCAAAACGATGACGTATAAGTTATATTCTTTTGCTGTTCCAACAGATGAATCGTTGACCCGGTTCCTCCTCCCAGAACAATCTAAAACCACGACGATACCAATCTCGTAGCAATAAACTAAAATCACGGTTAGGATTCTTTCCAATCATACCGGGATATGTATTCTCCCACTGATTACATTTATCATAATGACAATTGGAGCATAATTGGCCTCTAGGATGAGAGTCACACACCTCTTCAAGACAGGAATTACAATCTTTAACTTGTACAGCATATCCTCTAAGCAATTTACACGGGTTGCATAATCTACACTTTTCGTCATGCACATCAATCATTGTGCCATTCTCACATGATGACCAGCTACCCTGTGAGTACATGCATAGCGGGCATGCATGGAACATTTTGTCATGTGTCGTCACTCTCACTGCCACAATGAAACTGAGCTAGCAACAACAAAAATTGTCTGAGATAGAGAGAGAGGGAGTAAATCATCCTTGAGCAACATCTTTCTCATGAAAAAAAAGTCCTAAATTTCTAAACTAATGTTTAAAAGCATATCCACAATATCATTTTGCCGTGTTGTGATCAATATATCAATAAATTGTGTAAATGCGTTCGGACCACGACGTAGAAGCTTCATACTATAGTCTAATGATGGAGAATCAGTTTTCATTATATCGACAAGCATTCCCCGAGAAAATATCTTCCTTTGAATAGACATCTCTAGTAAATCATCATCTAGAATCAAATATTTGTCCATAAGAACTAGATTGCCTAGGATTCGCTCTTTCTCAAATATATCCATTTTTTAGAGTCTTAACTCTGTCACAACCAACTTCAGAATAACCTGAATTTTTTCAACTCTAAAAAATATATGCTAGTCTACTATAGAAAGAAAAAAAATACCATTGATTTAGAAACAATTTTATTGAACATAATTACAATAATAATAATCACTGATGAATTTTGTTCTCATAAATATATTTCGAAAGGACATCTTATGCTGACCAAAGTTTATTTATACGGAGAATATTCACTTTTATACCAAAATAAAATTGCTCCTCCTGTATAAACTTGCTTAATGATATCACGTATCTAGCATACATTGTGTCCCATTAAAGTCTACAACCAGCGGTTATTTCCACAGCCACATTGGGTACTCGTATATCATTGCTGATGTTGTCAGCTCCTACATTAATCTCCAATAATGTAAATGCACCACTCATTTTTTCTCCACTAATATCTTCTACAATAAACTATTCTCTTTGAATTCAAGTCTCTTACTAATATGAATTGTAAAGAAAACTATTTCTTTTATTCAAATCCCAATCACCAATCAAGTTATACTCATTCTCTATGAAAAAGGTGTAATGTCCTGTTGAAGTATTGCCTCTATGAATAGGGATAGTCACTCTCTTTGAAAAGGTGTAGAGATGCAAGCAAATAACGTTGAAATTGCTATATGTCTATGCAAATCCAGAAGGCGCATACTGCTCACTGGTTGAAGAGGATAAGGAAAAGACTTATTCAAGAAAATGTTGAATACATCATACATTCTATCCTCGTTCTCGTCTGTTTACAAAGATTCTCAGACCAAATTGAAACCGAGTACAAGAATAATCGATTAAAAGCCTTGATTTTTATGCAGTTTTATATTTTTGATGTCGTGGCTATACTTACAGCGAATATCTCACCATTTATGTAGACAGTCCTCGATTGAAAGAACTTATAGTTGAAAATCTCCCTATCCTGCTGTATTATATTGATGTCAGTGCCCTAAAAGTAAAGGGATCTAAAATTGTTTGTAAATTTGTTTATTAATAAAACTTATAAGTAACATAAAAGTCTTTGTCGTTATTTTTTAGATTTCTTATTCCACGTTGAATCTTAAATGTATTTCACTGTTGCAATTAAGGCATCTTGCAGCCCATGTGCATCTGTAAACATTAGGTACACCCGTTCAAGAATGTCTCTAATATAACTGTAAAATTCTATGTAGCAAAGACAAAAAGACGAACTATTGACCGTACAAGAAGGTCTACAATATTCCAACCATAACGGTACTCTTGATTTCATTTCACCACTGCTAGTGGGCTGAACTTCCAATAGAGTAAAAGCGGCCCTTACTAGAAATATGCTAAGAACAAGATCAATATCCGAAATGTTGCCACTCTGATAATATCTTCTAAAATACTACTTAACAAGTAGGTATGCGCAATAGATCAATAACATTTCTGGACGCTAGCATGTGCTCGGGAACAAACTACTGCGTAGAATTTCTTACCAAGAACATAATATTATGATACATCTTGAAACGTGTTGAAAATGTCTTGAAGAATGTCTTGAAGAAAGCATTCGCATAAGTTTTACGTAGCACCCACTTGTTTGTCAACCTCAGTCAAAACCGGGGGTTCTTAACTTGACTAGCGTCCCATGAGCTCTTTCAAAACAAGTCCCGTGGGATTACGTCATTCTCAATAAATCTAACAAGTCACGTGAGATTGCGTCATCCTCAATGAATTCACAAAGGTAAACAATCTCCTATTACATAACAAGCAACTCCCTATAGTATTACGTAACAAACAAGTGTACATAATCAATAATAAATAACACCTGCTGTTTGCTAGGCACTCAAAACTGATTACTATGTCCACAGTATCTATTTAACCTCCATTTATTTTTCTGTACGCTCCTATACCAGTTTCTTCCTACCCTACTATTCAAATCCTTCACATTATTGTTTTAGAACCGTTTTATTTAACATTGCAGTCTTAACCATGGATTTTCACCGATTTCTCTACCATCCTTTACCCTTCTTCCATTCAAAAAATCTTTCTTTTATTGAATTCATTGGTTCGCACTCTGAAGTGTGTTGCTACATCTTTGTTCCTACTCCTGGTTCCGTTTTACTAAGCTGAGATCAAACCTTCACCGCCCCTACACTACCTAGCACTAGAAGTCGTAGTACAACTTTCAATTTTGAATTTAATTACGAAAACCTCAATATTAGCAAAATTCTTATAATTTCACTATTTCATTTTCAAAATTCTGCAACCGAAGAGTTTCTCAATTATGTATTTTAACAATTCTACTTTTCTAAACTTTGAATGGCACTGTTCAACGTCTAGCTACACCTTGGATTGAACTCAGGGTCCCATATTAGCAGGCTGAGATCAACCTACAGCGCCGCCAAACCAATTAGCACTAGTAGCAGAAGGAAAAATTTTACTTTTGAGTTTAATTACCAGTACCTCTATTAGAGAAAAATATTTGTAAGAAATTACAATTTTATTTCAAAGTTTCTGCAATTACATACTTTCTATATCATTTATTTTTACAATTCTACCTTCCTTGCCTTGTAATCTTAAGGAACACCATATACCGCTCGCTTCCACACTCCAGACTAACTAGCATTTACCACACACACAAACCTTTCAAAATCTATGGAAGTTCTATTCTGCTACCCACCATGGTATTAGTAGTAATACATCTATTGAAATGAAACTTACATGGAAACTTACACCTGAGGTATGAATATACAGTGCAGTTTGACGTGCACATTGCAAAAAGCGACCAATCCTTTTATATTATATACCTATAAAGTGAACAAACACGCTTTGAAAGTAAAATTGAGATTGTATAACACAAGCAGACGGGTTTTTGAGACACTTTCATCAAAACCCGTTTTTTTTGTTTTTTTTTTAACCGAAAACTACAAATTGTCAAATTGCGTATTTAGGAATGATTTTGTAGAAAGAGCTGTCTATCACCCATGCATTATCCACTGTTCCATTTCTTTGAAGTATGTACTATCAGACTGGTTTCTGATTTTTTGGACAATTGCGTTTAGTCAAGACTAGTTTGTTAGGAATGTGTCGCTAGATAGCATTTGTGAATTGGATCGTATAAAGGTGGAGAAAAAAAGGAATAAGGGATTCGCGAATTGGACTGTACGAACAATCTTATTCGAATAATAAGGGGAAAAACAGAGCTAGATAGTATTAGCGAATTGGATCGTATGAAGGTACAAAAAAGGGTTAAACCGATTAGCAGTTAAGGTAAACTCGAAGAGCATGTTAATACATAGCTTATTTATTATAAATTTGGAACAATATAAATCTATGGAAATGGTTAATGATGATAAAATGGTCTTATGACTTGACCTAGCTTTACTTCTTCGATGTGTTCTGTATTATACACAAGTGGTGTTTGAACAGTGTTGTCAATTTAAAATAGAGTTTAACGTTATAGTATACTAATAAGTTGATATTAAGAGAGATGTAGATGGCAAGAAAAGACATTTCTTTGACTCAAATGTGAAACTTTGGTTAGAAAAAAAGTACAGCTTTGGAAAGAAAAATAAACTATTTCCGTAAAATCTGAACTAATAAAGGATTTTGACTGTAAACTCTAGTTTTTTGTAATAAAATTATAGAAAATACATTTCACTGACTCAAATGTGAAACATTGGTTAGAAAAAAAAGTCCAGTTTTGGATCGAAAAATAAACTATTTCCGTAAAATCTGAACTAATAAGGGTTTTTTACTGTAAACTCTAATTTTTTTAAAGAAAATTATGGAAAATACTTTTCTCTGACTCAAATGTGAAAATTTGGTTAGAAAAAAAGTCCAGCTTTGGAACGAAAAATAAACTATTTCCGTAAAATCTGAACTAATAAAGGATTTTGACTGTAAACTCTCATTTTGTGTAAGAAAATTATGGAAAATGTATTTCACTGACTCACATGTGAAACTTTGGTTAGAACAAAAAGTCCAGTTTTGGATCGAAAAATAAACTATTTCCGTAAAATCTGCACTAATAAGGGTTTTTTACTGTAAACCCTAATTTTTTGTACGAAAATTATGGAAAATACTTTTCCCTGGCTCAAATGTGAAACATTGGTTAGAAAAAGTTCAGTTTTGGATCGAAAAATAAACTATTTCCGTAAAATCTGAACTAATAAAGGTTTTTGACCATAAAATCTAGTTTTTTGTAAGTTTTTTTAAAATACATTTCTTTGACTCAAATTTGAATCTTTGGTTAGAAAAAAAGTCCAGCTTTGGAACGAAAAATAAACTATTTCCGTAATATCGGAACTAATAAACGTTTTCGACTGTAAATTATAATTTTTTTTAATAAAATTATAGAAAATACTCTTCTCTGACTCAAATGCGAAACTTTGGTCAGAAAAAAAGTCCAGTTTTGGATCAAAAAATAAACTATTTCCGCAAAATCTGAACTAACAAGGGTTTTTTACTGTAAAATCTAATTTTTTGTAAGAAAATTATGGAAAATACTTTTATCTGACTCAAATGTGAAACTTTTGTTAGAAAAAGGCCCAGTGTTGGATCGAAAAATAAACTATTTCCGTAAAATCTGAACTAATTAGGGTTTTTTTTACTGTAAACTCTAATTTATTGTAAGAAAATTATGGAAAATACTTTTCTCTGGCTCAAATTTGAAACTTAAGTTACAAGCAAGTCCTTCTTTGGATAGAAAAATAAGCTGTTTTCACAAAAACTGAACTAATAAAGGTTTTTGACTATAAACACTGGTTTTTTGTAAGAGAGTTAGAGAAAATAAATTTTTCTGACTCAAATGTGAAACTTTGGTTTGAAATAAGTCCAGTTTTGGATCGAAATTAAACTATTCCCGTAAAATCTGAACTAATAAACGTTTTTGACTGTAAACTCTAGTTTTTTGTAAGAAAATTATGGAAAATACATTTCACTGGCTCAAATGTGAAACTTTGGTTAGAAAAAAGTTCAGTTTTGGATAAAAAAATAAACTATTTCCGTAAAATCTGAACTAAAAAAGGTTTTTGACGGTAAACTCTAGTTTTTTGTAAGAAAATTATGGAAAATATATTTCACTGGCTCAAATGTGAAACTTTGGTTAGACAAAAGTTCAGTTTTGGATCGAAAAATAAACTATTTCCGTAAAATCTGAACCACTAAAGGTTTTGACTGTAAACTCTAGTTCTTTTGTAAGAAAATTATGGAAAATACATTTCTCTGGCTCAAATGTGAAACTTTGGTTAGAAAAAAGTCCAGTTTTGGATAAAAAAATTTGCTATTTCCGTAAAACCTGAACCAATAAAGGTTTTTTACCGTAAACTCTAGTTTTTTGTAAGAAAATTATGTAAATACATTTCTCTGGCTCAAATGTGAAACTTTGGTTAGAAAAAAATTCAGTTTTGGATCGCAAAATAAACTATTTCCGTAAAATCTCAACTAACAAAGATTTCTGACCGTAAACTCTAGTTTTTTGTTAGAAAATTATGGAAAATACATTTCACTGGCTCAAATGTGAAACCTTGGTTAGAAAAAAGTCTAGTTTTGGATCGAAAAATAGACTATTTCCGTAAAATCTGAACTAATAAGGGTTTTTGACTGTAAACTCCAATTTTTTGTAAGAAAATTATGGAAAATTCAATTTTGTGACTCAAATGTGAAAATTTGGTTACAAAAAATTCCAGATTTGGATAGAATAAAAGCTATTTCCATAAAATCTGAACTAAAAAGGGTTTTTGTCTGTAAACTCTAGTCTCTTGTATGAATATAGTAGAAAATACATTTCACTGGTTCAAATGTGAAACTTTGGTTAGAAAAAATTTCAGTTTTGGATTGAAAAATAAACTATTTCTGTAAAATCTGAACAAATAAAGGTTTTTGACCGTAAACTCTAGTTTTTTGTACGAAAAATATGGAAAATACATTTATCTGGCTCAAATGTGAAACTTTGGTTAGAAAAAAGTTCAGTTTTGGATCGAAAAATAAACTATTTCCGTAAAATCTGAACTAACAAGGGTTTTTAACCGTAAACTCTAATTTTTTGTAAGAAAATTATGGATAATACATTTCTCTGGCTCAAATGTGAAACTTTGGTTAGAAAAAAGTCCAGTTTTGGATCGAAAAATAAACTATTTCCGTAAAAGCTGAACTAATAAGGGTTTTTGACTGTAAACTCTAGTTTTTTGTAAGAAAATTATGGAAAATACATTTTTTTTTACTCAAATGTGAAACTTTGGTTAAGAGAAAGTTCAGTTTTGGATCGAAAAATAAACTATTTTCGTAAAATCTGAACTAATAAAGGTTTTTGACCGTAAACTCTAGTTTTTTGTAAGAAAAGTATGAAAAATACATTTCTTTGACTCAAATGTGATACTTTGGTTAGCAAAAAGTTCAGTTTTGGATCGAAAAATAAACTATTTCCGTAAAATCTGAACTAATAAATTTTTTTGACCGTAAACTCTAGTTTTTTTCAAGAAAATTATGGAAAATACATTTCTCAGGCTCAAATCTGAAACTTTGTTTAGAAAAAAGTCCAGTTTTGAATAGAAAAATAAACTATTTCCGTAAAATCTGAACTAATAAGGGTATTTGACTGTAAACTCTAATTTTTTGTAAGGAAATTATGGAAAATGCATTTTTTTTACTCAAATGTAAAACTTTGGTTAGAAAAAAGTTCATTTTTGGATCGAAAAATAAACTATTTCCGTTAAATCTGAACTAATAAAGGTTTTTGACCGTAAACTATATTTTTTTTGTAAGTATGGAAAATACATTTCATTGATTCAAATGTGAAACTTTGGTTAGAAAAAAGTTCAGTTTTGGATCGAAAAATGAACTATTTCCATAAAATCTGAACTAATAATGGTTTTTGACCGTAAACTCTAGTTTTTTTGTAATAAAATTATGAAAAATACATTTCTTTGACTCAAATGTGAAACTTTGGTTAGAAAAAAGTTCAGTTTTGGATCGAAAAAAGAACTATTTCCGTAAAATCTGAACTAATAAAGGTTTTTGACCGTAAACTCTATTTTTTTGTAAGAAAATTATGGAAAATGGATTTTTGACTGAAATTTGAAACTTTGGTTAGAAAAAAAGTCCAGTTTTGGATCGAAAAATAAACTATTTCCGCAAAATCTGAACCACTAAGGGTTTTTGACTGTAAACTCTAGTTCTTTTGTAAGAAAATTATGGAAAATACATTTCACTGACTGGGATGTGGAACTTTGGTCAGAAAAAAGTCCAGCTTTGGATCAAAAAATTAGCTATTTTCGTAATATCTAAACTAATAAGGGTTTTTGACTGTAAACTCTAGTTTTTTGTAAGAAAATTATGTAAATACATTTCTCTGGCTCAAATGTGACACTTCGGTTAGAAAAAAGTTCAGTTTTGGATCGCAAAATAAACTATTTCCGTAAAATCTGAACTAACAAAGGTTTTTGACCGTAAACTCTAGTTTTTCGTAAGAAAAATATGGAAAATAAATTTCACTGGCTCAAATGTGAAATCTTGGTTAGAAAAAAGTCCAGTTTTGGATCGAAAAATAAACTATTTCCGTAAAATCTGAACTAATAAGGGTTTTTGACTGTAAACTCTAATTTTTTGTAAGAAAAATATGGAAAATTCATTTTTGTTACCCAAATGTGAAACTTTGGTTAGAAAAAAGTTCAGTTTTGGATCGAAAAATCAGCCATTTCCTTAAAATATGAACTAATAAAGGTTTTTGACTATAAAATATAGTTTCTTGTAAGAAAATGACAGGATATATTTATATCAGACTCAAATGCCGAACTTTAGTTAGAAAAAAGTCCAGTTTAGGTTCGAAAAATAAGCTGTTTCATAAAAATCTGAACTAATAAAGGTTTTTGACAGCAAACTCTAGTTTTTCGTAAGATAATTTTAGAAAACATATTTTTTTGGCTCAAATGTGAAACTTAGGCCAGAAAAAAGTCCAGATTTGGATCGAAAAATAAACTATTTCTGTAAAATCTGAACTAATAAGGGTTTTTGACTGTAAACTCTAATTTTTTGTAAGAAAATTATGGAAAATACATTTTTTTTTTACTCAAATGTGAAACTTTGGTTAAGAGAAACTTCAGTTTTGGATCGAAAAATAAACTATTTTCGTAAAATCTGAACTGATAAAGGTTTTTGACCGTGCACTAGTTTTTTGTAAGAAAATTATGGAAAATACATTTCTTTGACTCAAATGTGAATTTTGGTTAGAAAAAAGTTCAGTTTTGGATCGAAAAATAAACTATTTCCGTAAATTCTGAACTAATAAATTTTTTTGACCGTAAACTAGTTTTTTGCAAGAAAATTATGGAAAATACATTTCTCAGGCTCAAATCTGAAACTTTGTTTAGAATAAAGTCCAGTTTTGGATAGAAAAATAAACTATTTCCGTAAAATCTGAACTAATAAGGGTTTTTGACTGTAAACTCTAATTTTTTGTAAGGAAATTATGGAAAATGCATTTTTTTTACTCAAATGTAAAACTTTGGCTAGAAAAAAGTTCATTTTTGGATCGAAAAATAAACTATTTTCGTTAAATTTGAACTAATAAAGGTTTATGACTGTAAACTATAGTTTTTTTGTAAGTATGGAAAATACATATATCTGGTTCAAACGTGAAGGTTTGGTCAGAAAAAAAGTTCAGTTTTGGATCGAAAAAAGAACTATTTCCGTAAAATCTGAACTAATAAAGGTTTTTGACCGTAAACTCTATTTTTTTGTAAGAAAATTATGGAAAATGGATTTTTGACTCAAATGTGAAACTTTGGTTGGAAAAAAAGTCCAGTTTTGGATCAAAAATCAACTATTTCCGTAAAATCTGAACTAATAAAGGTTTTTAACTGTAAACTCTAGTTTTTTGTAAGAAAATTATGGAAAATACATTTCTCTGACTCAAATGTAAACCTTTGGTTAGAAAAACAAGTCCAGTTTTGGATCGAAAAATAAACTATTTCCATAAAATCTGAACTAATAAAGGTTTTTGACTGTAAACTTTAGTTTTTTGTAAGAAAATTAAGAAAAATACATTTTTTGACTCAAATATGAAACTTTAGTTAGAAAAAAAGTCCAGTTTTGGAACGAAAAATACGAAAAAAAATACGAAAAAACACGAAAAAACGAAAAAAATATTTCTGTAAAATCTGAACTAATAAAGGATTTTGACTGTAAACTCTAGTTTTTTTGTAAGAATATTATGGAAAATACATTTCTTTGACTCAAATGTGAAACTTTGGTTAAAAAAAAGTCCAGTTTTGGATCGAAAAATAAACTATTTCCGTAAAATCTGAACTTTTCGCGGCGCGAAAAAAAATAGCCCTTATTACCTCAGGTGGTTTTGTGGTAAAGTGAGTTGTTACTAGTAATAGTATTTTCGTGTTTTTTGCAAGCCATTCGTACTATACCTTAAACACATTCAGATATTTCCTTGATAAAAAAAATTTTGTCCGACCTATTTGGACTTTTTTCTAACCGAAGTTTTACATTTGAGCCAGAGAAATGTATTTTCCATAATTTTCTTAAAAAAACTAGAGTTTACAGTCAAAACCCCTTATTAGTTCAGATTTTATGGAAATAGTTTATTTTTCGATCCAAAACTGAACTTTTTTCTATCCAAAGTTTCACATTTGAGTCAGAGAAATGTGTTTTCCATAATTTTTATATAAAAAACTAGAGTTCACAGTCAAAAAGCCTTATTAGTTCAGTTTTTACGGAAATAGTTTATTTTTCGATCAAAACTGGACTTTTTTCTAACCAAAGTTTCACATTTGAGTCAGAGAAATGTATTTTCCATAATTCTCTTACAAAAAACTAGAGTTTTTAGTCAAAAACCTTTATTAGTTCAGATTTTGTGGAAATAGTTTATTTTTCGATGCAATACTGGACTTTTTTTGTAACCAAAGTTTCACATTTGAGTCAAAGAAATGTATTTTCCATAATTTTCTTGCAAAAAAAACTAGAGTTTACAGTCAAAAACCTTTGTTAGTTCAGATTTTACAGAAATAGTTTTTTTTTCGTTCCAAAACTGGACTTTTTTCTAACCAAAGTTTCACATTTGAGTCAAAGAAATGTTTTTTTCATATGTTTCTTACAAAAAACTAGAGCATACAGTCAAAAACCTTTATTATTTCATATTTTACGGAAATAGTTTATTTTTCGATCCAAAACTGGACTTTTTTTTCTAACCAAGGTTTCATATATTAGTCAAAGAAATGTATTTTCCATAATTTTCTTACAAAAAACTAGAGTTTACAGTCAAACACCTTTATTAGTTCATATTTTACGGAAATAGTTGATTTTTCGATCCAAAACTGGACTTTTCTTCTAACCAAAGTTTCACATTTGGGTCAAAAAAATGCATTTTCCATAATTTTCTTACAAAAAACTAGAGTTTACGGTCAAAAACCTTTATTAGTTCAGATTTTACGGAAATAGTTTATTTTTCGATCCAAAACTGAACTTTTTTCTAACCAAATTTTCACATTTGAGTCAAATAAATGTATTTTCCATAATTTTCTTACAAAAAACTAGAGTTTAGGGTCAAAACCCTTTATTAGTTCAGATTTTACGGAAATAGTTTATTTTTCAATTCAAAACTGAACTTTTTTCTAACCAAAGTTTCACATTTGAGTAAAAAAAAAAATGCATTTTCCATAATTTTCTTACAAAAAATTAGTTTTCAGTCAAAAACCCTTATTAGTTCAGATTTTACGGAAATAGTTTATTTTTCGATCCAAAACTGGACTTTTTTCTAACCGAAGTTTCACATTTGAGTGACAGAAATGTATTTTCCATAATTTTCTTACGAAAAACTAGAGTTTACGATCAGAAACCTTTATTAGTTCAGTTTTACGGAAATAGTTTATTTTTCGATCCAAATCTGGACTTTTTTCTAACCAAAGTTTCACATTTGGGCCAGATAAATGTATTTTCCAAAATTTTCTTACAAAAATTAGAGTTTACGGTCAAAAACCCTTATTAGTTCAGATTTTACGGAAATAGCTTATTTTTCTATCCAAAACTGAACTTTTTTCTAACCAAAGTTTCACATTTGAGTCAAAGAGATGTATTTTCCATAATTTTCTTACAAAAAACTAGAGTTTACCGTCAAAAACCTTTATTAGTTCAGATTTTACGGAAATAGTTTATTTATTTTTCGATCCAAAATTGATAAAGAAAAATTTGTCCGACATATTTGGACTTTTTTCTAACCAAAGTTGTACATTTGAGCCAGAGAAATGTATTTTCCAGAATGTTTTTAAAAAAAACTAGAGTTTATAGTCAAAAACCTTTATTAGTTCAGATTTTACGGAAATAACTTATTTTTCGATTCAGAACTTAGCTTTTTCTAACTCAAGATCCACATTTGAGCCTTGGAAATATATTTTCCATAATTTTCTTATTATAAAATAGAGTTTATCGTAAAAAACCATTATAGGTTCATATTTTGAAGAAATAGTTTATTTTTCGGTCCAAAGCTAAACTTTTTCTAACCAAAGTTTCACGTTTGAGCCAACAAAAATTATTTTCTATAATTTTCTTACAAAAAACTAATTTTTACGGTAAAAAACCCTTATTAGTTCAGATTTTATTGAAATAGTTTATTTATTTTTCGATCCAAAATTGAACTTTTTTCTAACCAAAGTTTCACATTTGAGTAAAAAAAAAGTCAGTTTCCATAATTTTCTTACAAGAAATTAGAGTTTACAGTCAAAAACCCTTATTAGTTCAGATTTTAAGGAAATAGCTTATTTTTCGATCCAAAGCTGGACTTTTTCTAACCAGGGTTTCACATTTGAGCCAGAGAAATGTATTTTCTATAATTTTTTTTAAAAGAAACTAGAGTTTATGGTCAAAAACCCTTATTAGTTCAGATTTTACGGAAACAGCTTATTTATTTTTCGATCCAAAATTGAACTTTTTTCTAACCAAATTTTCACATTTGAGTAAAAAAAATGCAGTTTCCATAATTTTCTTACAAAAAATTAGAGTTTACAGTCAAAAACCCTTATTAGTTTAGATTTTACGGAAATAGCTTATTTTTCGAATCTAAGCTAGACTTTTTTCTAACTAATGTTTTAAATTTGAGCAAGTAAAGAATATTTTTTGTAATTTTCTTACAAAAAAAAAAACTTGATACTCAAAAACCTTTATTAGTTCAGATTTTACGGAAATATTTTATTATTCGATCCAAAGCTGGACTTTTTTCTAACAAAAGCTTCACGGTTGAGCCAGAGAAATGCATTTTCCATAATTTTCTAACAAAAAATTAGAGTTTACGGTCAAAAACCCTTATTAGTTCCGATTTTACAGAAATAGTTTATTTTTTGATCCAAAACTGAATTTTTTTCTAACCAAAAATTCACATTTGAGCCAGCGAAATGTATTTTCCATAATGTTCTTACAAAAAACTAGATTTTACGGTCAAAAACCTTTATTAGTTCAGATCTTACGGAAATAGTTTATGTTTCGATCCAAAACTGGACTTTTTTCAAACCAAAGATCGGCATTTGAGCGAGAGAAATGTATTTTCTATTTTATTTTAACATGAAACTATTTTTTATAGTCAAAAACCATTATTAGTTCAGATTTTAAGAAAAGAGTTTATTTTTCGAACCAAAGCGGGACTTTTTCTAACCAAGACTTCACATTTTAGCCAGTGAAATATATTTTCCATAGTTTTCTGACAAAAAAACTAGAGTTTACAGTCAAAAACCCTTAGTGGTTCAGATTTTACGAAAATAGTTTATTTTTTGATCCAAAACTGAACTTTTTCCTAACCAAAGTTTCACATTTGAGCCAGAGAAATGTATTTTTCATAATTTTCTTACAAAAAAAGTAGAGTTTACAGTCAAAAAACCTTATTAGTTCAGAATTTACGGAAATAGTTTATGTTTTGATCCAAAACTGGGCTTTTTTCTAACCAAAGTTTCACATTTGAGCCAGAGAAATGTATTTTACATAATTTTCTTACAAAAAAAGTAGAGTTTACAGTCAAAAAACCTTATTAGCTCAGATTTTACGGAAATAGTTTATTTTTCGATCCAAAACTGGACTTTTTTTCTATCCAAAGTTTCACATTTGAGACAGAGAAATGTATTTTCCATAATTTTCTTAAAAAAAAGTAGAGTTTACAGTCAAAAAACCTTATTAGCTCAGATTTTACGGAAATAGTTTATGTTTTGATCCAAAACTGGGCTTTTTCTAACCAAAGTTTCATATTTGAGCCAGAGAAATGTATTTTCCATAATTTTCTTACAAAAAAAACTAGAGTTTACAGTAAACAACCCTTAGTGGTTCAGATTTTACGGAAATAGTCTATTTTTCAATCCAAAACTGAACTTTTTTCTAACCAAAGTTTCACATTTGAGTAAAAAAAAAAAATGCATTTTCCATAATTTTCTTACAAAAAATTAGTTTTCAGTCAAAAACCCTTATTAGTTCAGATTTTACGGAAATAGTTTATTTTTCGATCCAAAACTGGACTTTTTTCTAACCGAAGTTTCACATTTGATTGACAGAAATGTATTTTCCATAATTTTCTTACAAAAAACTAGAGTTTACGATCAGAAACCTTTGTTAGTTCAGTTTTACGGACATAGTTTATTTTTCGATCCAAAGCTGGACTTTTTTCTAACCAAAGTTTCACATTTGGGCCAGATAAATGTATTTTCCATAATTTTCTTACAAAAATTAGAGTTTACGGTCAAAAACCCTTATTAGTTCAGATTTTTACGGAAATAGCTTATTTTTCTATCCAAAACTGAACTTTTTTCTAACCAAAGTTTCACATTTGAGTCAAAGAGATGTATTTTCCATAATTTTCTTACAAAAAACTAGAGTTTACCGTCAAAAACCTTTATTAGTTCAGATTTTACGGAAATAGTTTATTTATTTTTCGATCCAAAATTGATAAAAAAAAATTTGTCCGACATATTTGGACTTTTTTCTAACCAAAGTTGTACATTTGAGCCAGAGAAATGTATTTTCCATAATTTTTAAAAAAAAAACTAGAGTTTACCGTCAAAAACCTTTATTAGTTCAGATTTTACGGAAATAGTTTATTTTTCGAACGAAACCTGGACTTTTTTCTAACCAAAGTTTCAAATTTGAGCCAGAGAAATATATTTTCTATAATTTTCTTACAAAAAACTAGAGTTTACGGTGAAAAACCCTTATTAGTTCAGATTTTATTGAAATAGTTTATTTATTTTTCGATCCAAAATTGAACTTTTTTCTAACCAAAGTTTCACATTTGAGTCAAAAAAATGCAGTTTCCATAATTTTCTTACAAGGAATTAGAGTTTACAGTCAAAACCGTTATTAGTTCAGATTTTACGGAAATAGTTTATTTTTCGATCCAAAACTGAACTTTTTCTAACCAAAGTTTCACATTTTAGCCAGCAAAATGTATTTCCTATAATTTTTAAAAAAAAAATAGAGTTTAAAGTCAAAAACCTTTATTAGTTCAGATTTTACGGAAACAGCTTATTTATTTTTCGATCCAAAATTGAACTTTTTTCTAACCAAATTTTCACATTTGAGTAAAAAAAATGCAGTTTCCATAATTTTCTTACAAAAAATTAGAGTTTACAGTCAAAAACCCTTATTAGTTCAGATTTTACGGAAATAGTTTATTTTTCATTCCAAAACTGGAATTCTTTCCAACCAAAATTTCACATTGGAGCCAGAGAAATATATTGTCTATAATTTTCTTATAAATAAAACTAGAGTTTACAGTCAAAAACCTTTATTAGTTCGGATTTTACGGAAATAGTTTATTATTCGATCCAAAGCTAGACTTTTTTCTAACAAAAGCTTCACGGTTGAGCCAGAGAAATGCATTTTCCATAATTTTCTAACAAAAAATTAGAGTTTACGGTCAAAAACCTTTATTAGTTCAGATTTTACGGAAATAGTTTATTTTTCGATCCAAAACTGGACTTTTTTCTAACCAAAGTTTCATATTTTAGCCAGTGAAATGTATTTTCCATAATTTTCTTACAAAAAAGCTAGAGTTTACAGTCAAAAACCCTTAGTGGTTCAGATTTTACGAAAATAGCTTATTTTTTGATTCAAAGCAGGACTTTCTTCTAAACAAAGTTTCATATTTGAGCCAGAGAAATTTATTTTCCATAATTTTCTTATTAAACAAACTAGAGTTGACGGTCTAAAACCTTTATTAGATCAGATATTACAGAAATAGTTTATTTTTAGGTCCAAAACTGAACTTTTTTTCTATCCAAGGTTTCAAATTTGAGCCAGGGAAATATATTTTCTATAATTTTCTTACAAAAAACTAGAGTTTACAGTCAAAAAACCTTATTAGTTCAGATTTTACGGAAATAGTTTATGTTTTGATCCAAAACTGGGCTTTTTTCTAACCAAATTTTCATATTTGAGCCAGAGAAATGTATTTTCCATAATTTTCTTACAAAAAAAACTAGAGTTTACAGTAAACAACCCTTAGTGGTTCAGATTTTACGAAAATAGTCTATTTTTCAATCCAAAACTGAACTTTTTTCTAACCAAAGTTTCACATTTGAGTAAAAAAAAAAAATGCATTTTCCATAATTTTCTTACAAAAAATTAGTTTTCAGTCAAAAACCCTTATTAGTTCAGATTTTACGGAAATAGTTTATTTTTCGATCCAAAACTGGACTTTTTTCTAACCGAAGTTTCACATTTGATTGACAGAAATGTATTTTCCATAATTTTCTTACAAAAATCTAGAGTTTACGATCAGAAACCTTTGTTAGTTCAGTTTTACGGACATAGTTTATTTTTCGATCCAAAGCTGGACTTTTTTTAATCAAAGTTTCACAATTGAGCCAGATAAATGTATTTTCCATAATTTTCTTACAAAAATTAGATTTTACGGTCAAAAACCTTTATTAGTTCAGATTTTACGGAAATAGTTTATTTTTCTATCCAAAACTGAACTTTTTTCTAACCAAAGTTTCACATTTGAGTCAAAGAGATGTATTTTCCATAATTTTCTTACAAAAAACTAGAGTTTACCGTCAAAAACCTTTATTAGTTCAGATTTTACGGAAATAGTTTATTTATTTTTCGATCCAAAATTGATAAAAAAAAATTTGTCCGACATATTTGGACTTTTTTCTAACCAAAGTTGTACATTTGAGCCAGAGAAATGTATTTTCCAGAATTTTTTTAAAAAAAACTAGAGTTTACAGTCAAAAACCCTTATTAGTTCAGATATTACGGAAATAAGTTATTTTTGATCCAAAGCTGGACTTTTTTCTAACTAAAGTTTGACATCTCAGCCAGAGAAATTTATTATTTACACTTTTCTTACTAAAAAATAGATTTTACCGTATAAAACAATTATTAGTTAGGATTCTTAGGAAATGGCTTATTTTTTCGAACGAAATCTGGACTTTTTTTCTAACCAAAGTTTCAATTTTGAGCCAGATAAATATATATTCTATCATTTTCTTACAAAATACAAGAGTTTACGGTAAAAAACCCTTATTAGTTCAGATTTTATTGAAATAGTTTATTTATTTTTCGATCCAAAATTGAACTTTTTTCTAACCAAAGTTTCACATTTGAGTAAAAAAAAATGCAGTTTCCATAATTTTCTTACAAAAAATTAGAGTTTACAGTCAAAAACCCTTATTAGTTCAGATTTTACGGAAATAGTTTATTTTTCGATCCAAAACTGAACTTTTTTCTAACCAAAGTTCCGCATTTGAGCGAGAGAAATGTATTTTCCATAATTTTCTTACAAGAAACTAGAGTTTACAGTCAAAAACCTTTATTAGTTCAGATTTTACGGAAATAGTTTATTTATTTTTCGATCCAAAATTGAACTTTTTTCTAACCAAATTTTCACATTTGAGTAAAAAAAATGCAGTTTCCATAATTTTCTTACAAAAAAATAGAGTTTATAGTCAAAAGCACTTATTAGTTAAGATATAACTAAAGCAGCTTATTTTTGACCCCGAGCTGAACTTTTTCTAACCTAGCTTTAAATTTTTAATCAAAGAAGTGTATTTTCTACATTAGTATTACGAAAAAAAAGTTTTTACACTCAAAAACCTGTATTAGATCTTATTAAATGGAAACAGCTTATGATTCGGTCCAAATCTGGATTCTTTTCTACCCAAAGTTTCACGGTTGAGCCAGAGAAATGTATTTTCCATAATTTTCTTAAAAAAAATTAGACTTTACGGTAAAAAACCCTTATTAGTTCCGATTTTACAGAAATAGTTTATTTTTCGATCCAAAACTGAACTTTTTTCTTACCAAAAATTCACATTTGAGCCAGCGAAATGTATTTTCCACAATTTTCTTACAAAAAACTAGAGTTTACAGTCAAAAACCTTTTTTAATTCAGTTTTTATGGAAACATCTTATTTGTCTATTCAAAGCAGGACTTTCTTCTTAAAAAAGTTGCAAATTTGAGCCAGTGAAGTTTATTTTCCATAATATTCTTACAACAAACTAGAGTTTACGCTCAAAAACCTTTATTAGTTCAGATTTTACGGAAATAGCTTATTTTTCGATCCAAAGCAGGACTTTCTTCTAAACAAAGTTTCACATTTGAGCCAGAGAAATGTATTTTCCATAATTTTCTTAAAAAAAAGTAGAGTTTACGGTCAAAAACCCTTATTAGCTCTGCTTTTACGGAAATAGCTTATTTTTCGATCCGAAGCGTAACTTTTTTCTAATCAAAGCTCCATAGTCGAGTCTGTGAAATATATTTTCCATAATTGTTTTACAAAAAACTAGACTATACGGTCAAAAGCCATTATTAGTTCAGATTTTACGGAAATAGTTTATTTTTCGATCCAAAACTGAACTTTATTTCTATCCAAAGTTTCACATTTGAGCCAGAGAAATGTATTTTTCATAATTTTCTTATTAAAAAACTAGAGTTTACGGTCAAAAACCTTTATTAGTTCAGATTTTACGGAAATAGTTTATTTTTCGATCCAAAACTGAACTTTTTTTCTATCCAAAGTTTCACATTTGAGCCAGAGAAAAGTATTTTCCATAATTTTCTTACAAAAAAAGTAGAGTTTACAGTCAAAAAACCTTATTAGTTCAGATTTTACGGAAATAGTATATGTTTTGATCCAAAACTGGGCTTTTTTCTAACCAAAGTTTCATATTTGAGCCAGAGAAATGTATTTTCCATAATTTTCTTACAAAAAAAACTAGAGTTTACAGTAAAAAACCCTTAGTGTTTCAGATTTTACGGAAATAGTTTATTTTTCGATCCAAAACTGAACTTTTTTCTATCCAAAGTTTCACATTTGAGCCAGAGAAATGTATTTTCCATAATTTTCTTATAAAAAACTAAAGTTTACAGTCAAAAACATTTATTAGTTCAGATTTTACGGAAATAGTTTATTTTTCGATCCAAAACTGAACTTTTTTCTAACCAAAGTTTCATAGTTGAGCCAGCGAAATGTATTTTCCATAATTTTTTTACAAAAATTAGAGTTTACGGTTAAAAACCTTTATTAGTTCAGATTTTAAGAAAATAGCTTATTTTCGACCCAAAACTGAACTCTTTTCTAACCAAAGCTTTAGATTTGAGCCTGGGAACTGTATTTTTGATAATTTTCTCACAAAAAACTAGAGTTTACAGTCAAATACCTTTATGAGTTCAAATTTTATGGAAATAGTTTATTTTTCGATCCAAAGCTGGACTTTTTTTCTAACCAAAGTTTCAAATTTGAGTCAGAGATATGTATTTTCCATAATTTTCTTACAAAAAAACTAGAGTTTACAGTCAAAAACATTTATTAGTTCAGATTTTACGGAAATAGTTTATTTTTCGATCCAAAACTGGACTTTTTTTCTATCCAAAGTTTCACATTTGAGCCAGGGAAATGTATTTTCCATAATTTTTTTTACAAAAAAAGTAGAGTTTACAGTAAAAAAACCTTATTAGTTCAGATTTTACGGAAATAGGTTATTTTTTGATCCAAAAATGGACTTTTTTCTAACCAAAGTTTCACATTTGAGCCAGGGAAATGTATTTTCCATAATTTTCTTACAAAAGAACTAGAGTTTACAGTCAAAAACCCACAGTGGTTCAGATTTTACGGAAATAGTTTATTTTTCGATCCAAAACTGAACTTTTTTCTAACCAAAGTTTCACATTTGAGCCAGCGAAATGTATTTTCCATAATTTTCTTACAAAAAACTAGAGTTTATTGTCAAAAACCTTTATTAGCTCACATTTTACGGAAATAGTTTATTTTTCGATCCAAAACTGGACTTTTTCTAACCATAGTTTCACATTTGAACCAGAGAAATGTATTTTCCATAATTTTCTTACAAAAATTAGAGTTTAAGGTCAAAAACCCTTATTAGTTCCGATTTTACGGAAATAGTTTATTTTTCGATCCAAAACTGAACTTTTTTCTAACCAAAGTTTCACATTTTAGCCAGAGAAAAGTATTTTCCATAATTTTCTTACAAAAAACTAGATTTTACGGTCAAAAACCTTTATTAGTTCAGATCTTACGGAAATAGTTTATTTTTTGATCCAAAACTGAACTTTTTTTTCTAACCAAAGTTTATATTTGAGCCAGGGATATATATTTTCCATAATTTTTTTACAAAAAACTAGATTTTACAGTCAAAACATTTGTTAGTTCCGATTTTACGGAAATAGTTTATTTTTCGATTTATTTAGTTCATTTAGGTTTATTTAGTTCGGATCTTACGGAATTAGTTTATTTTTCGATCCAAAACTGAACTTTTTTTCTAACCAAAGTTTCACATTTGAGTCAGAGATATGTATTTTCCATACTTACAAAAAAACTAGAGTTTACGGTCAAAAACCTTTATTAGTTCAGATTTTACGGAAATAGTTTATTTTTCGATCCAAAACTGGACTTTTTTCTAACCAAAGTTTCACATTTGAGCCAGAGAAATGTATTTTTCATAATTTTTTTTACAAGAAAAGTAGAGTTTGCAGTCAAAAACCCTTATTAGTTCAGATTTCACGGAAATAGCTTATTTTTTGATCCAAAAATGGACTTTTTCTAACCAAACTTTCACATTTAAGCCAGGGAAATGTATTTTCCATAATTTTCTTACAAAAAAAACTAGAGTTTACAGTCAAAAACCCATAGTAGTTCAGATTTTACGGATATGGTTTATTTTTCGATCCAAAGCTGGACTTTTTCTAACCAAAGTTTCACATTTGAGCCAAAGAAATGTATTTTCCATAATTTTCTTATAAAAAACTAGAGTTTATGCTCAAAAACCATTATTAGTTCAGATTTTAAGGAAATAGCTTATGTTTCGATTCAAAGCAGGACTATCTTCTGACCCAGAATTCACATCTGAGCCAGTGAAAATTATTTTTTATAATTGTCTTACATAAAACTAGTGTTTACGGTCAAAAACCTTTATTAGTTCAGATCTTACGGAAATAGTTTATTTTTTGATCCAAAACTGAACTTTTTTTTTCTAACCAAAGTTTCACATTTGAGCCAGGGATATATATTTTCCATAATTTTTTTTACAAAAAACTAGATTTTACAGTCAAAACATTTATTAGTTCAGATTTTACGGAAATAGTTGATTTTTCGATCCAAAACTGAACTTTTTTCTATCCAAAGTTTCACATTTGAGCCAGAGAAATGTATTTTCCATAATTTTCTTACACAAATTAGAGTTTACGGTCAAAAAACCTTATTAGTTCAGATTTTACGGAAATAGTTTATTTTTCGATCCACAAGTGAACTTTTTTCTAACCAAAGTTTCACATTTGAGCCAGGGAAATGTATTTTCCATAATTTTCTTACAAAAAACTAGAGTTTACAGTCAAAAACCCTTATTAGTTCAGATCTTATGGAAATAGTTTATTTTTCGATCCAAAACTGAACTTTTTTTTCTAACCAAAATTTCACATTTAAGCCAGAGAAATGTATTTTCCATAGTTTTCTGACCAAAAAAAATAGAGTTTACAGTCAAAAACATTTATTAGTTCATATTTTACGGAAATAGCTTATTTTTCTATCCAAAACTGAACTTTTTTTCTATCCAAAGTTTCAAATTTAAGCCAGGGAAATGTATTTTCCATAATTTTTTTACAAAAAAAGTAGAGTTTACAGTAAAAAAACCTTATTAGTTCCTATTTTACGGAAATAGTTTATTTTTTGATCCAAAAATGGACTTTTTTATAACCAAAGTTTCATATTTGAGCCAGGGAAATGTATTTTCCATAATTTTCTTACAAAAAAACTAGAGTTTACAGTCAAAAACCCATAGTGGTTTAGATTTTACGGAAATAGTTCATTTTTCGATCCAAAACTGAACTTTTTTCTAACCAAAGTTTCACATTTGAGCCAGAGAAATGTATTTTCCATAATTTTCTTATAAAAAACAAGAGTTTACGGTCAAAAACCTTTATTAGTTCAGATTTTACGGAAATAGTTTATTTCACAATCCAAAACTGGACTTTTTTCTAACCAAACTTTCACAGTTGAGTCAATAAAATGTATTTTCCATAATTTTTTTACGAAAAATTAGAGTTTGCGGTTAGAAACCTTTATTAGTTCCGATTTTACTGAAATAGTTTATTTTACGATCCAAAGCTGGACTTTTTTTAATCAAAGTTTTACAATTGAGCCAAATAAATGTGTTTTCAATAATTGTCTTACAACAAACTAGAGTTTATAGTAAAAAACCTGTATTAATTCAGATTTTACGGAAATTTTTTATTTTTCGATCCAAAACTGAACTTTTTTTTTCTAACCAAAGTTTCACATTTGAGCCAGGGACATATATTTTCCATAATTTTTTTACAAAAAACTAGATTTTACAGTCAAAACATTTATTAGTTCAGATTTTACGGAAATAGCTGATTTTTCAAACCAAAGCTGGACTTTTTTCTAACCAAAGAATCATATTTGAGTCATAGAAATATATTATCCATAATTTTCTTACAAAAAACTATATTGTACAATCAAAAACCTTTATGAGTTCAGATGTTAAGAAAATAGATTATTTTTCGATCCAAAGCTGGACTTTTCTAACCAAAGTTTAACATTTGAGTCAGGAAAATATATTTTCTATAATTGTCTTTCAAAAAACTATAGTTTACGGTCAAAAACCTTTATGAAGTCAGATCTTACGGAAATATTTTATTTTTCGATCCAAAACTGGACTTTTTTCTAACAAAAGTTTAAAATTTGAGTCAAAGAAATATATTTTCTATAATTGTCTTACAAAAAACTAGAGTTTACAGTCAAATACCTTTATTAATTCAGATTTTACGAAAATAGTTTATTTTTCGATTATTTTATTTTTCGATCCAAAACTGAACTTTTTTTCTAACCAAAGTTTCACATTTGAGCCAGGGATATATATTTTCCATAATTTTTTTTACAAAAAACTAGATTTTACAGTCAAAACATTTATTAGTTCAGATTTTACGGAAATAGTTTATTTTTCGATCCAAAACTGACATTTTTTCTATCCAAAGTTTCACATTTGAGCCAGAGAAATGTATTTTCCATAATTTTCTTACACAAATTATAGTTTACAGTCAAAAACCCTTATTAGTTCAGATTTTACGGAAATAGCTTTTTTTTCGATCCAAAACTGAACTTTTTTCTAACCAAAGCTTCACATTTGAGCCAGGGAAATGTATTTTTCATAATTTTCTTACAAAAAACTAGAGTTTATAGTCAAAAACATGTATGACTTCAGATGTTACGGAAATAGTTTATTTTTCGATCCAAAACTGAACTTTTTTTTCTAACCAAAGTTTCACATTTGAGTCAGAGAAATGTTTTTTTCATAATTTTCTTACAAAAAACTAGAGTTTACAGTCAAAAACATTTATTAGTTCAGATTTTACATAAATAGTTTATTTTTCGATCCAAAACTGAACTTTTTTTCTAACAAAAGTTTCACATTTGAACCAAAGAAATGTATTTTCCATAATTTTCTTACAAAAAAACTAGAGTTTACAGTCAAAAACCTTTATTAGTTCAGATTTTACGGAAGTAGTTTATTTTTCGATCCAAAACTGAACTTTTTTTCTATCCAAAGTTTCAAATTTAAGCCAGGGAAATGTATTTTCCATAATTTTTTTACAAAAAAAGTAGAGTTTACAGTAAAAAAACCTTATTAGTTCATATTTTACGGAAATAGTTTATTTTTTGATCCAAAAATGGACTTTTTTCTAACCAAAGTTTCACATTTGAGCCAGGGAAATGTATTTTCCATAATTTTCTTACAAAAAAACTAGAGTTTACAGTCGAAAACCCTTATTAGTTCAGATTTTACGGAAATAGTTTATTTTTCGATCCAAAACTGAACTTTTTTCTAACCAAAGTTTCACATTTGAGTCAGATAAATGTATTTTCTGAAATTTTCTTATAAAAGACTAGTGTTTATAAACAAAAACCTTTATTAGTTCAGATTTTACGGAAGTAGCTTACTATTTTATTCAAAGGAGGACTTTTTTGTAAAAAAATCTTTACATTTTAACCAGAGAAATATATTCCCCTTAGTGCTCTTGCAAAAAATTAGAGTTTACAGTCAAAAACCCTTATTAGTTCCAATTTTACGGAAATAGTTTATTTTTCGATCCAAAACTGAACTTTTTTCTAACCAAAGTTTCACATTTGAGCCAGAGAAATGTATTCTCCATAATTTTCTTACAAAAAACTAGATTTTATGGTCAAAAACCTTTATTAGTTCAGATCTTACGGAAATAGTTTATTTTTTTATCCAAAACTGAACTTTTTTTTTCTAACCAAAGTTTCACATTTGAGCCAGGGACATATATTTTCCATAATTTTTTTACAAAAAACTAGATTTTACAGTCAAAACCTTTATTAGTTCAGATTTTACGGAAATAGTTTACTTTTCGATCCAAAACTGAACTTTTTTCTAACCAAAGTTTCAAATTTGAGCCAAAGAAATTTATTTTCCATAGTTTTTTTACAAAAAAATTAGAGTTTATGGTCGAAAACCTTAATTAGTTCAGATTTTACGGAAATAGTTGAATTTTCAAATCGTAGCAGGACTTTCTTCTTAACAAAGTTTTATATTTGAGCCAGAGAAATTTATTATTTATAATTTTCTTAAAACAAACTAGAGTGGACGATCAAAAAACGTTTATTAGTTCAGATTTGACGGAAACGGTTTATTTTTCGGTCCAAAAACTGAACTTTTTCTAACCAAAGTTTCACATTTGAGCCAGCGAAATGTATTTTCCATAATTTTCTTACAAAAAACTAGATTTTACGGTCAAAAACCTTTATTAGTTCGGATCTTACGTAAATAGTTTATTTTTCGATCCAAAACTGAACTTTTTTTTCTAACCAAAGTTTCACATTTGAGCCAGAGATATGTTTTTTCCATAATTTTCTTACAAAAAACCAGAGTTTACAGTCAAAAACATTTATTAGTTCAGATTTTAAGGAAATAGTTTATTTTTTTATCCAAAACTGAACTTTTTTTCTAACCAAAGTTTCACATTTAAGCCAGGGAAATGTATTTTCCATAATTTTTTTACAAAAAAAGTAGAGTTTACAGTAAAAAAAACTTATTAGTTCAGATTTTACGGAAATAGGTTATTTTTTGATCCAAAAATGGACTTTTTTCTAACCAAAGTTTCATATTTGAGCCAGGGAAATGTATTTTCCATAATTTTCTTACAAAAAAACTAGAGTTTACAGTCAAAAACCCATAGTGGTTCAGATTTTACGGAAATAGTTCATTTTTCGATCCAAAGCTGAACTTTTCTCTAAGCAAAGTTTCAAATTTGAGCCAAAGAAATGTATTTTCCATAATTTTCTTTAGTAAAAACTAGAGTTTACGGTCAAAAACCTTTATTAGTTCAGATTTTATAAAAATAGTTTATTTTTCGATCCAAAACTGAACTTGTTTCTAACCAAAGTTTCACATTTGAGCCAGAGAAATGTGTTTTCCATAATTTTCTTACAAAAACTAGAGTTTACGGTCAAAAACTTTTATTAGTTCCGATTTTACGGAAATAGTTTATTTTTCGATCCAAAACTGAACTTTTTTCTAACCAAAGTTTCACATTTGAGCCATAGAAATGTATTTTCCATAATTTTCTTACAAAAAACTAGAGTTTACAGTCAAAAACCTTTATTAGTTCAGATTTTACGGAAATAGTTTATTTTTCGATCCAAAACTGAACTTTTTTTTTATAACCAAAGTTTCACATTTGAGCCAGGGATATATATTTTCCATAATTTTTTTACAAAAAACTAGATTTTACAGTCAAAACATTTATTAGTTCAGATTTTAAGGAAAGAGTTTATCCAAAACTGAACTTTTTTCTATCCAAAGTTTCACATTTGAGCCAGAGAAATGTATTTTCTATAATTCTCTTACAAAAAAACTAGAGTTTACAGTCGAAAACCCTTAGTGTTTCAGATTTTACGGAAATAGTTTATTTTTCAATCCAAAACTGAACTTTTTTCTAACCAAAGTTTCACATTTGAGCCAAAGAAATATATTATCTATAGTTTTTTTCACAAGAAAAACTAGATTTTAGAATCAGAAACCATTAGTAGTTCGGATTTTAAGGAAATGGCTTATTTTTCGGTCGCAAACTGGACTTTTTCTAACAAAGGTTTCACATTTGAGCCAACGAAATGTATTTTTCATAGTTTTTTTACAAAAAAAACTAGAGTTTACGGTCAAAAAACCTTATTTAGTTCAGATTTTACAGAAATAGCTTATTTTTTGATCCGAATCTGAAGTTTTTTCTAACCAAAGATTCACATTTGACCCAGAGAAATGTATTTTCTATACTTTTCTTACAAAAAACTGGAGTTTAAGCTAAAAAACCTTTATTAGGTCAGATCTTACGGAAATAGATTATTTTTCTATCCAAAGCTGGACTTTTCTAACCAAAGTTTAACATTTGAGCCAGGGAAATATATTTTTCATAATTTTCTTAAAAAAACTAGAGTTTACGATCAAAAAACCTTTTTAGTTCAGATTTTACGGAAATAGCTTATTTTACGATCCCAATCTGGACTTTTTTCTAACCAAAGTTTCACATTTGAGCAAGAGAAATGTATTTTCCATTATTTTCTTACAAAAAAAAACTAGAGTTTACAGTCAAAAACCCTTAGTGGTTCAGATTTTACGGAAATAGTTTATTTTTCGATCCAAAACCGGACTTTTTTTCTAACCACAGTTTCACATTTGAGTCAAAGAAATGTATTTTCCATAATTTTCTTACAAAAAACTAGAGTTTACAGTCAAAAACCTTTATTAGTTCAGATTTTACGGAAACAGTTGATTTTTCGATCCAAAACTGAACTTTTTTCTAACCAAAGTTTCACATTTGAGCCAGAGAAAAGTATTTTCCATAATTTTCTTACAAAAAATTAGAGTTTACAGTAAAAAACCCTTATTAGTTCAGATTTTACGGAAATAGTTTATTTTTTGATCCAAAACTGGACTTTTTTTTAACCAAAGTTTCAAAAATGAGTCAGAGAAATGTATTTTCCATAATTTTCTTAGAAAAAACTAGAGTTTACAGTCAAAATCCTTTATTAGTTCAGATTTTACGGAAATAGTTTTTTTTTTGTTCCAAAGCTGGACTTTTGCTCAAACCAAAGTTTCACATTTGAGTCAAAGAAATGTATTTTCCATCATTCTCTTACAAAAAACTAGAGTTTATGGTCAAAAACCTTTATTACTTCAGATTTTACGGAAATAGTTTATTTTTCGATCCGAAGTTGAACTTTTTTCTAACCAAAGTTTCACATTTGAGCCAGGGAAAAGTATTTTCCATAATTTTCTGACAAAAATTAGAGTTTACAGTAAAAAACCCTTATTAGTTCAGATTTTACGGAAATAGTTTATTTTTCGATCCAAAACTGGATTTTTTTCTAACCAAAGTTTCACATTTGAGTCAGAGAAACGTATTTTTTATAATTTTCTTATAAAAAATTAGAGTTTACAGTAAAAAACCCTTGTTAGTTCAGATTTTACGGAAATAGTTTATTTTTTGATCCAAAACAGGACTTTTTTTGTAACCAAATTTTTACATTTGAGTCAGAGAAATGTATTTTCCATAATTTTCTTACAAAAAAATAGAGTTTACAGTCAAAATCCTTTATTAGTTTAGATTTTGAGGAAATAGTTTATTTTTCGATCCAAAACTGGACTTTTTTTTCAAACCAAAGTTTCACATTTGAGTCAAAGAAATGTCTTTTCTTGCCATCTACATCTCTCTTAGTATCAACTTTTTAGTATACTATAACGTTAAACTCTATTTCAAATTGACAACACTGTTCAAACACCACTTGTGTATTATACAGAACACATCGAAGAAGTAAAGCTAGGTCAAGTCATAAGACCATTTTATCATCATTAACCATTTCCATAGATTTATATTGTTCCAAATTTATAATAAATAAGCTATGTGTTAACATGCTCTTCGAGGTTACCTTAACTGCTAATCGGTTTAACCCTTTTTTCTCCCTTCATACGATCCAAATTGCAAATACTATCCAGCTCTGTTTTTTCCCTATTATTCAAATAAGATCTTTTTTACAGTCCAATTCGCGAATCCCTTATTCCTTTTTTTCTCCACCTTCATACGATCCAACCCACAAATGCTATCTAGCGACATATTCCTAACAAACTAGTCTTGACTAAAGGCAATTGTCCAACAAATCAGAAACCAGTCTCATAGTACATACTTCAAAGAAATGGAACAGTGGATAATGCATGGGTGATTGACAGCTATTCCTACAAAATCATTCCTAAATACGCAATTTGACAATTTCTAGTTTTCGGTTTAAAAAAAAACTGTTATGATGAAAGTGTCTCAAAAACCCGTCTGCTTGTGTTATACAATCTCAATTTTACTTTCAAAGCGTGTTTGTTCACTTTATAGGTATATAATATAAAAGGATTGGTCGCTTTTTGCAATGTGCGCGTCAAACTGCTCTGTATATTCATGTCTCAGGTGTAAGTTTCCATGTAAGTTTCATTTCAATAGATGTATTACTACTGGTATTTCTAGAATATGGCTACATTTGCGTAAATTTTTGATTAATTTCAATCCAACTTTACGCACTTAAGCAAGGGTTATTACAGATTTTTATATGCTCTTATTTTTCTCAGTCCCTCATTTTAATGTAATATGAAATCCTTTTTTCTCCTTAAGCTATTTTTTAATTCCCCCCCTCCTGGAGGCTTTTAGTTTTTCAAACATTGATAATAGATAAAACTTATCAACAAAACTGAGAGAAAGGAAACTCCTAAGTGAAACATCCATGCAATTTTTATGCATCTAAATTTTTATCATAGATGTTTTAAGACAAGAAATTTCAATATACCAAACCCTAAATTCACTGAACCCAATCAGGCTTCTTATTTCCATTTACAAAGTTACTCCACAAACGACTCAACAGAATAAAGTGGAAGTGCCAAACAGGGAATCATTCGACAAGTGACCCAAGTCAATATACAATCAAAGTGCAGGCGAGAAAACCAAAGAACCAAGGTAAAGTCTAGTATTCACCCCATTAAACTCAAGAAAACACAAGCTACCATTTAAAAAGGGAAATAATTCCAGAACTGTCAAGTTCAGCCATATCAAAATAATTTCGTTCCTTGACCTCTGATTTCAAGACTAAAGCTGTTCAGAAAAGATTTTATGTGCTTTTATGGTCCATTGACGAAGAAAACCCTCTCTTTTTGAATTTTCTAGTATATTTTACCTCCTTAGCGCCAAAATATACACGTTTCAAACATATCTAAAACTTAGATACTTTTTCTAGCATCAATTGTACGGTTCTATTCTTGTAATCTATTTTAAAGAACTAGCTTCCATTTACTAAATGAATTAAAGACCATAACTTTTCAGGAAAAAAAATTTCTACCATATAAAAGGGTAAATGCAAGCGCACAAGGGACTCTTAGGAAGCCCAACCCGAAGGTGAAAAGTCAATACATTCACTTAAAGCTTACATTTTCCAATTTAACCAAAAAGTACCCATATCGAAGCCACTTGACCTAAGTACGAATGCTCAAAATTTGTCAACTACTGATCTCATTAAAGCCCCACCAAGGTAAACCCTCTCTAATTCATAATCCACGCTTATTAGTGCATTATGGAATAAAGTGTTTTTAGAAATATGAAAGGAAAGATTTTGAATAGTGTGGTGGTAAGACACTGGTATAGGGGTGTACGGAAGTCTGAATAATCGAAGCTTAGAGGTGTAATATAAGAAGTGGTTTTAAATCAATTCAAAAAGTTCGCTAATGTAGGCATATTCTAGAAATACATGCTATTAAGCGGAAATTCACAGGTTTTATTATTTGAATGTTGAAATTTAGAGAACAAAAAAAAGTCTGGAACTGCAAGCCCTGAAGGTTGTGAAAATTCGGATGAGGATATATGCGCTTTTCCTCGACCAGAGTGACTCCTCTATCAGCCTTATTATTAGAATTGGTATTCATCAGAGGGACACATTAAGAAACGAAACAGAAAACTGTATCCGAGAAAATCTAAAACTAATGAGAAGGAGTAGAGGGGTAAGCTCTTCACATTTATCAATTGGTCTGGTGTTTTTATGAGGTTCTTAGTTTTATTTGACCCTATTTCGCTCATGCGACTTTCTTTCTCTTTTTTTTGTCTGCCTTAACTGTCTTACGAATCAATCTAGTTTTATTTCAACCTTCTTCGTCTAATCTGGCCCTCATGTCGCTCCATGCCACTTCCTTTCCTTTCTTTTAAGTACTTTTAATATCTTACGGCTTGGTGTGGTCTTTTTTATGCTTCTTGGTGTCATCTTCCCTCCCCTTTCCAAAGTTCTGGCATAACCCAGTTTCTTAGAAAATTAATTAAAAAAGAGTTTCCAGAAAAGAAGTTTTCAAAGAGTCATATTAATTAAACGAGCAAAACTAAATGAAACTAAATGCCAAAGGAACAAAAGTAAATGTCTATTGTCGTTTCTTGCCAAATCTTAGCTGTAAAAATTATAAATTATTTTGTTTTTATTTAGAAAATATATTGTGTTTTAAATAGACATCTTCTGGAAGTTTTATCCGAAACAAAATTTCATTTTCAAACGCTCTTCGTCTCCTTTAGTCTCCTTTTGCCCTGTAGAAATAAGATTCTAAAAATACGCATTAAACTTAACTTAAAGTGATTCTTAGGAAAAAGTATTTAGTATTCTGTGTTTATGTATTGAAAAAATTTCCCCAACATCTGCTGTTTCAAAATAAAATAAATACTCTCCAGGTCATTAGTGATTCTCAAGTGATAGTAGTAAGCTATCTAGTACTTTCACGAGTGATTGCGTAATATGACTTACCAGGGTCAGTCACCTATTACTACGAACGGTACATGCCTTACCAGACGGGTTTCTAAGGTAACACCCATTTTTTTGGGGGGTCAATCGGAGAGAGAGCGGTGGTTGCTCCATATACCGTAACTTGATTAGTAAGTATAATGTACTCAACCATGTTTTGAGAGTTTGATTACATGCCTTACCAGAAGGGTTTCTAAGGTGACACCCATTTTTTGGGGGTCGATCAGAGAGAGAGCGGCGTTTACTCCATATATAGTAACTTGATTAGTAGGTTTTTTTTAAAACCTGGTAACGTATAATGTACTCAACCAAAAACCCTATAAAATGTTCATACACTAAATTCCAATTTTCATTATGTTTTAACACATTTATTATAGTACACTACATATTATTAACTTTGAAAAAAATGGATTAGTCAATTTTCAATGTGAGTACACTTTCATTCTTTATTCCCCCCCCCCCCCAAAAAAAAATTAAAAAAAACGTTTTACTAGTAAATTCAAATTTCAGGGGGCCTTAGCCCCTGACAAAGAACCACCAACAAGCGCTAGTATGGTAAAAACGCGTACCTAAGGGGTAAAATAGAAATTAAACATACACACAACAGGTGAACTTGACCGAGCCCTCCATTTTGAAACATATTAGAGTCATAAAGTAATATAAAAACAACCTTAAAAGGAACTACCTTCAAGTCATTGTAAACCTAAACCAAATAAATCAGAGGGCAAAAGGTCCCAAGACTTTAAGACAGAGCAGTAACAATTAACACCAAATAACAAAATGAAATATCATTGAATAATTAATACTGTTATAATGACAGGCAGTCAGAAGTGCCACACATTCTAATTCAAAAAAGAATTAACGCATAGAAAAACAAATAAAACCCACGGCTTAAAATAGATTGAAATTTGCGGTATCTAATCCAGATGTTTTGGCCCGTGAACTACACCTTGAAAAAAAAAAGTTTTACTAGTATATTCAAATTTAAGAGGGACTTAGCCCCCTCCCCTCCAACAATACAAAATCTTAAGAATATAATGAGTATATTCGATAGAAACGGTTATCTTTATTTGATGGGTATTCAAAAGCGTGGATTTCTGTTAAATAAATGATTCTTGTATGCGCGATTCAAGAGTTTCCTTTTATGGCCAAATTAAACGAGACGTATTTGATGAAAGTAAAAAGGGTTTAACAGATGATTAAGTGGCTTTTATAAAAATTTAAGACAGGGAAAGGGTCAATTTATAAATTCTAGCAAGCTCAGCGTTAGGAGAAAAAAAACAAAGTATGTCTTGAGTAATGTATGATTGTATTAAGTTAAAACTTTAAAAGTTTAATAAATGATTCTTTCATTCGCGATTCAATAGGTTATTTATATGGCAAAATTCAACGATACGTAATTGATGAAAGTAAAAACGATTTAACATATGATTAAGTGGCTGTTATAAAAATTTAAGACAGGAAAGGGGTCAATGTATCAATTCTAGCACGTTCATTGTAAGGTGAAAAAAACAAAACAAAGTATTTCTTCATTAAGGAATTTGTGTATTAAGTTGGAACTTTCAGAGTTAAATAAATAATTCTTGTATGCGCGATTCAAGAGTTTCCTTTTATGACCAAATTAAACGAGACGTATTTGATGAAAGCAAAAAGGGTTTAACAGATGATTAAGTGGCTTTTATAAAAATTTAAGACAGGGAAGGGGTCAATGTATCAATTCTAGTATGTTCATTGTAAGGTGAAAAAACAAACAATATCTTCATTAAGGAATTTGTGTATTAAGTTGGAACTTTCAGAGAGTGCTTAAAAAGGAAGGTTGAGTTGCACGAGGGTTCAGTTAAAGGGGGTATAGTTACATGGGGGTCGAGGGAAATTTATCTTTGAAAGAGGGCTTATTATTACATTATTAGATTTTTCTTCTTTTTTTAGGCGGAGGAAGATTCTTACAATTACCCCCCTCCGGAAAAGGAACCAAGAGGGAACGAAGCCACATTGATGCAAGCTGCAATGCCTTCCATCATCAAATATGCTGGTTCAATTATACATGCTCTGGACCAGCCAATGACCACGCAACTTTTAATGCCAGGAGCCTCTGACGCCAGTGTTAGCTCTGCGCAAACCTCTACGCAACCTGGGAGGAAATTGAAAAGAGAGTGGGCGGCTTCTCATAATGCCTCAGCCCAGTCTACTCAAGATCGTGAGGTTGACCCCCTTCCTGCTATGCCGGGAACCTCAGGTGTAGAAGCCCTGTCAGAATTTTTAAGTATATATATATAATTTTTTTTCTTTCCGTTTTTTAAAAAATAGATCTTATCTTTTCATGTACAGAATTTCGATGAATGAAATTTAAATCTGTTTCTAAACTCTTCTATAATGATACTATTTAATTGTATCTAGCTAAAAAAATTATCAGTATATAACGACTACAAACCTGAGGCATGAATATACAGTCTGGTTTGACGATTACATTGCAAAAAGCGAGCAATCCTTTTATATTATATACCTATAGAGTGAACAAACACGTTTTGAGAGTATAATTGAGATTATATGACGCAGCCAGATGGGTTTTTGAAGCACTTTCATCATAACATGTTTTTTTTTTTGTTTTTTTTGTTTTGGCAATTTAAATTTTTTTCTGATAACAAGTACCATTCATTGCGATCGTAGCTCTATGTTGGCTTGTTTTATATACTTCAGCTTGTATGTTCATTTGTGGTAAATAAAAATCCGGAATCTTGAAAAAGAAAAAATAAGTATTTAAACAAAAAGTACGATGCTGCTAATTAAAGAAACATTTCACTTGAAATAATTCAGGAAAAATAGACTTTCGCTTCTTTCTGAACTATCGGGGGAGGGGAGGGGCGCAGGTATTTAGTGAAAATAATGCTAAAAAGGGGGAAATTAAGTTTTGAGGGGGGTGTAAAAATGGTACTTATTTAATATCCCGGTAAACATACGACTAGAAATGCTTCAGAAGAAATAGACTATTGCTTCTTTCTGAACTAATAAATATTCCTTGACAAATATTTTTTTATTTTTACTGTATTGCTATTATTCAAAACATTGAATTGTCTATGCCACATCAAACTAGAGAATAATTATCGTGGCTTTTTAGGTTTTCAATTTTTTTTCAGTGTAATTAATAACATAGAAAAATGATGAAATTTAGATTTGGCTAAACTTTATTTTGACTTCTTTATATGCAAGGAGGGGGGTGGGGTCCAGTCTTCATTTAAGATAATGATATTAAGGGGAAAATTAAGCTGTGAGGGATTAGTAAATATGCTATTCATTTAATACACCGTTAAACATATGACTTGAAATTCTTCAGGAGAAATAGACAATTGCTTCTTTCTGAACTGTCTGGGAAGTGGGTGGGGGCAAGTATTTAGTGAACATAATGCTAAAAAGGGGGAAATTAAGTTTTGAGGGGTGTAAAAATGGTACTTATTTAATATCCCGGTAAACATACTACTAGAAATGCTTGAGGAGAAATAGACTATTGCTTCGTTCTGAACTAATCGCAATTCCTTGACAAATATTCTTTTATTTTTACTTTATTGCTATTAGTCTTCACGATTACATGAATCTTTTTAGGTGTTCAATTTTTTTTTCAGTGTAATTAATAACATAAAAAAATGATGAAATTTAGAATTGACTAAGCTCTATTTTGACTACTTTATATGAAGTGATGGGGGTGGGGGCAATTATTCAGCTAAAATAATGCTAGGAAGGGGGTAATTAAGTATTGAGGGAGTGTAAAAATGCTACTTATTTAATGCCCCAGTAAACATCTGACTTGAAATGCTTCAGGAGAAATAGACTATTGGTTCTTTCTGAACTGTCTGGGGAGTGGGTGGGGGCAAGTATTTAGTGAAAATAATGCTAAAAAGGGGAAAATAGAAGCTGTTTCCAAAAGATTTAGGATTCATTAACATTTTTCAACTTTATTTATTTTTTTCTTTTTGTACATATCTTAAAATGTCAAAATATGCTTATGGTTCTAACAATTGTGCTCTATGATTGGTCAGAGACACGATGTGGCTTTCCCACTGGATGTTTTATGACTCCTCCCCACAATGAATTCAGATGGTTTTATGACTCATCTCACTACCCATAACTCCATTCAACCTTGAGCGAAGGTATAAAAGTTTGATGAAGTATTTTTCTACTTAAAAACTGCATTAATGGCCTCCAAGATGATAGGACTGTGTGACACAGAATTTATCGGATTAAAAAAATCATCTTGTGGTGTTATATTTGAATGTGCTTTTTTATTATTGTCTATGGATCTCGCAGAAATTGACTGTTATCATTGGATAGTGAACTATAATCTGTTTGAGTATGATAAAAGCTTGTGGAGTACTACATTACGTTATATAAACAGGCTGGGATTCTATGATAGAGCGATTACACCACTTAATAATACTGGTCAGGAACTGAGAAATGTTCAGGAGGAAGTCAATGAAATTTGCAGCTTTTTCAGGGTTGAAGCACTCTACGTAAAGGGTAATGTACCTACAAATAAAATTTTAATTCAAAAGTGTGACCCTAGGATTCCACTTTTCAATCTAGAAGTGTTTAAGTGTTCTAAATTTGAAGGGGGTTATCACCGTCCGTAAGACGAGGTTAGGTTCTTCGCGCAGTGGATACCTAAGGACATACCTGATCGTGATAAATCCATAAGACATGGTAAAAAAAACTATTCTATATCATGGGATCATCGTTTCTGGATGTTTAAGTATGAACTCTAAGTACTATTTTTATGTAAATATGTGTTTTTTTGTTTTGTTTTTTTTGTTTTTTTTTCTAAAAAAAAAATCTGTTAATACGTTTAAGCAATAAATATCTTTAAGCCTATCCTGTCTTTATTCTTTAGAATAGTTTTATTCATTTCTTTAAATTGTGAAGAAATTGTAAGTAAGTAACAATGGCTTTCTTGAATTCGCTTCCTGGACACAATATAGATATTTAATTCAAGAAATCATAATAAAATCGAAAGTAAGTAATAAAGTCTTTATTTCTTTCACCTATTGGATACACAATTCTGAAATTTCATTCAAGAAATTATGAAGGAATTGTAAATAGGTAACACACTCATTCTTGAAGTCACCTCTTTTATGCACAATGCAGAAATTTCATTTAAGAAATTATCAAAAATTGTAAGTAAGTAGCAAATTCTTTCTTGAATTCGCCTCCTGGATCAATAAAAAAGACATTTCATTCAAGAAATTATGACAAAATTCTAAGTAAGTAACAAACTCTTTCTTGAAGTTACCTCATGGATACACAATGCAGAAATTTCATTTAAGAAATTATCAAAAATTGTAAGTAAGTAGCAAATTCTTTCTTGAATTCGCCTCTTGGATCAATAAAAAAGACATTTCATTCAAGAAATTATGACAAAATTCTAAGTAAGTAACAAACTCTTTCTTGAAGTTACCTCATGGATACATAATGCAGAAATTTCATTTAAGAAATTATGATAAAATTGTAAGCAAGTAACAAACTCTTTCCTGGAGTCACCTCGTGGATACACAATGCAGAAATTTCATTAAAGAAATTATGAAAAAATTGTAAGTAAATAGCAAATTCTTTCTTGAATTCACCTGCTGGATAAACAAAAAAACATTTCGTTCTAGAAATTATGACAAAATTCCAAGTAAGTAACAAACTCATTATTGTTTTCACGACTTAGATACACGATGTAGAAATTTAATTCAAGAAATTATGAAAAAATTCTCAGTAAGTAACAATTTCTTTCTTGAAGTCAACTCTTGGATACACAATACGGAAATTTCATTCAATAAATTATGAAAAAATTGTAAGCAAGTAACAAACTCTTTCCTGAAGTCACCTCTTGGATACACAATGCGGAAACTTCATTTAAGAAATTATCAAAAATTGTAAGTAAGTCGCAAATTCTTTCTTGAATTCGCCTCTTGGATAAACAAAAAAAAGTCATTTCATTCAAGAAATTATAACAAAATTCTAAATAAGTAACAAATCCTTTCTTGAAGTTACCTCATGGATACACAATGCAGAAATTTCATTTAAGAAATTATCAAAGATTGTAAGTAAGTAGCAAATTCTTTCTTGAATTTGCCTCCTGGATAAATAAAAAAGACATTTCATTCAAGAAATTACGACAAAATTCTAAGTAAGTAACAAACTGTTTCTTGAATCCTCCTCCTGAATGCACAATACAGATATTTCATTTAAGAAATTACGAAAAAATTGTAAGCAAGTAACAAACTCTTTCTTAAATACACCTCGTGGATAAACAATGCGGAAATTTCATTTAAGAGATTATGAGAAAATTGTAAGTAAGTAGCAAATTCTTTCTTGAATTCACCTGCTGGATAAACAAAAAGACATTTCGTACAAGAAATTATGAGAAAATTCCAAGTAAGTAACAAACTCTTTATTGTTTTCACGACTTAGATACACGATGTAGAAATTTAATTCAAGAAATTATAAAAAAAGGAAAGTAAGTAACAAACTCTTTATTGATTTTCACCTCTTGGATACAAAAAAAAAGACATTTCATTCAAGAAATTATGACAAAATTCTAAGTAAGTAAAAAAACTCATTCTTGAAGTTACTGTTTGGACATGCACAATACAGAAATTTCATTCTATGGGACCTCTACACGTGATTAAACATGTTTTGAAACTACATCCTATTTGCTTGCCTTTCCTTGGCACCTTTCCAAACGAGCGGGGATTCCCCACTGGTTCCTAGACATTGCAAAAAGTGACCAGTACGAAAACTCCACGTTTTCAACCAGACTGGTTTTTTAGACAACACCCATTGTCAGGTTGACCGAGTGGTTAAGGCACTAGACTTAGGATCTGGTCCCCATATTGGCTCGTGGGTTCGAGTCCCACACCTGACAATTTCCTCCAAAAGTCGACAGGAATGCCCCCCTCCAGTGCTTTCTCGGATATGTTGAATAAAATATGCAAATTTGACATAGCTTTATTTCATTTTTTTAAGGTTAATTTAGACGAGGTTACGTGCGCGCACGTAACCTTGTCTTTTTGTTTATCCAGCAGGTGAATTCAAGAAAGAATTTGCTACTTACTTACAATTTTCTCATAATTTCTTTAATGAAATTTCTGCATTGTGTATCCACGAGGTGTATTCAAGAAAGAGTTTGTTACTTGCTTACCATTTTTTCGTAATTTATTAAATGAAATTTCAGTATTGTGCATTCAGGATGAGGATTCAAGAAACAGTTTGTTACTTACTTAGAATTTTGTCATAAGTTCTTGAATGAAATGTCTTTTTTATTTATCCAGGAGGCGAATTCAAGAAAGAATTTGCTACTTACTTACAATTTTTTATAATTTCTTAAATGAAATTTCTGCGTTTTGTATCCATGAGGTAACTTCAAGAAAGGATTTGTTACTTATTTAGATTTTTTTCATAATTTCTTGAATGAAATGACTTTTTTTGTTTATCCAAGAGGCGAATTCAAGAAATAATTTGCTACTTACTTACAATTTTTTATAAATTCTTAAATGAAGTTTCTGCATTGTGTATCCAAGAGGTGACTTCAGGAAAGAGTTTGTTACTTGCTTACAATTTTTTCATAATTTATTGAATAAAATTTCCGTATTGTATATCCAAGAGTTGACTCTTGGTCTTGGTAACAAGTAACAAGAAATTGTTACTTACTGACAATTTTTTCATAATTTCTTGAATTAAATTTTTACATCGTGTATCTAAGTTGTGAAAACAATAATGAGTTTGTTACTTACTTGGAATTTTGTCATAATTTCTTCAACGAAATGTCTTTTTGTTTATCCAGCAGGTGAATTCAAGAAAGAATTTGCTACTTACTTACAATTTTTTCATAATTTTATTAATAAAATTTCTGCATTTTGTATCTACAAGATGACTTCAGGAAAGAGTTTGTTACTTGCCTACAATTTTTGCATAATTTCTTATATAAAATTTAAGCGTTATGTATCCATGAGGTAGCTTCAGGAAAGAGTTTGGTAGTTACTTAGGATTTCTTCATAATTTCTTGAATGAAATGTCTTTTTTATTGATCCAGGAGGTGAATTCAAGAAAGAATTTGCTACTTACTTACAATTTTTGATAATTTATTAAATGAAATTTCTGCATTGTGTATCAAAGAGGTGACTTCAAGAAAGAGTTTGTTACTTACTTAGAATTTTGTCATAATTTCTTGAATGAAATGTCTTTTTTATTGATCCAGGAGGCGAGTTCAAGAAAGAATTTGCTACTTACTTACAATTTTTGATAATTTCTTAAATGAAATTTCTGCATTGTGCATACAAGAGGTGACTTCAAGAATGGGTTTGTTACCTATTTATGATTCCTTCATAATTTCTTGAATGAAATTTCAGTATTTTGTATCCAAAAGATGAAAACAATAAAGGGTGTATTACTTACTTGTGATTTTATTATTATCTCTGGAATTAAATATCTGTATTGTGTCCAGGAAGCGAATTCAAGAAAGCCATTGTTACTTACTTACAATTTCTTCACAATTTAAAGAAATGAATAAAACTATTCTAAAGAATAAAGACGGGTTAGGCTTAAAGATATTTATTGCTTAAACGTATTAACAGATTTTTTTTTTGAGAAAACAAAACAAATAACAAACAAATATTTACATAAAAATAGTACTTAGAGTTCACACTTAAACATCCAGAAACGATGATCCCATGATATAGAATAGTTTTTTTTTACCAAGTCTTATGGATTTATCACGATCAGGTATGTCCTTAGGTATCCACTGCGCGAAGAACCTAACCTCGTCTTCAGGACGGTGATATCCCCCTTCAAATTTAGGACACTTAAACTCTTCTAGATTGAAAAATGGAATCCTAGGGTCACACTTTTGAATTAAAACTTTATATGTAGGTAAATTACCCTTTACGTACAGTGCTTCAACCCCGAAAAAGCTGCAAATTTCACTGACTTCCTCCTGAACATTTCTCAGTTCCTGACCAGTATTATTAAGTGGTGTAATCGCTTTATCATAGAATCCCAGTCTGTTTATATAACGTAATGTAGTACTCCACAAGCTTTTATCATACTCAAACAGATTATAGTTCACTATCCAATGATAACAGTCAATTTCTTCCAGATCCATAGACAATAATAAAAAAGCACATTCAAATATAACACCACAAGATGATTTTTTTAATCCGATAAATTCTGTGTCATACAGTCCTATCATCTTGGAGGCTATTAATGTAGTTGTTAAGTTGAGAAATACTTCATCAAATTTTTATACCTTCGCTCAAGGTTGAATGGAGTTATGGGTAGTGAGATGAGTCCTAACACCATCTGAATTCATTGTGGGGAAGAGTCATAAAACCTCCAGTGGGAAAGCCACATCGTGTCTCTGACCAATCATAGAGCACAATTAATAGAACCATAAGCACATTTTGACATTTTAAGATATGTACAAAAAGAAAAAAATAAATAAAGTTGAAAAATGTTAATGAATCCTAAATCTTTTGGAAGCAGCTTCTATTTTCCCCCTTTTTAGCATTATTTTCACTAAATACTTGCCCCCACCCACTCCCCAGACCGTTCAGAAAGAAGCAATAGTCTATTTCTCCTGAAGCATTTCAAGTCAAATGTTTACCAGGGTATTAAATAAATAGCATTTTTACACCTCCCTCAAAACTTAATTTCCCCCTTCCTAGCTTTATTTTAACTGAATACTTGCCCCCACCCCCCTCACTTCATATAAAGTAGTCAAAATAGAGCTTAGCCAAATCTAAATTTCATCATTTTTTATGTTATTAATTACACTGAAAAAAAAATTGAACACCTAAAAAGATTCATGTAATCGTGAAGACTAATAGCGATAAAGTAAAAATAAAAGAATATTTGTCAAGGAATTGCGATTAGTTCAGAACGAAGCAATAGTCTATTTCTCCTCAAGCATTTCTAGTCGTATGTTTACCGGGATATTAAATAAGTACCATTTTTACACCTCCCCTCAAAACTTAATTTCCCCCTGTTTAGCATTATGTTCACTAAATACTTGCCCCCACCCACTGCCCAGACAGTTCAGAAAGAAGCAATAGTCTATTTCTCCTGAAGCATTTCAAGTCAAATGTTTACCGGGGTATTAAATAAGTAGCATTTTTACAGCTCCCTCAAAACTTAATTTCCCCCTACCTAGCTTTATTTTCAGTTAATAATTGGCCCCACCCCCCTCACTTCATATAAAGAAGTCAAAATAGAGCTTAGCAAAATATAAATTTCATCATTTTTTTATGTTATTAATTACACTGAAAAAAAATTGAACGCCTAAAAAGCCACGATAATTATTCGCTAGTTTGATGTGGCATAGACAATGCAATGTTTTGAATAATAGCAATACAGTAAAAATAAAAAAAGTATTTGTCAAGGAATATTGATTAGTTCAGAAAGAAGCAATAGTCTATTTCTCCTGAAGCATTTCTAGTCGTATGTTTACCGGGATATTAAATAAGTACCATTTTTACACCCCCCTCAAAACATAATTTCCCCCTTTTTAGAATTATTTTCACTAAATACTTGCCCCCACCCACTCCCCAGACAGTTCAGAAAGAAGCAAAAGTCTATTTCTCCTGAAGCATTTCAAGTCAAATGTTTCTTTAATTAGCAGCATGGTACATTTTGTTTAAATACTTATTTTTTCATTTTCCAGATTCAATATTTTTATTTAACACAAATGAATAGACAAGCTGAAGCATATAAAACGAGCCAACATAGAGCTACGATCGAAATTAATGGTAATTGTTATAATAAAAAAATTTCAATTGCCAAAAAAAAAACAAAAAAAAAAACATGTTATGATTAAAGTGCTTAAAAAACCCATCTGGCTGTGTAATATAATCTTAATTATACTCTCAAAACGTGTTTGTTCACTCTATAGGTATATAATATAAAAGGATTGCTCGCTTTTTGCAATGTAATCGTCAAACCAGACTGTATATTCATGCCTCAGGTTTGTAGTCGTGAAATACTGCTAATTTGGTTAATGAAAGAAAATGAAATAGGATAGTTTAGAAACAAATTTAAGTTTTACTCATCAAAATTATGCGCTTGAGAAAATTTACCTTATTTTTGAAAATACGGAAAGAAAAAAAATTATATATATATATGCTTACAAATTCTGACTGGGCTTCTACACCTGAAGTCCCTGGCAAAGCATAAAGGGGGTCAGCCTCACGATCTTGAGTAGTCTGGGCTGAGGCATTATGAGAAGCCTCCAACTCTCTTTTCAATTTCCTCCCAGGTTGCGTAGAGGTTTGCACAGAGCTAACACTGGCGTGAGAGGCTCCTGGCATTAAAAGTTGCGTGGTCATTGGCTGGTCCAGAGGAAGTATAATATATCCAGCATATTTGATAATGAAAGGCCTTGCAGCTTGCATCAATGTGGATTCGGTCCTTCTTGGCCGCTTTTCTGGAGGGGGGGTAATTGTAAGAATATTCCTCCGTCTTAAAAAAGAAGAAAAATTTTATAATGTATTAATAAGCCCCTCTTTTGGATATAAACTGTCCTCAGCACCCGGGGACATAGACCCCCTTTCTCTGGCCCCTCATGCCCCTCGACCTTTCCTTTTAAGCACTCTCTGAAAGTTACAACTTAATACACAGATTCCTTATTGAAGAATTAGTTTGTTTTTTCACCTTACAATGAACATGCTAGAATTGATACATTGACCCCTTCCCTGTCCTAAATTTTTATAAAAGCTACTTAATCATCTGTTAAACCCTTTTTGCTTTCATCATATAAGTCCCGTTTAATTTGGCCATAAAAGGAAACTCTTGAATCGCGCATACAAGAATCATTTATTTAACTCTGAAAGTTCCAACTTAATAAACAAATTCCTTAATGAATAAATACTTTGTTTTTGTTTTTTCACCTTACAATGAACGAGCTAGAATTGATACATTGACCCCTTCCCTGTCTTAAATTTTTATAAAAGCCACTTAATCATCTGTTAAACCCTTTTTACTTTCAGCAAATACGTCTCGTTGAATTTGGACATAAAATGAAACTCTTGAATCGCACATACAAGACTTATTTATTTAAATCTGAAGGTTCCTACTTAATACAAAAATTCCTTAATTAAGACATACTTTGTTTTTTTTTCACCTTACAATGAACGTGCTAGAGTTGATACATTGACCCCTTCCCTGTCTTAAATTTTTATAAAAGCCACTTAATCATCTGTTAAACCCTTTTTACTTTCATCAAATACGTCTCGTTTAATTTGGCCATAAAAGGAAACTCTTGAATCGCGCATACAAGAATCATTTATTTAACAGAAATCAACGCTTTTGAATACCCATCAAATAAAGATAGCCGTTTCTATTGAATATCCTAATTATATTGTTAAGATTTTGTAGTGTTGGAGGGGAGGGGGCTAAGTTCCTCTGAAATTTGAATATAAAGTAAAACTTTTTTTTTTTCAAGGTGAAGTTCACGGGCCAAAACATCTGGCTTAGATACCGCAAACTTCAATGTATTTTAAGCCGTGGGTTTTATTTGTTTTTTCTATGCGTTAATTCTTTTGTGAATAAGAATGTGTGGCGATTCTGTCTGCATGTCTTTATAAAAGTATTAATTATTCAATGGTATTTCCTTTTGTTATTTGTTGTTAATTGTTACTGCTCTGTCTTAAAGTCTTGGGAGCTTTTGCACTCTTATTTATTTGGTTTAGGTTTACAATGACTTGAAGGTATTTCCTTTTAAGGTTGTTTTTATATTACTTTATGACTCGAATATGTTTCAAAATGGAGGGCTCGGTCAAGTTCACCTGTTGTGTGTATGTTTAACTTCTATTTTACCCCTTAGGTACGTGTTTTTACTGTACTCGTGCTTGTTTTTGGTTTTTTGTCAGGGGCTAAGTCCCCCTGAAATTTGAATTTACTCTTAAAACGTTTTTTTTTATTTATTTTTTTTTTTGGGGGGAAATAAAGAATGAAATTTTAATCACATTGAAAATTTACGAATCCATTTTTTTAAAATTAAATAATATTAAGTGTACTATAATCAATGTGTTAAAACATAATGAAAATTGGAATGTAGTGTATGAACATTTTATAGGGTTTTTGGTTGAGTACATTATACCTTACCAAGTTTAAAAAAAACCTACTAATCAAGTTACTTTATATGGAATAACCGCCGCTCTCTCTCCGTATGACCCCCAAAAAATGGGTGTTACCTTAGAAACCCGTCTGGTAAGGCATGTAATCAAACTCTCAAAACATGGTTGAGTACATTATACATTGCCAAGTTTTTAAAAAAACGTACTAATCAAGTTACGGTATATGGACCAACCACCGCTCTCTCTCCGATTGACCCCAAAAAAATGGGTGTTACTTTAGAAACCTGTCTGGTAAGACATGTACCGTTCGTAGTAATAGGTGACTGACCCTGGTAAGTCATATTACGCAATCACTCGTGAAAGTACTAGATAGCTTACTACTAGTGATAAAAGTCAATTTCTTGCATTAGTTGATAGAGCTGTAAACTTCTAGAAAACCACACTAGAGGACAAAAATGCCGGCTTCTGGGTAAAATAACGCGTGTTGAATGTTTTACATAGTCTTACCGCATGTTCCAGAAAATTTATCACAGCCAAATCAATATGCTGTTGAAAATACTTTTTATCTAACATAGAAAACATCACTAGCAAGAATCAAAGCAAAAATAAATATCCATAATTCAATGCAATAAAACAGATCTATAGATAAAAGTTGGTCTAGATCTAATCGGAAACAAAAGATATGTTGACAAAAGATTTGTATTAGCCTAAAAGGAATTTCAGGAACCAATAGAAGGTACACAAACTAGGAAAAGTTGCAAACTCCATAAAAAGCTGGTTGGAATCTAAGCCAGGGTTCTTAACTGCTACTAATCCATTTATAATTATTGATACATACAACATAACAGCAAGAAATTGGGAGTTAATGGGGCCAGTGTCCCACATCCTACCTTGGCTAGACTTGTGTATAAATCGAGATTCAATGAGAAATCAAATTTAGATAAACAACAAGTGTTTCTTCTTAAAGTAAGGTGTAACATTAAAACTTTAAACAAACAGAAATTATTCCGTATATGAGAGGGGCTATACTCTCCTTAGCCCATCGCTCTTTACACTAAAGTTTGACATTTTTCCCGATTTTTTAAAAATGACTGCCTAAACACAATGGCTCTTGAATTTACTTTCAGTTGAAATTTTTTTTAATATAGTATCTGGGTTGCAGCAGTAGCTAGCAACCTAGTAAGAGACGATCACGTCCCTTAGTAAAACGTAAAATAACCCGTAACTCCTAAAACTAGAATCAGATCAAAAAACAAAATACACTATTAGAACCGTATTGTCCAATACCCCTATATAGGAAACTGACTGTGTCTTGGCTTGAAAAACAAAGAAAATATGCTGGCTTAAAAAACAAGAAAAGTTGCTTGAACTATGATGTTCCGCATCGACAGCAGGTTTTTTTTTCTTTCCGTTTTTTTTCTGTGCAGCTGGTGGGGCACTGGAAAATCATAGTCAGCTTTGAATAGCTCATTTAAAAGGAAATTGATGTATTTGAGAACTTTTCACAATTAACAAAAATAATGTTAAAAACAAAATCGTTTTTTTACGAAAAACTGCATTTTTCTATAACTCTGTAGTAGCAAATGTTATCAACATCTTCCTGCATACGAATATCAAAATAGGATTTTGCCATTATAAGAAGCATGTAGATATAGTTATGTAAAATACAGTAATTTTTTTTTGGGGGGGGGGGGGGTATAACAAAAAATATAATTTGTCAACTGAAACTAGAATATTTCCTGAAAATTTTAAGTAAAATATTTTTAATTAACTGAAAACTGCAAAAATATTTACGATGTCTGAGCAATAATTTTAGTTTTTTTTAAATTCAAACCAGAAAAATACCTAAAACTTTAGAATTAGTTTTGTTTTTTGTTAGGTTGTAACTACTTGACACGTGACTACATAAATGATCTATATAGTTCATTATGAATGGGAACTATGTAAAAATCATTATAATATTATAATTAAGAACGAACATAAAGTTATTATAAAAGGCACTTAGATATTGTTACATGTTTAACAGAGCGAGGAGGATTTTGTACAAGAATTATCTGAGTGATCTAGTAAAGAGTTAAGGATATCTTTCAAGCAAATACTATAATAGATTAGATTAAAAGTTTAGCAGACAGCCAAGACAGAGCGAAAAAGCAAACCTAAATATGAATGTATCCTATAGCGCATGAATAATACAGTATATGGATTTGCCATTGTTGAAAAAATCTAGTTTGTTGTTTGGCAGTTTTGTTTCTATTATAAAAAAAAACTAATTATTATTGTAGTAGAATTGAAAAAACTGGCTAGTATCTTATACTGCACACTAGCAAAAATCGTCATTTTTTCATAATTGTATAAAATTCATATATAATAAAAACTGTTTTTTTGTTTGTGAATAAGGAAACCTAAATATATATAAGCCTGTATCTGTTTTGCTATAGTACGAGTATTTGAAATTTTAGCCCAATCTTGTCTTCACCTCTGTGGTTGTGGGTGTTTTTAGTACACAACAAGCTACACCTAAATAATAAAATAGTTGTATTTTTAACAGGCCAGTGGGTCCTGAAGCTTTTGGTAAAAAGGGTTTTGAGTAATGCTTAAAAAACAGTTTATGTTATGATCATTTGCATGTACGACGAAGCTCAATGGAGCAGCTAATCCTTCTTTAATGTAGATGTGCATGAAATTCAAAATAAAATTAAATACCTAGCCATTATTGAAATGAACCTTTGAGGACTGATTTTACCTCAAGCCAAAGAGTTTTGTATAACATAAAAAATTACTTTAGTATAAGATCAGCAAAAATCAGAATTTAACTAAAGCGCCCCACTTTCTTGTTTTAAACGTATTTGTAGTCAAAATCTTAAGGGAACCCATAAATATTATTAAAATTTTGAGCAAGTTGGGTCCAGACCTAATACATTGGTGTATTTAGGGAATATAAAAAGCGCGGCATCCTCTCTTAAGCACAACATGTCGAGTGATCAAGGGAGAAACTGGCGAACAGATAACAGATTTATATCACAAATTAAAGGAGATCTAAAATGCTAATGGCTCTGACATTAAAAACGGAAAAAATTGTTTAATTTGACCAAAAAATCAAAATGCCCGAAAATTTCTGGCATAATGACGTATTCTTAAGGTATTCTTAGGGAAATCGGCTAATTATTTTAGTGGGAAGATTAATTTCCATGGCCCCTGTGTGTGTTTATATTGAACGTGACTGGGTGCTAGTAGCTGTTCATTTTGGTCAAACCTCCCTACTTCCCAAATTTTTTGATAGGACATTGGTTTAACACGAACAAAACAAATGGAAATGAGTTTAGATAGAAGCTAAAACTTGTATTAATGATGACCTTGTTCTACTTTCAGAATTATTAATTAGCTAAAAGAACTACTTTTGGGAAAAGAACAAAAGAATCCGTTCCAACTTTCAGATTTATCGCTTCTAAATCACCTGACAATGACTTACCTTTGAAATAGTCGGCGTTCGGAACTTTGGTGAATTAATTGGATGACAAACAGCGATATATCTGTCTGCAGACATAATGGCCAGGAGAAATGAACTGGCAAACTGACTTATGGATGTTTGTGTCATATAAACTTTGCACATCACATAGCCAAGAGGCCATCCATCAGAAAACATGGCCGCCAAAAGAAATGGAATTCCTAAAATGATAACACATCAAAAACTAATTAGACCATACAACATAAAACCACCAGGCGATCAAAACGAACATGCAGGGTAGATTAACAAAAATATTTTCAGAGGATTTAACAAATAGGCGATGTTCAGGGATTCCTTCTAAAAGAATACTTGCATAGAATTCATAAAATTTGTGTGGCCCTTTGGGATAGGACCAAATGATCCACAACAGATAAAGGAGAGTAATTACTGTAACATGATCTGAAACAAAATAGTAAGACAGATTGGACAGAAGAGATTCCAAAAAAGTCAAATATTTCTTCCTTTATTTCCATTGCAAGAGACATATTCTTGAATGACGTGGTAAAAGCCTGATTTATATGCACTAACAAACAATTGCCGTCATGCTCAGATGTGAAGCTATGGCCGTCATGCCCCTTGTAAACAGATATGAAGCTATGAATATTTTCTCTGTAATTTATTCTGTTTGACAAAGTTTACCTGCCTTTTTTTGCCAGGTTTACAAATTGTTGATCCCTGGAAAAATTTTCCTTAAACGAAAAATGAGAGCAAATCAAGCCACTTCAAATAAATTTGTCGCTTTTTCAGACAAGGGGGATCAAGCATTTTCTTGAGGATTCAAGACTGTCTAAATAAAACTTTTGTATACCCCTGCAAACAAATTTTCTTGTCCTATATTGCAAAATTGAGCATTTTCCGATAATTGGTATGTCCTTTTGAGCCTCCCTTTAAATGGCATCCGTGTGTGAAATATAAATCTTATTTAAACCATTATTCAACCTTTGCACAACAATATTTGAGAAAGCCGCTTTATATTAAACAAAATGAAAATTCTAGAAATGCAGAAACTAAGCACGATATGCTTTACTAAGAAATATAATAAAACAAAATTTAAAATACGATAATCGCTGACAAACACAAATCACAGAAACATATAAAACACGAAAATAACAGTTATAAAAGTTCTAGGAATGAATGATGTACGAGAAAATAATACATATTTACTTAGTGGTTATGACTCGTATACTCCTCTGAACATATTTTTCAACGCTTGTAATGTCAGCATTACCGCTACCCCTGAAGATATTTATTGTTCTTCTTCCTATCTATAGTGATCCAAATAATTTTACTCCCTTAATATGGGAGACATATATCATGATTTACAAGATTCCAAGATATTCTGAAATATTGCACAATTGCGACTTGCATCTTAAAAGTGATTAACCCTAGAAGGGTAAGCTTTCGTAAATTTTACGACGCAAAAACACTTTTTCGCGGTTGCCATGGAAACGGATGCATTGCGCGAACTGACCTCCCCGATATGCTAATATTATGACTAGTCAGTTCTTGTGCCGTCACCGAGGTTTTATTATCTGAACCGGTTGGGGAGATATTAAGGGTGAGTAGCAAAATTTACGAAAGCTTACCATCTACGTAACTTGTTCACCTATTTCAGGAAAAGGGATTTTTTGATCAAAACTTGGTAATTAGTAAGCTTCTTCAGACAATGAGGTTAGATCAGTTTCTTAACGTTGTTGACAAGCTTCGTAGCAAATTTCGTGAGGAAATAGCACATGAAAATGCTGAATTTGGCTATTTTCTGATTTAAAAAGTGAGCAGCAAAAATTTTTCTTTTTGCAGAATGATTTCGTGACGGGATTCATATGCGGAAATCCTGCGTCTGCTTGAATCAGAAGATGGTGAAGCAGCAGAAGATTCTTGTACACATGATGAGGAGGACCAGGAAATCCTTGACATTTCTAATAGCAAAGATTCCGATGATGACTATTTTCCTCCAGACGAGAACGAATATAGCAGCCCTGATGAAAAGCTTTCTACTACAGTGAGTTTAAGCCAGCCATATTCGAAGCGTAAAAAAACCGTTGCTGAAGGTCCTACATCTCCTGAATCATCAAATGAGACCGATGACGACCCTCCTCTATCCTCTCAGCTGCCAGGGGACGAACATATTGTCATTCCAAGGAAAAAATCTTTGAAAGCAAAGAATGGTCATCGATGGTCGGCTGTCCCGCCGTCCAGACCCAATAAGGCAAAGGCGAGAAACATTGTTAGAGGTGCAGCTGAACCTGTAAGTGGCGATGCAAAAGCGGCCAAAAGTGAACTGTCAGTATTTCACCTGTTTTTTTCAAACGGTGTCTTCGAGAAAATAACGAAACATACGAACGAGGAAATAGTGAGGAAGAAAGACTCGTATTCACAGCAAAGTGCAACCACTGCTGCAACGACTGAGATAGAAGTTAGGGCCCTAGTTGGTATCCTCATTCTCTCAGGCTCACTCAAAGATGGGCATCTTTCGACCGAGGAGCTGTTTGACACCCAATTGAGTGGCTCTTCATACCATGCCACCATGAGCCGTCAGCGCTTCAGATTCTTGGTCAATTTTTTGCGGTTCGATGACAAAAATAGTCGGGAAGAACGAAGAAAACATGATCCGTTTGCACCTATAAGGGAAACGTTGGAATTGATCATACAGAGCTACAAAGAACATTTTCGCCCAGGAATCAACGTCACTATCGACGAGCAGCTTTTAGGATTCCGTGGACGCTGTCCTTTTAGAATGTATATTCCCAACAAACCTAGCAAGTACGGACTTAAGATTGTCATGATGTGCGACGTTGGAACATAGTAAATGGTGAATGCAATGCCATATTTGGGAAAGGCGACAAGGACTGACGGATTTCCACTAGGACCATACAATGTGCGAGAGCTCACAAGACCTATCTGGGGGACAAATAGAAGTGTCACGACTGACAACTGGTTTACATCGAATCTATTTGCAGCCGAACTACTGAAAGAACCGTATCGACTGACTACAGTTGATACAGTACGAAAACACAAGAAAGACCTTCTAGAAGAGCTGCTTGTAAGCCAAGGGAGAATCACAGGAGCCTCAATGTTCTGTTTCGATCGGGAGCTGACTCTAGTGTTATATCTTCCCAAGCTATCAAAAATGGTCCTGCTTCTGTCAACTTGCCATGAGGGTACCAGTATCATGTATCGAAGCAAGAAGCCTGAGATAATTGAGTACTACAATAACACCAAAGGCGGTATAGACACATTTGACAAAATGTGTAGTTCAATGTCAGCGGCTTGGAAGACCAACAGGTGGCCCATATGCATGTTTTATGGGCTGATCAACATCGCGTGTATCAACAGCTATATCATCTACTCCTTCAATATCTCCAAATCTGGTGGAAGACCACTTTCACGAAAAGATTTCATGAATGTTCTGTTCAAAGAGTTGACCCAGCCGCATATGACCACTCTCTTAGATACCCCCACTTTGCAGCGCTCGATCAGACTCGATATCAGTCAAAAAGGAGGTGACAGGTGAAATACATTCAGGAACGTCTGTGGAAGGGAGAAGATTGACCTGCAGCCTTTGCCCAGCGCGCATTCGCCGAATGACTTACCTATTTTTGCAACCACTGCAAAAAGCCGTTCTGCGGTGAACACCGTGCGAAGTCATGCATACCATGTGACTCCAAGAAATGAAAGTAACTTTTTGTGCTGTGTGAAACATTATCTGAAGATCTGTTTTCGATAATTCCCACTTACTTTTAAAATATACTTAAGTGATGAGTTTTAAAAGTCAATGTTTCTGCAAGTAGTAATTTTTACGAAAGCTTACCATCTACGTAACTTTTTGGGAAGCTTACCTTTCTAGGGTTAAATAAAAAAAAACAAGTTTTTTTAATTGAAAGTAAGGAGCAACATTAACATTTAAAACAAACAGAAATTATTACGTATATGAACGGGGCTGTCCCCTCCTCAACGCCTTGCTCTTTACACTAAAGTTTTTTATTGTTTTAAAAAATTGAGTTGTGAGATAGAGTTAAACTTTAGCGTAAAGAGCGAGGCGTTGGGGAGGGGACAGTCCCTTTCATATAAGGAATAAATTCTGTTCGTTTTAAGGTTTAATGTCGCTCCTTACTTTCAGTTTAAAAAACTTGTTTTTCTATTTAATTTCTGATCGTTTTTTAGTTAATGCAGCTTTTATTTTGACTCACCGTCATTGAATAAGTAAGCAAAATTTGCATAAAAATTTTACTCTTCTTTTGCTAAATGGTTGTCTCTAAATTTGGTTCTGACGTAATTTACAAATTAACTTAAGTAGCAAACTTCTATATTCGTATATTTTTGTTCTGGCAAAAAATACGTTGCAGATATAGTTGCAGATTTTTGCAGATATGAGCTTGAAACCTATGTAATAGGGTTTTGTGATACGCTGAATCTGACGGTGGGATTTTCATTAAAATTATTTCACTTGAAGGGGATGTTTCCTCCCTCTTTAAAAAATCAGGTAAAGTTTCTCAGGCTCGTAGCCTTTGATGAGTAATACTAAACTTAATAAAATTTATATATTTAGAATCAGCATTATAAGCCCATTCTTTTGATACAGTTATTGACATCAAAATTTCATTTTTAAAAGTTTCGATTACTATTGAGCCGTATCGCTTGTTTTTTTTTTATTACGTATATGTTATTACGTATATGAGGGGGTTCTCCCCTTAGTCAATACCAGGCTTTTACGTTAAAAGTTAAAAAAAATTAATTCGCAAACCCCTGAATCACAAAGGCCGTTTAATTAGAATAGATAGCTCTTTTGAAAGCGCTAAAAAAAACTGTCCCGTAAAGAGCGAGGTATTGACTTGGGGGAGAACCCCCTCATATACGTAATAATTTCTGTTTGTTTTAAGTTCTAATGTTGCTTCTTACTTTCAGTTGAAAAAATTTGTTTTTTTTTATTTAATTTCTGATCGTTTTTTAAATAATGCTGGAAAATCCCGCGCACCCTTCATAGGAATGCCGCTTACCCCAAGGAACCATCCACCACGGAAATATTCCGCCAAAAACACCACTTCTCCTGCCCCACCCCCACCAGAAAAAAAATCCTTCCTGTAAATGTCTGTATAATTCCCAATAACCAAAACAAAATTTAAGAAATGGGCAAAGTTCATATGTTGCAGCCCTTCCCCGGGGAATTGTGGGGGATTAAGTCATCCTAAAAGACATATTTATTAGATTTTCGACTATGCTGAACAAAATGGGTATCTCAAAATTTTAGTTGGGTGACTTTGAGAAAACACGAGCGTGGGAGGGGGCCTAGTTGCCCTCCATTTTTTGGAGGGCACGCATCGTGATCTTTCTTGGAGGAAAAAATGCAAATTTCTACCTTTTTGCAAATAGGAGCGTGAAACTTCTTTAATAGGGTTCTCTGATAAGCTGAATGTGATGGTGTAATTTTCGTTAAAGTTAATTAAAAATGCAAAACTCCACATTTTTGCAGATAGGGGTTTGAAGCTTCTTTAATAATGTTCGATGATAAGCTGAATCTGATGGTGTGAATTTCGTTAAAGTTAATTAAAAAAATTTGCAATTAAAACAAAATTTTATTGTTTAAAAAAAATTGAGTTGTGAGAAAGTCAAACTTTATCGTAAAGAGCGAGGCGTTGAGGAGGGGACAGCCCCTTTCATATACGGAATAATTTCTGTTCATTTTAAGTTTTAACGTCGTTCCTTACTTTCAGTTAAAAAAAACTTGTTTTTTTTTATTTCATTTGTGAACGTTTTTTAAATAATGCAGGTTTTGATTTTGGCTCACCGTGCATGAATAATTAAAACGAAATTTGCCTATTAATTTTACTTTTATTTGGTTAAATGGCTTTCTCGAAACTTGTTGAATTTTATTTACGAACGTTTTTATTAGTAATAAATATACGTAACTACTAGAGGAGGGGGTACCAGTCGTGACAGGGCTCCTTATATGGGCATAGCCTCCCTAGGGAGAACACGTGGTTAATGGGGTCAATGACCTCTTTTTCCAAGGTCGATGTTGTTGTTGTTGTTGTTTTGGCCATGTGCATAGAGTCATTAGGGAGAACACGTGGTTAATTAAAGCGATTGGGAATTTGGAACACCTGTGCTGTCAGTCATTAATCAAATTGTTTCCGAGCAAAGTTTAATAATGTCTGACAGGTACTGTCAATCATTAATCAAATTGTTTCCAGGCGAAGTTTAATAATGTCTGACAGGTGATGTCATGATTGATTGATTGACATTAAAGGGGAATTAATTTGTTGTTTCTAAAGAGAATTGATTCACGAGAGGGGAATTAATTTGTTGTTTCTAAAGAGAACTGTCTCCGAGCGAATGTTTCGATCTTAGCAATGAAGAGATTGATTCACGTAAGGGTTTCCAAATAATTTGAAATGTATCAGCGCAAAGATGCCAAACAAAAGGAACACGCTGAAATTACGTTTAGGGATTATTTGGGCGAAACCGTTTTAGTCATTTTATGGAATTATTTCGGCGAAACAGTTAGAGACATTTTAAAAGATGTTTTAAAAGATGATTTTAGAAGAGGATTTGAGGGTGAAACTCTCTGGTCGTTATAATACACAAGTTCCATTTGAACAGTGTTGTGAGGTCCTCTACCCCAACCCCAAAGGGTTCCAATCCCCCTACCCCAACCCCGAAGGAAGCCCCCGGTACTCAAAGGTCCCCCAAGCTCCCAAAGGGCCCCCAGACCCCCAAACGCCCTCCCCAGACCCCCAAAGGCCCTCCCCCAGTCCTCAAAGGTCCCCCAGGCTCCCAAAGGGCCCCCCGGACCCCCAAAGACCCATTGGGCTCCCAAAAGACCACCGGGCTCCCAAAAGGCCCCCCGGACTCCAAAGGCCCTCACCCGGTCCTCAAAGGTCCACCGGGCTCCCAAAGGACCAATCTGTCCTCAAGTGCCCCCCAGACCCCCAAAGGCCGTCCCCGGGCCCCTAAAGAACCACCGGGCTCCCAAAAGACTACCGGGCTCCCAAAGGGCCCCCCGGACCCCCAAAGGCCCTCACCCGGTCCCCAAAGGTCCACCGGACCCCCAAAGGCCCTCCCCCAGCCCCCAAAGGTCCCCCAGGCTCTCAAAGGACCACCCGGCTCTAAAGGGCCCCCCCCAGACCTCCAAAGGACCCCCAGCACCCCAAAGGCCCCTGAGTCTCCATTTTTTAATTCTTTTTATGGCTTTATTATATCTTTTCAGAACAAGTTATTTTCTTAATGTCCATCCTAAACCCATTTTACAAGTTGAAGTACCCATCCCTTTCACCCACAACTTTACTATACTGATTTTTGAATGCTCCAACACCAAGCCATACTTTTCAAAGCCATTCAAGAACAAGTTCTTTTCTTAATGTCCTTCCTAAACCCATTTTACAAATTGAAGTACCCATCCTTTACACCCACAACTTTACTATACTGATTTTTGAATGCTCCAACATCAAGCAATACTTTTCAAAGGCATTTCAGAACAAGTTCTTTTCTTAATATCCCTCTTAAACCCATTTTACAAGTTGAAGTATCCATCCTTTTCACCCACAAAATTACTTTACAGCTCTTGAAGGCCACAACACCAAGCAATACTTTTCATAAGGCATTTCAGAACAAGTTATTTTCTTAATGTCCCTTCTAAACCTATTTTCCAACTTGAAGTACCCATCCTTCTCACCCACAACTTTACTTTACAGCTTTTGAATGCTCCAACACCAAGCAATACTTTTCAAATGGCATTTCACTACCAGTTCCTCTCTTAATGTCCCTCCTAAACCCATTTTACAAGTTGAAGTTCCCATCCTTTTCACCCACAACTTTACTTTACAGCTTTTTGAATGCCCCAACTCCAAGCAATACTTTTCAAAAGGCATTTCAGAACAAGTTATTTTCTTAATGTCCCTTCTAAACCTATTTTCCAACTTGAAGTACCCATCCTTCTCTCCCACAACTTTACTTTACGGCTTTTGAATGCCCCAACACCAAGAAATACTTTTTAAAAGGCATTTCAGAACCAGTTCCTTTCTTAATGTCCCTCCTAAACCCATTTTACAAGTTGAAGTACCCATACTTTTCACCCACAACATTACTTTACAGCTCTTGAAGGCCACAACACCAAGCAATACTTTTCAAAAGGCTTTTCAGAACACGTTATTTTCTTAATGTCCCTTCTAAACCTATTTTCCAACTTGAAGTACCCATCCTTCTCACCCGCAATTTTACTTTACAGCTTTTGAATGCTCCAACACCAAGCAATACTTTTCAAATGACATTTCAGTACCAGTTCTTTTCTTAATGTCCCTCCTAAACCAATTTTACAAGTTGAAGTACCCATCCTTTTCACCCACAACTTTACTTTACAGCTTTTAAATGCCCCAACACCTAGCAATACTTTTCAAAAGGCCTTTCAGAACCAGTTCCTTTCTTAATATTCCTCCTAAACCCGTTTTACAAGTTGAAGTACTCATCCTTTTCACACACAACATTACTTTACAGCTCTTGCAGGCCACAACACCAAGCAATACTTTTCAATGCATTTCACAACAAGTTCATTTCTTAATGTTCCTCCTAAACCCATTTTACAAGTTGAAGTACCCATACTTTTCACCCATAACTTTACTTTACAGCTTTTTGAATGCCCCAACACCAAGCAATACTTTTCAAAGGGCATTTCAGAACAAGTTATTTTCTCAATGTCCCTTCTAAACCTATTTTCCAACTTGAAATACTTATCTTTTTCACATACAACTTTACTTTACAGTCTTTTGCATACCACAACACAAAGAAACACTTTTCAAAAGACATTTCAGAACAAGTTTTTTTCTTAATGTCATTCATATACCAATTTTACAAGTTGAAGTACCCATACTTTTCACCCACAACTTTACTTTACAGCTTTTTGGATATCTCAACACCAAGAAATACTTTTCAAAAGACATTTCAGAGAAAGTTCGTTTCTTAATGTCACTTCTAAACCCATTTTACAAGTTGAAGCATCCTTCCTTTTCACCCACAACTTTACTTTACAGCTTTTTTGATACCCCAACACCAAGAAATACGTTTCAAACTGCATTTCAGATCAAGATCATTTCTTAATGTCACTTTTAAAACCATTTTCCATGTTTAAGAATCCATGTTTTTCTCCCAAAACTATACTCTACGGCCTTTTGTATGCGTCAACGCAAAGTACAAAATTCAAAAGGCCTTTCAGAGCAAGTTCCTTTCTTAAAGTCCGTTTTAAACCCTTTTTCCAACTCGAAGTACCCATCCTTTTCACCCAAAACTTTACTTTACAGCTTTTTGGATATCTCAACACCAAGCAATACTTTTCGAAAGGCATTTCAGAGCAAGTTCCTTTCTTAATGTCCCTCCTAAACCAATTTTACAAGTTGAAGCATCCATCCTTTTCACTAACAACTTTACTATACTGCATTTTTGAATGCTCCAACACCAAGCAATACTTTTCAAATGGCATTTCAGAACAAGTTATTTTCTAAATGTCCTTCCTAAACCCATTTTACAAGTTGAATTTCCCATCCTTTTCACCCACAACTTTACTTTACAACTTTTTGGATACCTCAAAACCAAGCAATACTTTTCAAAAGGCATTTAAGAGCAAGTTCCTTTCTTAAAGTCCCTCCTAGACCCATTTTACAAGTTGAGGCATCCATCCTTTTCACCCACAACTTTACTTTACAGGTTTTTGGTTCTTATGAATGCGCCAACATCATGCAATACTTTTCAAAGACATTTTAGAACAAGTTCTTTTCATAATTTCCATTGTAAACCCATTTTACAAGTTGAAGTAACCATCCTTTTCATCCACAACTTTACTCTACAGCTTTTTGAATGCTCCAACATCAAACAATACTTTTCAAAGACATTTCAGAACAAGTTCTTTTCTTAGTGACCGTCCTAAACCCATTTTACAAATTAAAGTACTCATCCTTTTCACCTAAAATTTTACTTTACAGCTTTTTGAATGCTCCAAAACCAAGCAATACTTTTCACAGGGCATTTCAGAACAAGTTCTTTTCTTAATATCACTCCTAAACCCATTTTACAAGTTTAAGTACCCGAATTTTTCACCCAGAACTATACTTCACAGCTTTTCGAATGCCCACAACACCAAGCAATACTTTTCAAAAGGCATTTCAGAACAAGTTATTTTCTTAATGTCCTTCCTAAACCCATTTTACATGTTGAAGTTCCCAACCTTTTCACCCGCAACTATACTTTACAGCTTTTTGTATACTTCAACACCAAGAAATACTTTTCAAAAGACATTTCAGAGCAAGTTCCTTCTTAATGTCCTTTCTAAACCCATTTTATAAGTTGAAGCATCCTTCCTTTTCACCCACAACGTTACTTTACAGCTTTTTGGATACCCCAACACCAATAAATACCTTTTAAAAGACATTTCAGAGCAACATCTCTTCTTAATGTTCATTCTAAACCCATTTTCCAACTTGAAGTACCCTTCCTTTTTACCCACAACTTTACTTTACAGCTTTTTGGATACCTGAATATCAAGAAATACCTTTCAAAAGGCATATCAGAGCAAGTTCCTTTCTTAATGTCCCTTCTAAACCCATTTTCCAACTTGACGTACCAATCCTTTTCACCCACAACTTTACTTTACAGCTTTTTGAATGCTCCAACACCAAGCAATACCTTTCAAAGGCATTTCAGAGCAACTTCTTTTCTTAATGTCACTTCTAAACCCATTCTCCAACTTGAAGTACCCATCCTTTTCACTCACAACATTACTTTACAGCTTTTTGGATACCTCAACACCAAGAAATACTTTTCAAAAGGCATTTTAGAGCAAGTTCCTTTCTTAATGTCCCTTCTAAAATCATTTTACAAGTTGAAGCATCCATCCATTTCACCCACAACTTTACTTTACAGCTTTTTGGATACCTCAACACCAAAATATACCTTTCAAAAGACATATCAGAGCAACACCCTTTCTTAATGTCCCTTCTAAACCCATTTTCCAGCTTGAAGTACCCGTCTTTTTCCCCACAACTTTACTTTACGACTTTTTTCCACACCCAAACATCAAGCAATACTTTTCAAAAGGCTCTATTATATTTTTTCAGAACAAGTTTTTTCTTAATGTCCTTCATAAACCAATTTTACAAATTGAAGTAGTTATCTTTTTCACCACAACTTTATTTTACGACTTTTTGCACACCTCAAGATCAAGCAATACTTTTCAAAAGACATTTCAGAGCAAGTTCCTTTCCTATTGTCCCTCCTAAACACATTTTACAAGTTAAACTACTTATCTTTTTCCCCACGAGTTTACTTTACGACTTTTTTCCACACTCAAACATCAAGCAATGCTTTTCAAAGGCATTTCAGAACAAGTTTTTTCTTAATGTCCTTCCTAAACCAATTTTACAAGTTGAAGTAACCATCCTTTTCACCCACAACTTTACTTTACAGCTTTTTGAATGCTTCAACATCAAGCATTACTTTTCAAAAGACATTTCAGAACAAGTTCTTTTCTTAGTGACCGTCCTAAATCCATTCTACAAATTGAAGTACCCATCTTTTTCCTCGCAACTGTACTATAAGGCTTTTCGAATACCCCAACATCAAGCAATACTTTTCAAAAGCATTTCAGAACAAGTTCCTTTCTTAATGTCCTTCCTAAACCCATTTTACAAGTTGAAGTAGCCATCCTTTACAACCAACACCAAGCAATACTTTTCAAAAGGCATTTAACAACAAGTTCCTTTCTTAATGTCCCTCCTAAACCCATTTTACAAGTTTAAGTTCCCATCCTTTTCACCACAACAATAATTTACGACTTTTTTTCTTAATGTCCCTCATAAACCCATTTTACAAGTTGAAGTACCGGAGTTTTTCACCCAGAACTATACTTCAGAGCTTTTTGAATGCCCACAACACCAAGCAATACTTTTCAAAAGGTATTTCAGAACAAGTTATTTTCTTAATGTCCTTCGTAAACCCATTTTACAAGTTGAAGTTCCCAACCATTTCACCCGCAACTATACTTTACAGCTTTTTGAATGCCATATAATCAAGCAATACTTTTCAAAGACATATCAGAACAAGTTCTTTTCTTAATGTCCGTCCTAAGCCCATTTTACAAGTTGAAGTACCCATCCTTTTCACCCACAACTTTACTTTACAGCTTTTTGAATGCCCCAACACCTAGCAATACTTTTCAAAAGACATTTCAGAACGAGTTCCTTTCTTAATGTCCCTCCTAAACCCATTTTACGAGTTGAAGTACCCATCTTTTTCACCACAACTTTACTTTACAACTTTTTTCTTAATGTCCCTCCTAAACCCATTTTACAAGTTTAAGTACCCAACTTTTTCACCCGCAACTATATTTCACAGCTTTTTAAATGCACAAAACAACAAGCAATACTTATCTAATGGCATTTCAGAAAAAGTTCTTTTCTTAATGTTCCTCCTAAACCTATTTTACAAGTTGAGGTACCTATCCTTTTCACCAAAACTTTACTTTGCAACTTTTGTGCACACCACAATATCATCCAAGTTTTCACTTCAGTTCAGACTTTTTTTTGTGCTCATGACAATATCATGCAAGTTTCCACTTCAGTTCAGATTTTTCTCAAAGAGATGAAAAAATTTAAAATACTGTTCCAAATTTTTTCTTAGAAGATGGAAGGTTCAAGTTATCTTCTGAATTTTATTAAAGAACTTACAGTTCAATTCTAATTTCTGCAAAGAAAATAAAAATCTTCCATTTCAGTTCTTAATTTCACAAAGACAAAAGGAAATTTGAAGTTCTATTTGAAATTTCTCAATGAAGTGAAGAAAGGTTCAAGCTCTCTTCTAAATTTTCTCAATGAAAAGAAATTAGTTTTTGATCAATTCTATTTTTCCTAATAATATAAAAAGGTTCCACTTCAGTTCAGATGTTTCCCCAAAGACATAAATTTTTAATTCTCCTCCAAATTTTTTGTAGAAGATAGAAAAAGTTACATATTGATCGTGAATATTTCTCTATGAAGATAAGGAGCTAATTTTCTCATTGATGTGAAGAAAAGTTCAAGTTCTTTTCCTAACTATCATATGAGAAGAAATAAGTTAGAGATCAATTCTATTTTTCAAGAAAAATAAAAATTTTCCACTTCAGTTCAGATTTTTCTCAAAGAGATGGAAAAATTTAAAATTACTGTTCTAAATTTTTCATAGAAGATAGAAAAAGTTTTACATTGATCATAAAAAGTTAACTCAAGTCTGAATTTTATTAAAGAACTTACAGTTCAATTCTAATTTCTCCAGAGAAAAATAAAAATCTTCCACTTCAGTTCTTAATTTCACAAAGACACAAAGAAATTTAAAGTTCTCTTCTGAATTTTCTTAGAGAAAAGAATAAGTTATAGTTCAATTCTAGTTTTTATCAAATAAAATAAAAAATCTACAAAAAACATGCAGAGTGAGAGAGAAATACAAATTCGACCTGGGGAGATTTTCCTGCAAGTTTGGTTAGGTTAGATTAGGCTAGATTAGATTAAGTTAGGATAGACTTGATTAAGTTAGGTTAGATTAGGTTAGGTTAAGGCAGGTTAGGTAGGCTAGGTTAGCTAGCTAACCGGGTCTCCATGTTTGAAGTTAGGTTAGGTTAGGCTAGATTAAGTTATGTTAGGTTAAGAGGGTTAGAGTTAGGAATTAGGTTAGCCTACGTACGCATGCGCGTACGTAGGCTAACCTAACCTAACTTAACCTAACCTAACATAACTTAATTTAGCCTAACCTAACCTAACTTAAACATGGAGACACGGTTAGCTAGCTAACCTAACCTACCTAACCTGCCTTAACCTAGCCTAATCTAACCTAACTTAATCTAGTCTAACCTAACTTAATCTAGTCTAACCTAATCTAACCTAACCATACTCGCCGGAAAATCCCCCAGGTCGACTTTGTATTTCTCTCTCACTATGCATGCTTGTTGTAGATTTTTTATTTTCTTTGAAAAAATTAGAATTGAACTATAACTTTTTCTTTTCTCTAAGAAAATTCAGAAAGAGAACTTTAAATTTCTTTGTGTCTTTGTGAAATTAAGAACTGAAGTGGATGATTTTATTTTTCTCTGGAGAAATTAGAATTGAACTGTAAGTTCTTTAATAAAATTCAGACTTGAGTTAACTTTTTATGATCAATGTAAAACTTTTTCTTATCTTCTATGAAAAATTTAGAACAGTAATTTAAAATTTTTCCATCTCTTTGAGAAAAATCTGAACTGAAGTGGAAAATTTTTATTTTTCTTGAAAAATAGAATTGATCTGTAACTTATTTCTTCTCATATGGATAGTTAGGAAAAGAACTTGAACTTTCTTCACATCAATGAGAAAATTAGCTCCTTATGTTCATAGAAAAATATTCATGATGAATATGTAATTTTTTCTATTTTCAACAAAAAATGTGGATAAGAATTTTAGATATACTTCTTTCGGGAAGCTCCTGAACTGAAGTGGGACCTTTTTATATTATTAGGAAAAATCGACTTGATCAATAACTAATTTCTTTTCATAGAGAAAATTTAGAAGAGAGCTTGAACGTTTCTTCACTTCATTGAGAAATTTCAAATAGAACTTTAAATTTCCTTTTGTCTCTGTGAAATTAAGAACTGAAATGGAAGATTTTTATTTTCTTTGGAAAAAATTAGAATTGAACTGTAAGTTCTTTAATAAAATTCAGAAGATAACTTGAACTTTCCATCTTCTATGAAAAATTTGGAACTGTATTTTAAATTTTTTCATCTCTTTGAGAAAAATCTGAACTGAAGTGGAACCTTGCATATTGTGGCGTACACAAAAAAAATCTGAACTGAAGTGGAAACTTGGATGATATTGTGGTGTGCACAAAAGTTGTAAAGTAAAGTTGTGGTGAAAAGGATAGGTACCTCAACTTGTAAAATGGGTTTAGGAGGAACATTAAGAAAAGAACTTTTTCTGAAATGCCTTTTGAAAAGTATTGCTCGGTGTTGTGGGCATTTAAAAAGCTGTGAAGTATAGTTCTGGGTGAAAAACTTGGGTACTTCAACTTGTAAAATGAGTTTAGGAGGGAAATTAAGAAAAAAGTTGTAAAGTAAAGTTGTGGTGAAAAAGATGGGTACTTCAACTTGTAAAATGGGTTTAGGTGGTACATTAAGAAAGGAAGTTGGTCTAAATTGTCTTTTGAAAAGTATTGATAGGTGTTGGGGCATTCAAAAAGCTGTAAAGTAAAGTTGTGGGTGAAAAGGATGGGTACTTCAAGTTGTAAAATGGGTTTAGGAGGGACATTAAGAAAAGAACTTGTTCTGAAATGTCTTTGAAAAGTATTGCTTGATGATATGGCATTCAAAAGCTGTAAAGCATAGTTGCCGGTGAAATGGTTGGGAACTTCAACTTGTAAAATGGGTTTAGGAAGGACATTAAGAAAATAACTTGTTCTGAAATACCTTTGAAAAGTATTGCTTGGTGTTGTGGGCATTCAAAAAGCTGTGAAATATAGATTTGGGTGAAAAAGTTGGGTAATTCAACTAATAAAATGTGTTTAGGAGGGACATTAAGAATATAAAGTCGTATATTAATGTTGTGGTGAAAAGGATGAGTACTTCAACTTGTATAATGGGTTTAGGAGGGACATTAAGAAAGGAACTTGTTGTGAAATGCCTTTTGAAAAGTATTGCTTGGTGTTGGTTGTAAAGGATGGCTACTTCAACTTGTAAAATGGGTTTAGGAAGGACATTAAGAAAAGAACTTGTTCTGAAATGCTTTTTTAAAAGTATTGCTTGATGTTGGGGTATTCGAAAAGCCTTATAGTACAGTTGTGAGGAAAAGGATGGGTACTTCAATTTGTAAAATGGATTTAGGACGGTCACTAAGAAAAGAACTTGTTCTGAAATGTCTTTTGAAAAGTATTGCTTGATGTTGAAGCATTCAAAAAGCTGTAAAGTAAAGTTGCGGGTGAAAAGGATGGTTACTTCAACTTGTAAAATTGGTTTAGGATGGACATTAAGAAAAAACTTGTTCTGAAATGCCTTTGAAAAGTATTGCTTGATGTTTGGGTGTGGAAAAAAGTCATAAAGTAAAGTCGTGGGGCAAAAGATAAGTAGTTATAACTTGTAAAATGGGTTTAGGAGGAACATTAACAAAGGAACTTACTCTGAAATGTCTTTTGAAAAGTATTGCTTGATCTTGAGGTGTGCAAAAAGTCGTAAAATAAAGTTGTGGTGAAAAAGATAACTACTTCAACTTGTAAAATTGGTTTATGAAGGACATTAAGAAAAAACTTGTTCTGAAAAATATAATAGAGCCCTTTGAAAAGTATTGCTTGATGTTTGAGTGTGGAAAAAAGTCGTAAAGTAAAGTTGTGGTGAAAAAGACGGGTACTTCAAGTTGGAAAATGGGTTTAGAAGGGACATTAAGAAAGGATGTTGCTCTGATATGCCTTTTGAAAGGTATATTTTGGTGTTGAGGTATCCAAAAAGCTGTAAAGTAAAGTTGTGGGTGAAATGGATGTATGCTTCAACTTGTACAATGGTTTTAGGAGGGAAAATAAGAAAGGAGCTTGCTCTGAAATGCCTTTTCAAAAGTATTTCTTTGTGTTGAGGTATTCAAAAAGCTGTAAAGTAAAGATGTGAGTGAAAAGGATGGGTACTTCAAGTTGGAGAATGGGTTTAGAAGTGACATTAAGAAAAGAAGTTGCTCTGAAATGCCTTTGAAAGGTGTCGCTTGGTGTTGGAGCATTCATAAAGCTTTAAAGTAAAGTTGTGGATGAAAAGGATTGGTACTTCAAGTTGTAAAATGGGTTTAGCAAGGGACATTAAGAAAGGAACTTGCTCTGAAATGCCTTTTGAAAGGTATTTCTTGATGTTGAGGTATCCAAAAAGCTGTAAAGTAAAGTTGTGGGTGAAAAGGAAGGATGCTTCAAGTTGGAAAATGGGTTTAGAATGAACATTAAGAAGAGATGTTGCTCTGAAATGTCTTTTGAAAGGTATTTCTTGGTGTTGAGGTATCCAAAAAGCTGTAAAGTAAAGTTGTGGGTAAAAAGGAAGGGTGCTTCATCTTATAAAATGGGTTTAGAAGGGACATGAAGAAGGAACTTGCTCTGAAATGTCTTTTGAAAAGTATTTCTTGGTGTTGAAGTATCCAAAAAGCTGTAAAGTATAGTTGCAGGTGAAAAGGTTGGGAACTTCAACATGTAAAATGGGTTTAAGAAGGACATTAAGAAAATAACTTGTTCTGAAATGCCTTTTGAAAAGTATTGCTTGGTGTTGTGGGCATTCGAAAAGCTGTGAAGTATAGTTTTGGGTGAAAAAGTTGGGTACTTAAACTTGTAAAATGGGTTTAGAGGGACATTAAGAAAAGAACTTGTTCTGAAATGCCCTTTTGAAAAGTATTGCTTGGTGTTGGAGCATTAAAAAAGCTGTAAAGTAAAATTTTAGGTAAAAAGGATGAGTACTTCAATTTGTAAAATGGGTTTTAGGATGTTCACTAAGAAAAGAACTTGTTCTGAAATGTCTTTGAAAAGTATTGTTTAGTGTTGGCGCATTCAAAGAGCTGTAGAGTAAAGTTGTGGATGAAAAGGATGGTTACTTCAACTTGTAAAATGGGTTTACAATGGAAATTATGAAAAGAACTTGTTCTGAAATGTCTTTGAAAAGTATTGCATGATATTGGCGCATTCAAAAGAACCAAAACCTGTAAAGTAAAGTTGTGGGTGAAAAGGATGGATGCTTCAACTTGTAAAATTGGTCTAGGAGGGACTTTAAGAAAGGAACTTGCTCTTAAATGCCTTTTGAAAAGTATTGCTTGGTGTTGAGGTATCCAAAAAGTTGTAAAGTAAAGTTGTGGGTGAAAAGGATGGGTACTTCAAGTTGGAAAATGGGTTTAGGAAGGACATTTAGAAAATAAGCTTGCTCTGAAATGCCTTTTGAATGGTATTGCTTGGTGTTGGAGGCATCCAAAAATGCAGTAAAGTAAAGTTGTGAGTGAAAAGGATGGATGCTTCAACTTGTAAAATTGGTTTAAGAGGGACAATAAGAAAGGAACTTGCTCTGAAATGCCTTTCGAAAAGTATTGCTTGGTGTTGAGATATCCAAAAAGCTTTAAAGTAAAGTTGTGGGTGAAAAGGATGGGTACTTCAAGTTGTAAAATGGGTTTAGAAGGGACTTTAAGAAAGGAACTTGCTCTGAAATGCCTTTTGAAAGGTATATTTGGTGTTGAGGTATCCAAAAAGCTGTAGAGTAAAGATGTGGGTGAAAAGGATGGATGCTTCAACTTGTAAAATGGTTTTAGAAGGGACATTAAGAAAAGATGTTGCTCTGAAATGCCTTTTGAAAGGTATTTCTTGGTGTTGGGGTATCCAAAAAGCTGTAAAGTAAAGTTGTGGGTGAAAAGGAAGGATGCTTCAACTTGTAAAATGGGCTTAGAAGGGACATTAAGAAAGGAACTTGCTCTGAAATGTCTTTTGAAAAGTATTTCTTGGTGTTGAGATATCCAAAAAGCTGTAAAGTAAAGTTGTGGTTGAAAAGTATGGGTACTTCAACTTGTAATATTGGTCTATGAATGACATTAAGAAAAAACTTGTTCTGAATTGTCTTAGAAAAGTATTTCTTGGTGTTGTGGTATGCAAAAGACTGTAAAGTAAAGTTATGTGTGAAAAAGATAAGTATTTCAAGTTGGAAAATAGGTTTAGAAGGGACATTGAGAAAATAACTTGTTCTGAAATGCCCTTTGAAAAGTATTGCTTGGTGTTGGGGTATTCAAGAGCTGTAAAGTAATGTTGTGGTTGAAAAGTATGGGTACTTCAACTTGTAAAATGGGTTTAGGAGGGACATTAAGAAAAGAACTTGTTGTGAAATGCATTGAAAAGTATTTCTTGGTGTTGGGGCCTTCAAGAGCTGTAAAGTAATGTTGTGGGTGAGAAGGATGGGTACTTCAACTTGTAAAATGGTTTTAGAAAGGATATTAAGAAAGGAACTGGTTCTGAAATGCCTTTTGAAAAGTATTGCTAGGTGTTGGGGCATTTAAAAGCTGTAAAGTAAAGCTGTGGGTGAAAAGGATGGGTACTTCAAGTTGGAAAATGGGTTTAGGAGGGACATTAAGAAAATAACTTGTTCTGAAATGTCATTTGAAAAGTATTGCTTGGTGTTGGAGCATTCAAAAGCTGTAAAGTAAAATTGTGGGTGAGAAGGATGGGTACTTCAAGTTGGAAAATATGTTTAGAAGGGACATTAAGAAAATAACTTGTTCTGAAATGCCTTTTGAAAAGTATTGCTTGGTGTTGTGGCCTTCAAGAGCTGTAAAGTAATGTTGTGGGTGAAAAGTATGGGTACTTCAACTTGTAAAATGGGTTTAGGAGGGACATTAAGAAAAGAACTTGTTGTGAAATGCCTTTTAAAAAGTATTTCTTGGTGTTGGGGCATTCAAAAGCTGTAAAGTAAAGTTGTGGGAGAGAAGGATGGGTACTTCAAGTTGGAAAATAGGTTTAGAAGGGACATTAAGAAAATAACTTGTTCTGAAATGCCTTTTGAAAAGTATTGCTTGGAGTTGGGGCATTCAAAAAGCTGTAAAGTAAAGTTGTGGGTGAAACGGGTGGGAATTTCAACTTGTTAAATGGGTTTAGGAAGGACATTAAGAGAGGAACTGGTTCTGAAATGCCATTTGAAAAGTATTGCTTGGTGTTGGGGCATTCAAAAGCTGTAAAGTAAAGTTGTGGGTGAGAAGGATGGGTAGTTAAAGTTGGAAAATAGGTTTAGAAAGGACATTAAGAAAATAACTTGTTCTGAAATGACTTTTGAAAAGTATTGCTTGGTGTTGTGGCCTTCAAGAGCTGTAAAGTAATGTTGTGGGTGAAAAGGATGGGTACTTCAACTTGTAAAATGGGTTTAAGAGGGATATTAAGAAAAGAACTTGTTCTGAAATGCCTTTGAAAAGTATTGCTTGATGTTGGAGCATTCAAAAATCAGTATAGTAAAGTTGCGGGTGTAAAGGATGGGTACTTCAATTTGTAAAATTGGTTTAGGAAGGACATTAAGAAAAGAACTTGTTCTGAAATGGCTTTGAAAAGTATTGCTTGGTGTTGGAGCATTCAAAAATCAGTATAGTAAAGTTGTGGGTGAAAGGGATGGGTACTTCTACTTGTAAAATGGGTTTAGGATGGACATTAAGAAAATAACTTGTTCTGAAAAGATATAATAAAGCCATAAAAAGTATTACAAAATGGGGACTCAGGGGCCTTTGGGGTGCTGGGGGTCCTTTGGGGGTCTGGGGGGCCCTTTAGAGCCGGGTGGTCCTTTGGGAGCCTGGGGGACATTTGGGGGCTGGGGGAGGGCCTTTGGGGTCCGGTGGACCTTTGGGGACCATGTGTGGACCTTTGGGGGTCCGGGGGCCCTTTGGGAGCCCGGTGGTCTTTTGGGAGCCCGGTGGGCCTTTGGGGGCCCGGGGAGGGCCTTTGGGGGTCTGGGGGGCACTTGAGGGCTGATTGGTCCTTTGGGAGCCCGGTGGACCTTTGAGGACCGGGTGAGGGCCTTTGGAGTCCGGGGGGCCCTTTGGGAGCCCGGTGGTCTTTTGGGAGCCCGGTGGACCTTTGGGGACCGGGGGGCCCTTGGGGGCCAGGGGGCCCTTTGGCAGCCTGAGGGACCTTTGAGGACCAGTGGAGGGCTTTGGGGGGTCTGGGGAGGGCGTTTGGGGGTCTGGGGGCCCTTGGGAGCTTGGGGGACCTTGAGTACCGGGGGCTTCCTTCGGGGTTGGGGTAGGGGGATTGGAACCCTTTGGGGTTGGGGTAGAGGACCTCACAACACTTTTCAAATAGAACTTGTGTATTATAACGACCACAGAGTTGCACCCTCAAATCCTCTTCTAAAATCATCTTTTAAATCATCTTTTAAAATGTCTCTAACTGTTTCGCCGAAATAATTCCATAAAATGACTGAAACAGTTTCGCCCAAATAATCCCTAAACGTAATTTCAGCGTGTTCCCTTTGTTTGGCATCCCTGCGCTGATACATTTCAAATTATTTGGAAACCCTTTCGTGAATCCATCTCTTCATTGCTAAGATCGAAACATTCGCTCGGAGACAGTTCTCTTTAGAAACAACAAATTAATTCCCCTCTCGTGAATCAATTCTCTTTAGAAACAACAAATTAATTCCCCTTTAATGTCAATCAATCAATCATGACATCACCTGTCAGACATTATTAAACTTCGCCTGGAAACATTTTGATTAATCATTGACAGTACCTGTCAGACATTATTAAACTTTGCCCGGAAACAATTTGATTAATGACTGACAGCACAGGTGTTCCAAATTCCCAATCGCTTTAATTAACCACGTGTTCTCCCTAATGACTCTATGCACATGGCCAAAACAACAACAACAACAACATCGACCTTGGAAAAAAGAGGTCATTGACCCCATTAACCACGTGTTCTCCCTAGGGAGGCTATGCCCATATAAGGAGCCCTGTCACGACTGGCACCCCCTCCTCTACTGTAACTTACGAATTAACTTACGTAACGAACTTCTATATTCATATATTTTTAATACGTATATTATGGGGTTTGCCCCCTAGTCAATACCTTGCTCTTTAAGCTAAAGTTCGAATTTTGTTCCAATTCTTTAAAAATGACCCCTTAATCACAAAGTCCGTTAATTAGAATAAATAGCTCTTATGAAAGTACTATAAAATCTTTGGCTTAAAGAGCGAGGCATTGACTAGAAGGTGAACCCAATCATATAGCTAATATTTTTTTGTTCGTTTTAAGGTTTGATGTTGCTCCTTACTTTCAGTTGAAAAAATTGTTTTTTTTTATTTAATTTCTGATTTCTTTTTTTATAATGATGGGAAATCCGGCACCCCCTTCATAGCAATGTCCCTTCCCCCATGAAAACTTCCTTCATGAAAAGATCCTCCCATATAACCCCCGATCCACCCCTAGTTGCCATCCATTTTTTGGCCACTTAAAAAGGGCACTAGAACTTTTAATATCCGTTCCAATGAGCCCTCCCACTATATTCTAGGACCACTTGGTCGATAAGATCACCCCTGAAAAAAAAAAAAAAAAACAAACAAAAAAACAAATAAACACGCATCCGTGATCTTTCTTCTGGCAAAAAATGCAAAATTCCACATTTTTGTAGATAGGAGCTTCAAACCTCTACAGTAGGGTTCTCTGATACGCTGAATATGATAGTGTGATGTTCATTAAGGTTCTATAATTTTTAGGGGTTGTTTCCCCGTTTTTTCGAAAATCAGCCAAATTTTCTCAGGTGCCTAACTTTTGATAGGTAAGATTATACTTGATTAAACTTATATATTTGAAATCAGAATAAAAATCCGATTCTTTTTATGTATCTATTGGTATCAATATCCTGTTTTTTAGAGTTTCGGTTACCATTGAGCCGGGTCGCTCCTTACTTACAGTTTGTTATCACGAACTGTTTGATAGGGACGCCCAACCTGGAAATTCCTATCATTCGATTACAATTTGCTCAGTTATTTTAAAACTGTATGCAAAAATCCTTCTATTAGGATATTAATTGAAACGCTTTTTCCAAAAAATAAGTTTTTCAAAGAAAAGTAAAGAGCTCAATTAAGCCAAAAATGAGCAAAAAGAGAATCAAATAATCCACAAAGCGTAAAACCACCACAAATCATCATCAATAAATAAATGAAACCAAAACGAACAGAAATTACAATAAATAACCGAGTCAAATTCAAAACAAGCAGAAATTAAGATGAGTAGGACTCAAAACCCTTATGCCTACTCAAGGAAAAAACATAATCTGCACTTTACCAAAAAAATATAAACGAATGTGCATAGTCAGTTCAATATACAATATACGGATATTTACTCCTTAAAATCGTAATAATTTTTTATTTATTAAAGTTATAAAAGTGAAAACATTATTTTTTTTTAGTTTATACGACCACTCTTTCTAGAAAATCTTATATGTCCCAGGGCATAACTTACAACCCTTGCCCTGAAGGCCGTTGGGAGGAGGGGGTTGTCACCCACAAAGACAATTTCCGGACCTTTCAAATACGCTCAACAAAATGGCTATCTCAAAATTTTAATTGGATGTGTTAGGGGAAAGGATAGGCATGGGGGGGCTATTTGCCCTCCAATCACTTTTGGCTATTAAAAAGGGCACTAGCCCTCTAAATTTCAAATCGAATGAGCTCTTTTTGAAGTTTCTATGACAACTTCTTATATACGAAGTGCCCTGGCCTAAAAAATAGACGAAAAAAATAACACATTGTGCTAACATCGTTCTTTACTTAGGCAGTGCTATTGCGCTTATAATTCGGATAGATGTAACCATGGTCACCACTATTTCAATTTTCGTTGGGATTTCAGTGTTTAAATGCTCGTGCAATTTTTATTCTGATTCTAGAAAAGTGAGTTAGTGAAGCAATTAAGTAAAAACTGAGGCTCATAAATAGTAATTTTTATCAAGAAATGATATCCAAAACTGTCTGTGTTCACGGCCAATGCTGTGAATTTACCCCCTCCAATTGTTCTAATGACTATCACAGCATTTAGAAATTACCATGTATTATACGGTACCCAATAAAATATTACACTAGAATTTATTTAAAATGTACTTAATATGAAAAGCTGGAACGGCTTCCTACTTAAACAAACCTGTAAGTAATGAGTTAAATAAGAAATGTCATCCTTTTATAGTTAGAGGATAGATATACTGCTAGAAGTTTGCATGTGTTAATTTTTATCATTTGGGAATCAAACTAAACTATAGTTGCAACTTTGTTGACTTCACCCTAGTCAATTCAATTACCATAGGTCAGGGCTCAAACGCACAATTTCTCCGCAGTTACTTTCTGACGACCGTGAGCAAAAAAGTCATGAAAAGTAACTTTTTTATCCAATTTTTGACCGACCTGGAACGTAAAAGCTACAGAAATATCTTTTTATTTACTTTTCAGCTGACTTACAGTGAAACCTTGGCCACAAAAGACAGTCTCTTCCTAATCCTCTACAGAATTTTCTAATTTTTTCTTATTCTCGGACATTTCTTTCCAATTTTTATATGTACCCAAAAGCTTTCTGGGTGCATTCTAGGAAAGTGGATTGCTGTTTGTGCGACAAATGTACCGCTTGGAGTACATAAGGTCTTTTACGGTTTTGGTCACGAATCTTTGGCTTCTGATTTTAGTTTTTAGGTTGGTTAGCTTGGAAAATTTCCGTTCGGCACTGACGCATGAGTGCAGTGAAACGTACAAATCTCACATAAAGTCAGACAGGATTTTAAATACTGTTTCTTTGTGTTTGTGGAATTGTTTTTAAAGGTTACCAGAAAGCAAATTGATCCTCTAAATTTTTTTCTCTACCATCATCATAATATATTGTTTCTTTTCTGGAAACGTGAACCCCTGGCTTTGGAATGAATTAAACATATTGCCGCGTCCCACACAAGTGTCACCAAGGAAATTCAGAGAAAGATGAGGAAGGGTTTTCCACGTCTTCGGATAAGACAACATTTGGGCTACAGCGCTTTAGTTATTTCAACATTGGATCGTTCTGCTCTACCTGCCTGCTCATTAGTGAAAACTTCGATACGACAAGATTGGGAGTGCTCTTCTTGACATTGTGAAGCTGCTAAAAGCTCTGTAGTCTAGTGTTTTGTAGACTTTAAAAGCGGCAAAGTGTATTTAGCCCCAAACCTATAAAATCAAGCGCAAGGAAATAAGCTCGAGCTAATCATCTCGCACGCATCCTCTTTCTTGTTGTTTAGTTAAACATTTGAAAAGTGACTGGTAAGTCTGCCGCAACTCTTCAGAATCCTGTGGATTCACATTTTAGCTACCTGACTTAGTTTGTTGTCCTTATGTAGGACACACGAAAGAAAGTACAAAGTCACTCTCCCTGAGTTACTTGTTTCTTTTCTGAGTCATCTTTTCTGTGGTTAGAAAAAAATAGGAGGGGAAGGTTCCACTGTTCCGGAATTTATCTAACACATGCATATAAGAAAAGACATCATGTAATTGCGCTGTATAGTAACTTGTGGTTTTTTATCTGATATAAATAATGATATTATTGGAAATAGAAAGGGTAAAAAGGCACCTAAACGACTGAGGCAAGGCACATGTTCTAGAGAAAAAGCCAGTGAGTAATTGTATCCTAGGACTTGAGCAATTTAACTTGAAGTTTTTATATCTTTAGAGGTTTTTCTGTTTTCTCCTCGTAAAATAGTGAAAAAAGGTGATCCTACTTGTTTCTCGAGTAAAAAAGTGAAATGATGATCAAAAACACGAAGATGCGACCATTGGCAGCCCTGCGAATGGAGCCAGGAATCGTCGTTTCCTGTAAGAGTCGAAAGTCTCCATAGTTATCAACTTTCTCTGCACCGATGAGTTAAACAGGGTTCAACTACTTAGGGTTTAACTCACAGGATTTAAATAGGGTTTAACTCCGGTCTGATACCCGTAAAATACAATTTTTCCTCATTGAGCTGGAAATTGGTACAAGTCATTCCTCACAAGCGGATGATATTATCCTCCTGTATGACAATTTACAGTCGCTTTAAGTCAGTATTTACAGCGTTAAGGCTGGTTTAGTTGATATGGTCTAGCAATGGCAAAAACTGAAAGGCTAATGACGATCTACAACAAGAAATTCAGCTTTTGAAGCATCAGCTGATAGATGTTAAAATTACGACCAAAAACTCCAGTAGTTACAATCGGCAACTCTGGGAGTGGTACCAGGAGGAATCTTTCCGTGTACGAGTGGAAGGTCTCCATAGTATTTAGGCTAAATTTCTCTGCGCCAAGGAGTTAAACAGGGCTTAGATTTGGTCTGCCAAATGTAAAATAGATCATTGCTCCAGTGAGCTGACTATTGACATAATTCGTCATTCACAAGCAGATGATATCGTTCCCATATCTGACAATTTGCAGTCACTACACGTCATAATTGAAAGCCTTCATTATGGTTTAGTTGATATGGTATATAAGCTGATTTTTATAATAATTGTATTTCTTGCTTTTTGTCGTCGTCAGCCTTGGGCTCCCACACGGTATATGGATTCGTGCTAAAAGATTACTCACTATCGATGCAGTAAAGGAGAAACTGAGTAAGTCGTCTCTCACAAGCAGATGAAATTATCATCCTCTTCGACATTTTCCAGTCTTTAAGGACAACCTTTGTGCTGATTGAACTGATATAAGTAAATCCGTTGCTTCTTCAAAAACTGAATTTCTTGTTTCTGATCGTCGTCATTCTCCATTCTCCAAGATCCAGGTTGGCTCCTCCAATATCTATGCCTTTACATTGCTTAGTTACCATGACCTCCCATATAAATTCTTTGCTACGCGATCTCTGACCATTGACACATCAAAAAAATCTGAGAAGGTCCTACGTATTTTTTTGAACAGAGTGAACGATCACTTTGATAAGCAAACTCTTGGCGGCATTGATTATGTCTGTTTTATTTCTAATTTGTTGAAACTTGTGTGTGTCCCTGGTTATAAGCTTTCTTTTTGTTTTATTTTGTTTTAAGTTTTTATATTCCTAGCTTCATATTCTTCTTATTGGGTTTTGTATACTTAGAGGGCTTAAACAAGTTATTATCGTTATTATTAATGGACAAAAATTATAATCTCCAAAAATCATAATCTATTATAATCTCCAATCCTGTCTCCTTTAATTCAGTGTACAATGCAAGGAACGCTGAAAACATTAATTCTATGTGCCATGATTACAGTTCCGGTTCCTTAGAGTTGTCCATATTTTCTTGACCAAAGGCCAAGCACTTCCTCTTGTTCATTTCCCTTACTCCATTTCTACAACACCCAAGAACTATACATAATTACACATTCTAAAGTTACAGAGGCTCCATCATGTTCCAGTGGACGTTGCCTTAGATAATCCCAATTTTTTTAAAGTTCCATTTATTTTCAAACAAGATATGTCGTTCCTAAGACATTTTTGTAAAAACAATATTCCATTGCGACAACAAGTCTGCATTATGGAAGGGTTTTTTATTAAAATTATGAATAATTTGTCGATATCAATCTCTTTCTTAGCAAAAGCAACATCAGACGGAAAAGATGAATTGTTTTATGCAAAAAGGAAGAAAATACATTCAGTTTGAAAATATAAAAATAGATTTCTAGAATCGATAGATGCTGGTGTTTGCAGTATCCTCAAGCTGATTTTTATTCAAATTTAGTCTTCAGGAAACTTTTGTTGTTTCATCTTTTTGTAGTAGGGACAATTTGGATCATAAAGGGCAACTCTGGGCTTATAATGCTTCCCCATTTTACCGTAGAGCCTTCTATGCGTACTAACATGAATTAAGACAAAACGTTTCTGAAATATTACGATGTAAATTTTGTCAGTGACATAGTTCCAGTTCAAAGCAGACTTGAGCTCTTCGTAAAATTTTTCGTTACACAAAATTTTTAAAATAAAATTTTACTTAAAATAAAAGTAAAATAAAATAAGTTACCTGGAAGGTGCGTAAAAATACAATTTTCCATAGATATCCATTCCACAAGTTTTATTTCTAAATAGTTTGCTCTTGATGATTGTGATGACCCTCAACAATTATTATGACCTTTTTTTATGGATTTTACGTTAGTCTAATGTGAATAGTTACAGTTAACGTAACGAGACTTGGCTATTTATCATAGAGGATTATGCCAGTAGTTTGAAAGCCGTTTTGTATTTTGATAAACTCCTTACATAGCAAGTTTTTCGTTTTTAAAACTTGTCTTTACTGCATCATAATGCTATTGCACTCAATTACAAATTATAAAGATCGCCGTGTACATTTTTCAAGAAGTTGTTTTAAATGCCCCAATTAAAATTTAGATGCCCCAATTAGAATTACAATTTTCTCATCCCAGAGCGCACGAATTCAGATTTCATCTTCTTCCTTTTAAGTTTTAGGTTAATTTTACTTTGCGACTGCAATTTCACGTAGTTTTGCTTAATTCTTTCAATGTTTAAAAACTCAAAATTTTTTCAAGCGTATTTCCTACGTCTTTTTCTTCTTACGAAACCGATTTTTTCTGTTGATTTAAAAGGTGTAACATGTTTTAGGGGTTTCCTGATCCTCTGTAGCATGTGCATATTGAGGGAATTTATCTATTTTATCTGATGCAACGTTTTTAAGACAATGATTTGTTACATCATTGACATGTCAATTACATACTGTGGACATCTTGTATATATCATGACCAAGTGACTAATATCTCTTTATATCCAAAATCAAGAAATATAAAGAATCCAAAAATAGCCAGATAAAGCGACGTAAGGCATGGCATTATCCCTAGTGTATTTTATCGGTTGTTGTTTTTGCTCAAGAAACCGTTCAAGTCTTCAAATATTAGCCAGTTTGGATACAAAGCAGGATTTAAGAATTTAGAGTTTTTGTTTGGTCAGTTTTGTTCTATTTCGCAAAAAACGACGGTTTTGTTTGATCTATTAAAACAAAAGAAAAAGAACTATCGAAAAGAAAATCGAACTTAATGAAAAAAAACTCATTGGAAATCATCGTAAGAAAGTTAATCCGGATTAGGATCTTTAATAGGAGTTTCTTTATGTTGTGTCTTTTAAATTGATCCCTTGAAACTCGAAAAAACTTCTGCAGTTTACCAAAACCTTTGATAAACATGCATTGGCAAAATTCAGATGAACCTGCCAAATCATTTGATGTGTATTCAGTTCAAACTGTACATGAAAAGAATTTATTTTAAATAATAGCGAAATTGCGCAACACAAAACGCACAAGTTTAAAGTGTTATTTACACTTTGATAAAAAAAAGAGAGAGGAAAACATTCAAAACAATAAAAAAGTGTTCAAGGATCTATTATGTACACATGGCTGATACGTAATAATTTAAGAGATTTTACTCTTTACCTATGCAAATTTATCGAGGATGACGGAATTTCACACATCAACGACACTTGTTTTGATAGACCTTACGCAAGATTTGTTTTGGCCCACTTACCTCAGTATTAGAATAGAGTTCAGTGTGTCAACGTCGTGATTATTGATTTTAGTTCTTAGAACATTTTTCTTATTCGATATGAGTTCTTTTACTCTGTTGGAAGTTGAAGGTGCTAGCAGCAGTGAAATGAAATCAAGAGTACCCATAAGGTTTGACTATGGTACACCTTTTTGTACTGCCTATAGTCTGCCATTTCCCTTTTGGTACAGAGAGTTTTCCAGTTATATTGGAGACTATCTTGAATGGGCGTACCTTATGACTAGAGATGTACATAGGCTACAAAATGTCTTAAATGCAACAATGAAATATATTGAAAACTGACCACCTATGCGTTGAGGAAGAAATCTAAAAATATAAAACCAAAGACTTTTATTGTGCATAATTTTTTTTATTAATAAACAAATTTAGAAACATTATTAAAACACTTTATTCTTAGGGCATTTAAATCAATATTATACAGATAGGAAAGGGTATTTTCCTCTATCAACGCATTCAATCGAGGATTGTCTACATAAATGCTGAGAAATTCGCTGTAAGTATCGCCGCGACGTTGAAAAATAAAATAGAGTAGTGCATGAAAACCACAGCTCTTGGTTGATAAATCTTGAACTCACGTCCGATTTGGTCCTAGAACCTTTGTAATCTGATGAGAACAGGTATAAACCCTGTAAACTAAAATTGACCCTTTAAACTTTAACGGAAATTTCCAATGACGTTTCTTCTGACAAAAATAAACTTATAAGCCGTATAAACTAAAATCGACAGTTTAAACTTAAACAAAAATTTCAAAAGCATTTTCAGCCACCCATGGTACCTCTGGCTTCCGTCATCATAACTTAAGCGTTTTCAGACCTTTGAATATCCTGACAGATGTTTGTATATGAACAGCACGGATTTAGATTTATTTCTAAGGCACTTTCAACCACTTTACTGATATAAATCATGCTTTAAATTCATTGTTTTGTGTTTTTACCAGCAAATCATATTACCCTCTAAGCATTTTCTGATTTTTTTTTGTTTTAATACAATGATATCCAATTATGCTTCCCTCAGTTCTTTCCCCGGTTACAGCGGTTCTAGTTCCAATTCTGTTGGCTCCGACCCTGGTTACAGTTCCATCCCCAGTTCAACCCATTCCGGTTCTGTCAGTTCCGTCCCTCGTTTCCCCGGTTCCAATTCCACCAATTCCACTCCAAGTTTCATCTGTTTCAGGATTTCTATTATGCGGCTGCCCCTGTAGTACTTTGTGGCTGGTCATTGGCACTACTTGGCTTATTGTAGGTTTTTGATGAATATTAATTGTGCACTGAAAGGATAAACTCTTACATCATATTTAAAAAGTGAAGATGAAATATTTCAAGACGGTATGTACATGATAAAACTATCGTAGCAATGAATTCTGAAACTGGCAAATATTTCAAACTATTAAACAAGCAATAATGGGGATCTTTTTGGAACTGTAGGTGTGCATTATCATAAAACTGAGGAATTGAATTCTTTTGGAGTACCAAACAATTTAGACATGAGAGTGGTAGAATTTCCAGAGATGATAGTGCTGAAAGAGAATGCAAACATAAGACTAATAGTTGACGTCGAAGGCCAACTTCTTGTTTATGCTGTGGTTAACACGTTACCCGTTGATAAATCCTATTGCCATCTTTCTGGTATTAGTAGTCAAAATAAGACAAGAAGAAAACAAGTATACTGCTGCATAAATATCATAAACCATATCATCACGACGTACCGGAACTGCAATCTATGTAAAAATAATGTCGGAATAGACAGTGTAATCAAAATTAAAATAAAAGGGCATTGGTAGATAATTTAACAAAGGAAATTATAGACAATTAAACGAAAAGTAAAGTATCGGTGGACGTTAATAGTATCATTGGTAGTTTACCAACAGATACCATCATTGAACAGAATAATAGCAATGATGAAAAGTTGAAGATGAAATACTTTAAGAAAGTATTTGCACAGGATAGAGTTACCGTTGCATTCAATGCTGACAATGACAAATATTTGAACTACGAATCAAGCACTAATGGTGACACCATTGAAAATGTACGTCAAAATTGGCTTAATAGTGAGAGATTAAATCTTCTTGGACTATTTGAAAAACTCAATGCTACTAGTGGTGAATATACTAGCATAAAATTTCCAGAAATGATAAAGTGCTTAAAGATAATGTATGCCTAAAAGTCATAGTTGACACCAAGGGTCAACTTCTTGCTCGCAGAACGGGTAACACGCTACCTGATGATAAATCCTAACGCCATATTTCGGGATTAGCATTCAGTAGAAGATAAAAGACAGGCATACTGATGCACCATTGTCATGAATCATATCCTGTCTCAGTGCCGGAACTGTTACTTTTGGAAAAATAACATGGTAATAGACAGTGAAATCGCTGGCAAAATAAAAAAGGTATTGGTAGATTGTATCGCAAAGAAAATTTCAGACAATTCAATGAAAAGCAAAGCATTGGTGAATTTTAATAGTATCATTGGTAGTTTACCATCAGATACTATCATTGAAAAGAATAATAGCAATGATGAAATGTATGATGAGATTGTAGGTGAAACCATGTTCAAAGTCCTGTATGGCCCCGAAATTAACGCCATTTCAAGAAAAAAAATGACGAATTATATTTTTTGGAGTTGATTGGAGCATTTTGTTGAAGAAATAACACAATGAATTTGAAAAGAGGCCCGGCCATCTAGAGAACTTTATTATTATTAATTGACCTGTGATTGAATTGTCAAAATGTCTAGCAAAAGAACTTTTGATAACAATTCTAATACAATAAAATGTTCAATATCTGCTCGAAATTTTTCGAAATTTTTCGAAAAATTAAATTTTTCTGTTCTGGATTTTTCCAATGAAAAGAAAAAGTCACACTTCAGTTCTGAATTTGTCCAAAGAAGAGAAACAAAAATTCAATATCCGCTCTCAATTTTTCTAAAAAAGTAAAAAAAAGTTTCACTTTTGTTTTGATACTCACAAAACAGTGAAAAAATTCAAGTTCTGTTCGGAATTTTTCCATACCAGAGAAAAAAGTTACACTCCAGTTCTGAAATTTTTCCTAGAAAAGAAAAATTTACACTTCTGTTCTGGATTTCTCCATATGTACTGCAAAAGTTACCATCTGATCTTGTTGCTATGCTATAGTGGTCTTTGTTTCAGCTGAATTTCGTGGCACCATTCCGACATCTCTTTGTTTCCGAGAATTTCTTGGACTGATGCCTCTCAGTTTCGTCTGTATTACACGCCTACTTTAGATGTTTCATGGAAAATGAAACTCACCATCTGGTCTTGTTTTCATGTCTTGAGATATTTGTTTGCAGAAATTTTGGTATAATTCAGAAGACAGCCCTTTCGCATTGACACGCCTTCTAAGCCTTTGCCGATGAAATAATACTTTGAATCGGAGCATCGCCCAGATCATCTAGAGAACTTTATTATCATTAATTGAACACTGATTGAATTGTCAACTGGTCTAACAAATGAATTTTTTCTTGAGAAGAGAAAAAAGTTCAAACTTGGTTCTGGAATCTTTCAAAGAAGATGAAAAAGTTACATTTCTGTTCTGATTTCCCCTAAAGAAGAGAACCGAGTTACACTTCTGTTATTGTTTCCCCCAAAATACTTAAAAAAAAGTTCATGTTCTGTTCTCAACTTTTCCATAGAAGAGAAAAATCTTAAATTTTTGTTCTGGATTTTCCCATCTCTACTGAAAAAGTCAACATCTGATCTTGTTCGTATTCCTCGAGATCTTTTTTCCGGGAATTTCTTGCCACAATTTCGTTCGACAAAACCCAGTGATTGACATGCTTGTTAGACAATTTCTGATGATATGCCATAATGGATCCCATGACACCCCAACCACCTGGACATATAAGGAGTTTTCTATAGCAGATGGTCATAGAAGAGAAAACAGTTGCTATTCCATTGAGGTCTTGGTTTCCGGAGAATTTATTTGCACCATTTCGACAACTTTTTGTTTCCGAGAATTTCATGAGTTGTTTCCGAGAATTTCTTGACCTGGTGCCTCTCAGTGCTGTCTGTATTACATAAGTGCTATGAATATTTCACAGAGAGTGAAAGTCATCATCTGGTCTTTTTGTTATTTATTGAGATAATTGTTTCTGGAAATATCTAGGCGTCACTCCAATGACACCCCTATTGCATTGACATGGATGCTAAGCTTTTTGTCAATGAAATAATACAATGAATCCAAGCAGAGCACTAACCATCTGGAGATGTTTATCATCATCAATTGAACAGTAATTGAATCCTCAACATGTGTAGCATGATAAGGATTTGATAAGGATTCTAATATACCAAAAAGTTCAGCTTTTGTGCAAAATTTTTCCAATGAAGAGAAAAAACCACACTGTAGTTCTGAATTTTCCCAAAGAAGAGAAATGTTCAACTTCTCTTCTGCATTTATTCAAAACAAATTTGATTCTAAGCTAACAGACAGTTTGGGATTTTTTTTGTTCGCGACATAAAATACTTTACTCACGTCCCTTCTGCTTTCATCTATTAATTCACAGTCATAGATGGCGCCGTTTTTATTGTACTACACAAGTGCTACCATCTTTTATTTCATAAGTTGTTTCCGAGAATTTCTTGACCTGGTGCCTCTCAGTGTCGTCTGTATTACACGAGTGCTAGAAACATTTTACAGACAGTGAAAGTCACCATCTCATTTGGTCTTGTTTTGTTTTGAGATAGTTGTTTCCGGAAATTTTTTGACATCCCTCCAATGACACCCCTATTGCATTGACATGCTTGCTAAGCATTTTACTGATGAAATAACAAAATGAATCCAAGCAGAGCCCCAACCATCTGGAGAACCTTATTATCATTAATTGAACAGTGAATTGTCCACATGTCTATCAAAAGAACTTATGATAAGGATTCTAATATACCAAAAAGTTCAATTTCTGCGTAAAATTTTTCCAAGCAAGAGACAAAAGCCACACTTCAGTTCTGAGCCAAACAGTTTGTGGCAACGAACTGTAAGTAAGGAGAGACGCGGTTCAGTAGCCACCGAAATTCTTAAAAACAGAAATTTGATATATATATATTTATATCAAAAGAATCGGCGTATTATGTTGATCCCAACTAAATAGGATTTATTAAGTTTAGTACTATGCATCAAAAGCTGCGAGCCTGAGAAAATTTGCTGAGTTTTTGAAAAAAGGGGAAAACACCCCATAAACTCATGGCATTTTAATGAAAACCAAACCATCAGATTGAGTGTAGCCAAGAACCCTGCTGAGGAAGTTTCAAGCTTCCGTCTGCAAAAACATGAAATTTTGTATTGCTTGCCAGAAGAAAAATCACGGATGCCTGTTCATTTATTTATTCTTTTTCTCATGAGTGATTACATCGAACCATTAGTCCTGGAATAACAAGAAAGGGCTCATTCGATCGAAAATAAAAGTTCTAGGGCTCTTTTTAAGTGACCAAAACGATTAGAGGACAAATGAACCGTTCCCACCCACCTTTTTTCCTAAAAGTCATACGATCAAAATTCTTAGATAGCCATTTTGTTCAAAATAGTTGAAAAGCAATTATGTCTTTGAGGATAACATAACCCTCCATAGCCTCTGGGGAAAGGTTTGTACGTCAGGAAACTTGCCCATGGTTTACGCATAATATTTATTATTGGGAAGTATACAGACATTTTCTGGGAGGAGGGAGAATTTTCTGCTGGGGGGATTATCTTCGGGAGTAATTTTCCATGTGAAGAGAAGTTCCCGAGAGGTGAACTTTCCAAGGGCAATTTTGCTCTGGGAATTTACCAAGATTCCTATACAAAATTTCTTTTTATTTGTCTTACTTTCTCTTTCTCGAATCAATGTTACATGTGGAGGTATGAAGGGGTATTGTCCGGGGTAAATATTTACGGAATTGGAATTGTCTAGAGTATCTTCCCATAGGTGGAGGGATTTTTCAGGGGAGAAATTCTCCATAGGTGAGTTTCCACAGGATAAATTCTCCAGGAGGAGTTTTTGGCGGTGGAGTATTTTCGGCATGACTTTAAAAACAATCAAAAATTAAAGTATTTTTCAAATAAAAGTATGCTAAGAAAAAGTTTTTAGCCGGAATCGTCCGCAGGAAAATTTTTCAGGGGTAATTTTCAGCTAGAACGGAATTGTGTGGGGGAGTTTTCCTGGTGGGGAGGGGGTATATTAGGTGGTAAGAACTTTATATTGAGTGATTAGCCATGAGGGAAAGGAATTTTTCATAGGGGGAGAGCCAGATTTCCCGCCATTAAATGAGGAGACAGCCTCCTCATACACATAAAAAATAATTTTGGTTTTATACAATGAGAGTTTCAAATTTGTAGGTTAGTTTCTTGAGATGAACTTTCCAGAGGAAATTTTACACAGGGAGAAACTTTGCCAAAATTAATAGGCAAATACTGTTTTAATTATTAAATGTACGGTGAGCCAAATGCGAACCTGCATTAATTGAAAAACGTTCAAAAATTAAACAAAAAACACAATTTTTTTAAACTAAAAGTAAGGAGCGACACTAAAACTTAAAACGGCAGAAATTATTCCGTATATTAAAGGGGATGTCCCCTCCTCGACGCCCCGCTATTTACACAAAAGTTTTTTGATTACTTTAATAAGTAGAGTTGCGAAAAAGAGGCAATCTTTAGGGCAAAGAGCAGGGCGCTGAGGAGGGGACAGCCCCTTTCACATACGGAATAATTTCTGCTCATTTTAAGTTGTGATGTCTCTCTTTACTTTCAGTTAAAAGAAACTTGTTTCTTTTGTTTAATTCTCCCAAAGAAGAGAAATGTTCAACTTAGTAAGAGAAATTAGAAGAGAAATTTTAAGATAGTAAACAATTTGGGATTTTTTTTGTTCGTAATATCAAATACTGAGCCCAAACAAACCTAGCTCAAAATCAGTTAACATAACGTAACCTAAGTGAAAAATCGGTTGCGGTGCCATCTATAACTTCACTGCAAAAACAAGATTGTAGCATTTGCGTAGGGAAATAAAATGGCGCCATCTATGACTGTAAATTAGTAGATTACAGCAACAGGGACGTGAGTGATGTATTTGATGTCGCGAACAAAAAAAAATCCCAAATTGTTTGTTATCTTAAAATGAAACGTATTTTGAATAAATGCAGAAAAGAAGTTGAACTCTTCTTTGGGGAAATTCAGAGCTGAACTGTTGATGTTTCAAACCTAAAAAAAATGCCAAATTATTTTAGCTTACAATCAAATATACTTTGAATGAATGCAGAACAGAATTTGAACATTTCTCTTCTTTGTGAAAATTCAGAACTGAAGTGCGGCTTTTTTCTCTTCATGGGAAAAATTTTTCACAGAAGCTAAATTTTGGATATATTAGCATCTTTATCAAAATTTCTTTTGCTAGAAATGTTGACGATTCAATCGCTCTTCAATTAATGCTAATAAAGTTCCCCAGGTGGTCAGGGCTCTGCTTGGATCCATTGTGTTATTTCATCAACACAATGCATATCCATGCAATAGGGGTGGGATGTCTTTGGAGTGATGCCGAAAAATTTCCGAAAACAATTATGTCAGCACATAACAATCAGACCAGATGGTGACTTTTACTCTCTGTGATAAATTTATAGCACTCCTATAATACAGACGGCATTGAGAGACACCAGGTCAAGAAATTTTCGAAAAAAATCATGAAATTCTTGGAAACAAAGAGTTGTCGGAATGATGTAAATAAATTCCCTGGAAACAAAGATCTCAACAGCATACCAACTGCTTTTTTGTGTCTATGACTAACTGTTATAGAAAACTTATTATCTGTCCAGGTGGTTGGGCTGTCATGGGATCCATTTTGGCATATATGTCAATTACTGTGTGTTGTCGGAATGGATCCAAGAAATTCGCGGAAACAAAGTTCTCGAGGCATAGCAACAAAACCAGATGGTGATGTTTACAGAGAAGATAGGAAAATCCAGAACAGAAGTGTAATTTTTTCTCTTCTTCGGACAAATTCAGAACAGAACTTGAACCTTTTTTTAGTGTTTTGGGCGAAATATGAACAGAAGAGCAACTTTTTTCACTTTTTTGGAAAAATCCAAAGCTTGAACTTTATTATCTTCTCTAGACAAAATTCAAATCATAACTTTCTCGTTGAGCTTTTTTTTCTCTTCTTTGGGAAAATCCAAAACAGAAGTGTAACTTTTATTCTCTTCTTTGGAAAAAAAATTCAGAACTGATGTACAACTTGTTTCTCTTCTATGAAAAATTCAGAATAGAACTTGAACTTGTTGCTCTTCGTTTGGACAAATCAAAACAGAAGTGTAACTTTTTCGCTTTTTTGGTAAAATTCTAAATCAAAGTTGAAATTTTTCCTCTTCTTTAGAAAAATTTAGGACAGAAGTTGAACTTTTTTCCCTTCTTTAAGGAAAATTCAAAGCTGTAGTATGGCTTGTTTCTCTTCTTTAGATAAATTCAAAACAGAAGAATTACTTTTTTCTCTTCTTTGGAAAAATTCTGTACAGAAATTAATCTTTTTCGTATATTAGACTCCATATCAAAAGTTCTTTTGTTAGACATGATGACAGTTCAATCAGTGCCCAATTAATGATATTTAAATTCCCCAGATGGCCAAGAAATTCTCAGAAACAGGCATGAAATTCTCAGGAACAAAGAATTGTCAGAATAGTGCCAACAAATTCCCCTGAAACGAAGATCATTATGGTATAGCAACAAAATCAGACGGTGACTTTTGCAGTACAAAACGGGAAATCCAGAACAGAAGTGTCTGTTTTTTCTTTTCTTTGGAAAAAATTCAGAAGTGGAGTGCCACTATTTTTTCCTTCTATTTAAAATTCAGAACAGAACTTGAATTTTTTTTCACTGTTTTGGGAGAATATGAACAGAAGTGTTAGTTTTTCTCTTCTTTGAAAAAGTTCAAAATACGAGTTGAACTTTTTTCTTCATCTTAGAAAAAATTCAGAACAGAAGTGTAATTTGTTTTCTCTTCCTTGGAAAAATTGAAAATCGAAGTTGAGCTTTTTTCTCTTCTTTAGAAAAATTTATAACGCAAGTTGAACTTTTTTTCTATTCTTCGGGAAAATTCAGAACTAAAGTGTGACCTTTTTCTCCTCGTTGGAAAACCAGAACAAAAGTGTAACTGTTTTTCTCTTCTTTGGAAAACTTTCAGAACTGGAGTGCAACTTTTTTCTCTTCTATTTAAAATTCAGAATAGAAGTGTGACTTCTTTCTCTTTTTTTGAAAAATTCAGAACATAAATTGAACTTTTTGGGATATCAGAAACCTTATCGAAAGTTCTTTTGCTAGACTAGTTGACAATTCAATAACTGTTCAACTAATGATAGTAAATTTCTTCGAATGGTCAGGGCTCTGCTCAGATTATTAGTGTTATTTCATGGACAAAATGCTTAGCAGGCATGTCATTGCGATAAGACATCATTAGAATGATGCCAAAAAATTTCAGGGAACAAGCATCTCAAGACAAAACAAAAAGACCAGATGGTGACCTTCACTCTCTCTGAAATGTATATAGTATTCGTGTAATACAGACGACACTGAGAAGCATCAGGCCAAAAAAAATTCTCGGAAACCAAGAGTTGTTAAAATGGTACCATGAAAGTCCCCTGAAATAAAAATCACAAGGGCATTGCAACTGTTTTTCTATGACCACCTGCTATAGAACACCCATTGTCTTTTCATGTAATTGGAGTGTCATAGGATCTATTATGACATATCATCGAAAACTACCTAGCAATCATGTCAAGTCACTGTGTGTTGTTGGAATGGGGCCAAAAATATTCCCGGCATGGCAACAAAAATCTCAAGGCATAACAACAAGACTAGATGGTGACTTTTGCAATAGAGATTTAAAAATTCAGAAGAAAAGTGTAACTACTTGCCTCTGAATCTTAATAAATTTCAACTTCATGTATATCTAACTCTTAAAGGAATCCAATTCATCGCTCTCAGACTTTTGCAAACACCTTATCCACCAGACTCTAGTAGACACTCTGTGAGTCTGGTAATAGTGTCTGTATCTGAAAATTCCTGTTCTTGCTTCACACACTTTTGAATAAATATTCCAAACGATGAAGTTGCTAGCGTGCTCTAAAATATTGGAAAATATAACGAAGTAATTTAATGAAACTGTCTTATTGAAATAATGACACATACAGTACTACGTGTTATTAATATCACTTAAAAAATTTGAATGTTTGCAATCTACTAAAAAAAAAAAATATGATGTTATATTTTGATACGGCATTTATGTCATTTCGGGGTCACATATGGCTTTAAACATGGTTTCACCTACAAGATCATCACGCATTTCATCATGCTATTATTTTTTTCAATGATGGTATCTGATGGTAAACTATCAATGATACTATTAGCATTCACCGATGCTTTGCTTTTGATTGAATTGTCTTTAATCTCCTATGTGATATTATATTCCAATGCCTTTTATATTTTGACAGCATTTCACTGTCTATTACAACGTTATTTTTGCACAAGTAACAGTTCCGGCACTGAGACAAAATATGATTTATGACATTGGTGCAGCAGTACGCCTATATTCTTTTTACCTTCCGTTGAATGCTAATACCCGAAAGTTGGCAATAGGTTTAATCCTCAGGTAAGATGGTACCCGTGCTATGAGCAAGAATTTGATCCTTTTTGTGACTAATACTTTTAAGAATGCATTATCTTTAAGCATTATCATCTCTGGAAATTTTATTCTAGTATATCCACCATCAAAATGTTGATTTTCTTCGGTAGTCCAAAGAAATTTAATCTCTCACTGTTATGACAATTCTCACATACATTTCCAATGGTGTCACCATTAGTGCTTCTTTCGTAGTTCAAATATTTGTCTTTGTCAGTATTCAATGCTACGATAACTATATCATAAGTACACACTTTTTTGAAGAATTTCATCTTAACTTTTTTATAATTTCTATTATTCTGTTCAGTGCTGGTATATGTTTGTAAACTACCAATGACACTATTATGGTTCACCAATGCTTTGCTTTTCATTGAACCGTCTTTAATTTTCTTTTTTGTTATATTATCTACCAACGCCCTTTGTATTTTTCTTGTGATTTCATTGTGTATTACGACATTTATTTTTACATAGATTGCACTTCTGGCACTTCGAGAAGATGTGATTTATGATATTGGTGCAGCAGTGTGCTTGTATTGTTCTTGTCTTATTTTGCCAGCTAATACCAGAAAGATTGTGCTAGGATCTATCAATGAGTAACATGTTACCCCCAGCATAAGCAAGAAGTTGGCTATCGACGTCAACTAATAGTTTTCTGTTTGCATTCTCTTTGAGTACTATCATCTCATCAAATTTTACTCTGATATAACCACCACTACGACGTATGATTTTTTTTGGTGTTCCAAAGGAATTTAACTTCTCACTTTTATGACAATGTACACATACATTTCCAATAAGATCCCCATTGTTACTTGTTTCATGGTTCAAATATTTGTCTTTGTTAGCATTCAATGCTATGATAACTTTATTATGTACACACACCTTCTTGAAACATTTCATCTTCACTTTTTTAAATATGATGAAAGTATTTATACTCCCAATACACAATCAATATTAATAAAAACATACAACAAACCAAGTAGTGTCGATGACAAGCCATAGAATACTACGGGGGCAGCCAAATAAAAATAATATCTTGGAAATGATGGAACTCAGAGCGGAGCTGGTGGAATTGGAACCGTGGAGTTGGGGGTAGAATTGGCAGATCTAGAACCAGAACTGACGGAACCGGAACTGACTGAGCCGGAATGAACGGAACCAGGACTGGAACTGGAATCTCTGTCGGAGCCAACAGAATTGGAACTGGAACCATTGTAACCGGGGAATGAAGCGGGGGAAGCGGAACTAATTATCATTTTATTAGACCAAAAAAATCAGAAGATACCTAGGGGTAATATGATTGACTTGTAAAAACACAAAACAATGGATTTAAAGCATTACTTATATCATTAAAATGGCTGAAAGTGCCTTAGGAATAAATGGTAAGCCCAGCTGTTCAAATAAAAACATCTGTCAGGATAATCAAACATCTGAAAACGATTAAGTGATGATGCTGGAGGTCACAGGGTACCATGGGTGGTGGAAAATGTTTGAGGATTTTTCGTTTAAGTTTAAACGGTCAATTTTAGTTTGCACGGTTTATAAGGTTATTTTTGTCAGAAGAAGCGTTGTTGGAAATTTTCGTTTATATTTGAAGGGTCAATTTTAGTTTATGAGGTTTATACCCGTTCCTTTCGGATTACAAAGGTTCTTCGACCAAATCAGAAGTTTAGTGCAAGATTTATCGATCAAATGCTGGGGTTTTCATGCACTATTTTATTTTATTTTTCAATGTCGCAGCTATACTTACAGTGGTTTTCTCAGCATTTATGTAGACAGTCCTTGATTAAATGACTTCATAGTGGAAAATACCTTTTCCTACTTGTATAATATTAGTTTTAATATGCTAAGAATAAAGTGTTTAAATGTTTGTAATTTTGTTTATTCATAATAAAAATGTATGCATACTATGAAAGTCTTTATCTTCCTCTTTTTAGATTTCTTCTGTCCTATGTAGCTGATCAGTCTTCAATATATTTCGTTGTTGCATTTAAGTCATCTTTTAGCCCACGTACATCTGCAGTCATTAGGATCACCCGTTCGATTGTCTCTAATATAAGTGTAAAAGTCTGTGTACCGAAGATCATTGCTGTTTTAGTTCATTTCCCTGCTGCTAGCACCTTCAAATTCTAACAGAGTAAAAACAGTCAAATCCAATACTAAAAATATTCTAAGACAGACTATTGGCCGTATAAGAAGGTATACCGTATTCTAACCATGTGGGTACTTGATTCAATTTCACTGCTACTAGCACCTTCAACTCCCAACAGAGTAAAAGCACTCATATCCAATACTAAAAATATACTAGGAACAAAAATCAATATTCACATTGTTGACCTACTGAACTCTTTTCCAATAGTGAGGTAAGTGGACCAAAACAAATGTTATGTAAGGTTCATCAAAATAAGTGTTCTTGACAGGCGAAATTACGTCATCCTCAATAAATTTGCATAGGTAAATAATAAAATCTCCTAAAGTATTACCTTTCAGCCAGGTGTACATAATAGATCAATAATCAATAATACTTGGTGGTTGCTAGGGCTCCGTCGGAACTGGTTGCTATGGCACTGCGGCCGAATAGACTGGGACTACACTACTAATATTGCGACTTGTAAGAAGACGTGTTATAGCACGTACAAATAAAAACGTGCGATGATTTTCAAGTTGTATGCATGTATACAGAAGACCCATGTAGCTCAAAATTAGAAAATCCACTATATTGTGCAAAGAGAGCATAAAAACACTATTTTTCTTTTTCTATAGAAGCTTTATTTACTAAGTGCTTTAAAAGTTCCGTCAAACACCATGAAAGTCTGCTCCATTACATAGCTTACACTTAACAAGTCTTTTACATGGTTCTTTGAAATTATTAAGCTTTGAAATCGTCCAGTGCTCTTTGCGAATCTATTTTTACCGCTTTAAAAGCATCAATTCGATCTGTTTAATACCCATTTAAATTAATTTGTTCATGATCTGGTTCAAATTCAATCTATTTCCTTTTTTATCCCTTTTAAAAAGACAAGGAACAAATTAAGCGGAAACACGTCTCATATACAAATCCTGAGTCAAACGCCGCTGGCCCAAAATCTACCTCATACTTGTCTCTTCATTTAAGTCAATCAAGTAACAAAGATCCTCGTTGTGTTTGGCGGATTTCCTTTAACATTTTAGTTGTTTCAACACGTCCGGACACTCTGACGTTGAACGAGTATGGTCTTTAGCACTAGACTCACCCCGTTTAAAGCGCCTTAGCAACTCGAAAACTAGTATGTGGTCATAAAATCTTTCATCAAAGGCTCCTGAAGCATTTTTTAGCTTTTATTGTCGATTTTTTTAAGCAGGAAACAAAATTTCAAGCACACAATTTCAAGGACACTCCTTTAAGTTCACTATAATAAATACACAGGCAAAATAAATTAACAGAGAGAGAAACACAGCAGTTTTCCCAAACTTTTACAAACAGATTCATACCGTTTGCAAAACTCTTTGGTGGAGTGTCACTACTTCCTGCATCGAGCAGGAGAATTCTATATTATGCCTATGATATAAATTGTACAATGTTCCCAGTTTATTTTTTGATTTGCCTCACAGACAGTAGATTTATGCAGCCCATTCGCTAGAAGGCTTCGAAGTTTCATTGTTAGCAGAGTTATCCTTTGTCACAAAGAATGACTTTTAAGTAAGAATCGCGTCTAGAAAAAGAAGTGGTATTTTATATATGTATATTTTTTTTGCCATAAGAAATATCACGGATGCGTAATAATTTATCATTTTGTTTCCTGGGAAATTTTCCAGTGTATCTTTTAAACATGGGGGGAGGGAAGGGGATTTCCTGTCATGGCTCGAAATCAGTCAGAAATTAAATAATTTTATTTCTGCAAGTAAGGAGCAACATTAGAACTCAAAACAAAGGAAAATTATTTCATGTATGAGGGAAATCCCCTTCCTCGACCCTTCGCTCTTTACGGTAAAGTTTGACTTTTTGTCACAAGCCTTTAAGAACGACTCCTGAAACACGAGGACCGTTTAATGTGAATGAGAAGAACTATTAAAGAAATTTAAGACTTTAGCGTAAGGGCAAGGGTTGAAGAAGGGGCAGCCTCTCCCATAAATGGAATAATTTCTGTTCATTTATAGTTTTAATGTTGTTCCTTACTTTTTTGTCTAATCTCTTAAGAATCAGGATGATCCCGAATTGCACATTCGCGGTTCTTTACGCGTTTGAAAATCTAACATTGAACAGGAGGGCTTGTTACTTCTCTACAATATTTATCTTAGCCATTAGCGTCAATTAGAGAGGGAGAGGGGATTTGCCTCACCTAAGTATTGAAAAATCCCTTTTCTGGTATTTTATCAAAAATATTTTTTTCATCGGAAAAACTGAACAATCAGAAAATCAGCCCCAACCCTAGTTTTTGAAAACATATTTATTCCCTTCTTTTAAGGTTCTATGAACTGAAATAACTGAACCTGCCTGGTCAGACGAAGTGTAGGATGTATTTTAAGCTAATGACGCATGTCTGGTGGTGATTAGTTTTCTCTGAACTAATGATTTCTGCTACTTGTCCAGTAAATAAGTATTGTGAATCTATGTTCTGGCCATAAGACATCTTTTTTTCTACAAAATGTTTTTTTATATAATAATTTCATAATCCGCCTACATGGGTATTGGGAAAACTGTTATTTCAAAAGTGCTCTCAAAACGAATCCACTTCAGTTACTGGACCGCAAAATTGTAATTAAAAGAACGAAACAAGGGTGAATACTTTCTGAACAAACACTTAAGAAACAATGTGGCTACAAGACCGTAAAATTGCACTTACAGATCAACAAGAATGAACTTATTCATAAGAGACGCAATGCGAATATATTAAAGAGAAAATACGCTCGAATGGTTAAGCCATGTTTGCATGCTTGAAAAAAGTTTTGTGTGTTCTATTAATAGGCGATTATTGGAGGAATGAAACTTGAATTGGTTCTTAATCTCAAAACGCGTTGTGTGCACTATTTTTGTTTTCTTTACAGTTTTAGTTAAAGGTTTCGTATAACTGAATTACAACAAAAACCACACTGACTTGCTTTTAAAAATGTCACCAGGATTCAGGAGAGGTAAAATTAAATGTAAACTGTTCGGGATCCAAGTTAGTTTCGGCAGGGATGGTCCCCACCCAGAATCCTAAATTTTTCAAGATTGTTGGGAACTTTTGATCAAACTGTCAAATCACTTTTTACTACTGAACCCCCTTCCCCCGAAGAAATTTCTGCATACTTGCCTGAACTTTTGTAATTTTTATTGACAAGTCACACAACTTGGATTGGCTGTGTGAGTACACAATAACGTTGTGTGCATTATTCTTTTCTTTACGGTTTTAGTTAGAAGTTTTGTACATTTGGAGTATAACAAAAATTACGTAGACTTGCTCTAAAAAACAATCAGGAGAGGTAAAACTGACTGTAAATTATACAGGTTCTGAGTAATTCTCAGCAGGGACGTACGCAAGTAGACCCTCGGAACCTCCCCCTTCTGAAATCTTAAATTTTCTCAAATTCTGGGGAAGTTTTTGTTCAAATCGTCAAATAAAAATTCAGTTTTATTATTGAATCCCCCCCCTTCTAAAAAAAACTCTGAATACTTGTCCAATACTTGAAATAAGTAACATTGGTTTTATAATGCTGGCCAAAGTAGCCCTTGAGCCAACACATTAGAATCTCATATCTGACGACACAGATATGCATTATTAAACTGATTTACCTCACCCGATATAGGCACGTAGTTTTACTTTCTCTCATTGAGCTAAAAACAAAGTACGTACCAACATTTTTCACTTAACCTTGAAACCTAAGATTGGAATTGCTTGTAATCTTATATTTTGCATTTAATGTATTTTGGTCATCAACGACAGTACTGTCGTCTCTATCATCAGCGACATCAAAGACAAGCTTTACAATTGACAAGAAATCCACATGTAGTATGTGTATTTCTTGATTCCTCCGGGTCTTTTTACTTGTTTTGAAATATTACTATTTTATGCGTCAATATTTTTATATACATTTAAATACACCTTCAGTCTTCAACTCCCAAGCGTCTACCTAATTTTATGAGACCATTGAATCTACAGCTATTGAAGAGTGAACTCATATAATCGGATTACTTTTTCAAGTTAAAAGACTTAAATTTTATATTGTTTGGAAATTTACGAGTCAGGAATTTGATAGATGTATTTAAGTCTGACTGTGGATCATAGCCCTCGTTATGACCGTCACTAAACTAAAGTTTTACTAATGACTAAGCCGCTTTAGGATTTACTGAATGAAATACAGGCCGAACAGAAAGGTTTTTCTGTCTCACTAATTTCCCGTTGTGATAACGCAAGGCACATGTCAGCTGAATTTTCAGATGTATAAAAGGACTCTAAAAAGCTTCGAAATGATCTAGAGCAAGAAAAATTGCGGAATAACGATTTGGAGAGTAAGCTTCTGGACATTGAAGTGAGAGAAAGAAAGTTGAATTTGATTGTTCATGTTCTGCTAGCTGAAAAGCATATTCAATCAGTGACTAGCAACTTAAAAGTCTCTTCTATCTGACAACTTGCAAGTTACTAAGGACATTTCTCTTACCAAGTCTAATTACCTTACGATAAATATAAGTCCAAACATCAGTAGTAGGAAAAATAGTGTTCGACCGGCACTCAGTTATATATTTCTGTATATAACATATATAGGCCTAGTCTGTGAGTTACACATATTTATAAGTAGTAGGTTTAATGTGTCACTGAGTTAAATATTTCTGTATATAACTTATATAGGCCTAGTCAGTGAGTTATGTATATTTATAAGTAGTAGGTTAAATATGTCACTGAGTTATTGCCTTTGCAAAACAAAAGTGATCCGTTTATCTGACCTCCCCCAGGCCATTCAGCATGTCCCCAGGTGGCGATAGGGGAACGCTCTACAGATATGTAGGGTACCTCCATAGGAGGCATGGACCAAGGGGGGACCTTGTCCCTGGGGGTCCATAATAAAATCTGGGGCACCCTTGCCCGGGGCATAAATACAAGCGGAGGAGGAAGAAGGCCCCTCAAATGTACACTCAAAAGGGCCCACTTGTTTATCCACAAGTTCCATGAGTTGCAAACCTTCTCCCAGCAATGGGTTAAATTGCATGGCGATGCAGAACACCATCGCGGGAGGATCCTCTATAGGAGGACAACCGTGGCAGGGCGTAAGATCCAGATCTATGGACAAAGGCCTCTGCAAAGGGCTGCCTCGACCTTTTCGGGGTACCAGCAAGACTGGGGACCTTGCGGTCAACTCTATTCCCACTTGAGGAGTGGCGCCCCTCGAGGAAATTATAGCCTGGTAAACGACACAGCATTCGCACGGGATTCTGACTAATGGACAATTCTTCTGGGCTTGGTATGTTTTGATGGGCATCTTTGGGCTGAAAAACCTCTTCCTAGCTAATTTATCTAGTACGGGTTGCCTCCCCGTAACAGCATAATATATGCAGGCATGAATATATAATGAGTCGGAGGTAATAGGCTTGAGATTGTCTGTGGAGGATTTCGACTCTTGTTGATAGAAGAGCATCTCCAAGCGCTGAAAACCATGTTGTGACCAAGATGTACCCAGGATTGCAAAAAATCTCCATTCTTGGAGGTCCCAGGGACTTCTCGCTGTCCGGTTCTAAGCTGGCTTAAGCACTTCGGTGTAGACTTGAGAAGATATGTGATCCCCGTCCTGCACTGGTATCCGGGATCCTTGCTTTTCCTGAGGCGAAACAAATTTCAATGATTTAAAGAACATGAAAATTGGAACTTGGAATGTTACGACATTAAAAAATGACTATCGTATCGACATTTTGACTGACGAATTCAGACGATTCGTACTGGATCTATTAGGAGTTTCAGAAACTCATATCCCAGGGGTAGGAAGCATGAAATTAGGTGATATAGAATTTGTTTACTCAGGCAGGAAGGATGGGTTACATAGACAGGGAGTAGGGCTCATGATGAATAAGGAAGCTGCTAAGTCTTGTTTAGGCTGGGAAGGTATTAATAATAGAACACTAATTGCTCATTTTATGACTAGAAAGTTCAAGGTATCAGTTATAGTAGTATACGCCCCTGTAGAACCGACTGATGGAGATACTAGTGACTCAGATGAATTCTACTTACAGTTACAGGAGCAAATAGACAAGGTCCCACGTAGAAATATGATGTTATTGCTGGGAGATTTTAACGCCCAGGTTGGTAGAAATAAGGATAGATGGTATCCCAGCTTAGGTAAATTTGGTGTAGGAAAAGAAAACAGTATTGGATACAGACTTTTTCAATTTTGTAGGTATAACAATCTAGTTATAACCAATACAGTGTTTGGTCATAAAATGGCTCATAAACTAATAGGGTATTCACGTGATGGTAAGACAGCAAACCTTATTGATTATATTATAGTAAATTGAAGACTGGCAGGATCAATACAAGATACTAGGGTATATAGGAGTGCTGTTATTGATGTTAAAAGTAAAGATCACCATCTAGTAGTGTCAAGGGTTAATTTAAAGCTGAAATATCGGAAAGGTAATTACCTCCCGGGAAGTTATGATGTTAGCAGACTCCAGGATGAGAATTTGAGAGAAACTTTCCAGGAACAGTTGAATACTAAACTTGAGAGTTTAAAATTTGATAATGTGGAAGATGGTTGGAATAATTTTAGAAAAATAATTTGTGAAGTTGCTGAAGGTGTATTAGGGAAGAAAGCGAGAACTGCTGCTAAGAATATTAGTGAAAAAGATTTAAGTTTAATAGAAAGGAGAAAGGACTTGTACAAGAATTATCTGAGTGATAGATCTCATGAAAACAAAAGAAATGTAAAGAAAGTGGAGAAAGCATTGAAATATGAACTAAGGAGGTGTGAAGTGGAGGCCATGGATAAAATTGCCGAGGATTTAGAAGATGCAGCTAGACGGCATAATAGTAAAATATTGTACTGGCACGTTAACGAATTGAGAGGTAGTAGTCAATTCGGACTTGTCCCAGTTAAAGATAGGAATGGGGTGGCAATTAGCGATAAGACAAAAGCTAAAGCGAGATGGGCCGAACATTTTGAGAATTTGCTTAACCGAGATAGAGTTGCAGGAAAAAATATAGATGAAAATGAAAAAGTTTGTGATACCTTGGATGTGAACGAAGATTTGTTTTGTGAGGAGGAATTAGAAACAGTACTAAAAGAATTCAAGAATAATAAGGCTCCAGGTGCTGATAGGGTAGTAAATGAGTTTCTTAAATATGGTGGCTCTGAGGTTAGAAATAAGTTATTGGAGATTATGAATATGATTTTGAAAAAGGGGAAGTACCTAATGATTTTAGGAAAACCTTAATTAAGCCACTTTATAAGAAAGGTGATAAAAGTGAGTGTGGTAATTATCGAGGCATTAGTCTGGTCTCTGTAGGTAGCAAATTGCTTAGTAATATGATACTTTTTAGACTGAGAGATGCCGTAGACAAAGTTTTAAGAGAAGAGCAGTGCGGTTTTAGAAAAGGTAGAGGATGTGTTGACGAAATTTTCACTCTTAGGTTAATAATTGAGAAGTGCCTAAGTTTTCAAACACCTTTGGTCCTCAGTTTTATAGATTATGAGCAAGCGTTCGATTCTGTTGATAGAGGAGCTTTAGTAAAGGTTTTATCCTTGTATGGTATGCCAGACAAATACACTAAAGTGATGAATGCTATGTACGAGAATAACACTGCTGCGGTTAAAGCAGGAAATGAGGTTAGCAGCTGGTTTTTTATCAAATCAGGGGTGAAGCAGGGTTGTGTTCTGTCCCCCTTTATATGGATTATTTTGATGGACTTTGTCTTAAGGAGCTCAGGAAAGGCAATGGGTGACCACGGAATCGAATTGGGAAGTAAATGTATCCTTGATTTAGATTATGCTGATGATTTAATCATCTTGAATGAAAGTGCAAACAAAATGAATGAAGTTTTAGAGGTTTTGCGAGTTCAGGGTGCTAGTATTGGTTTGAAAATTAATGTTAGGAAGACCAAGTCACTAAGGCTAGGAATAAGTGAAGATGAAAAGGTGACGTTGGGTAATGAAAAGATTGATCAGGTGGGCAGTTTCACTTACCTTGGTAGTATTATTATTAAAGATGGTGGGAGCAGTGAAGATGTTAAAAGTAGAATAGCCAAGGCTCAGGGTGCTTTTTCACAGTTAAAAAAAGTTTGGAAGAACAGGAAGATAAGTCTGCAAACCAAGATTAGAATCTTAGAAGCCAAAGTGATGACAATGATCAAATATGGCTCTGAAGCAAGGGTGCCAAGAAAAGCGGATGAAGATTTGCTAGATGTTTTCCAGAGAAATTGATTAAGGATTGTTCTGGGTACCCGGCTGACTGACAATTTTTCAATCAATAGGCTATTCGAAAAATATGGTTCAATACCGCTCTGTAGGTCTATAATGAAAGAAAGGTTGAGGTGGTTAGGGCATGTTGTTCGGATGAAGGATGACAGATTGCCGAAGATTGTTCTTTTCGGCCAACCATCTAGGGCTAAACGGAAAGCAGGTCGTCCCCGTCTGGGTTGGGAGGACGTCATAAAGAAAGATTTAAAGGAAATGGGAACTTCGTGGGCGGGTGTAAAAGGGAGGCTTTGAATAGATTGGGGTGGAGGAGGAGCGTGCGTAGCTGTGTTGGCCTCAGGCGGCTTGGTGCTGCGATGAGTTGTTAGTAGTAGTAGTAGTAGTAGTAGTGGAATTCGCATTTGCACTGATCTCCCACCAAAGCTAAATTTCCTACGGAATGATCTATTGTCCAAGGGAAAGGACATGCGTGATTCGGGTTCGGTTCATCTTACGCGTATTAAACAAAAGGGGAATAAATTATGGCTCGAGTTTAAAAAGTCTCCGTCTTCACAGTGGGCTAAGATTGACTAGTTACGGTGATTAATAATGACATTCGTTTGGTGGGATTATTCTTACTACACTATGTAATGTTTCTCTGTTCAAAGGATCTATTATTTTTATTTCTTGTGAAGTTTTTTGTCCCTCTGTAGCTTGTTATAAGTTTATTTTATATCTTGCTTGTATGTTTCTATTTTTTTTATTTCTTGTGAGGTTTTTTGTCCCTCTGTAGCTTATTATAAGTTTATTTTCTGTCTTTTTTGTGTGTTTCTATTTATATGAAGTAATTGAGAACAATAATTTTTTCTGTATCCGCATTTTATGTTAAAATGAATGAGTTCAGTTTCTTTCATTTATTTCTATTTATTTTTAAGCAGTTTCTTTTTCTTTCATCATTATTTTCGAGGTTTCTATGTTTTAGTTGTTTTCGCTACGGTAAAACTCAGATGGTGTGAATTTTTCGAATGTTACTGTTTGCCCTGATAATAGCTATGATTATTTGCATTGGGAGATAATTGTATTGGGGATAGACTGAGAGACCTAGAATCTGACCCATTTAACTTTTCCATTTTCCAGAGCCATGATAAATTTTTTGGAAATGAGATAAATGATGCTGGGCTAATTAATTTTCCAAAATGTAGATATAAATTACCTTCCGAGGTTTCTGATCTTCCCAGTACCGGGGTTGTGAGAACAGGATTTTTAAATCGTAGAGGTTTTTTTAGTTCACAGGATGATCTTGTCGATGTAGTTCATAAGCTATCTTATCATGTCGTTGGATTGTGTGAGACTTTTCTTATAGACACGGCTCCTCATTGCTTTTCCTGGATATCAATTTACTTTCAAAAACCGACTGACAAGACGCCAAGGTGGTTTGGCAGTATTAGTTAAAGAAGGTATCTCTTTTCGACGCCTTGCAAATCTAGAAGGTTCTCATGATGAAATACTTTTTGAAGTAATCGTAACTGAAATTCGTCTTGAAAAAAAAAGATATAGTTTTTTGCGTAGTATACCGACCTCCTTCTTCTCCAGTCAAGTCTTTCCTCTCTAAACTCCATGATTTTTTGCATCAACCTCATTTTCAAACTAAAGATGTTATCCTCTCCGGAGATTTCAACATTCACCTTCTAGAAGCTTCAAATGAAGCTTCTGTTGATTTATTGTCTTCTTGCTTTTCTGCATATCTGCTTCCTACTTGCCTGATTCCTACAAGAATTTCACCTAGTTCTGCTTCTCTCATTGATAGTATTTTTACATCTTTACCAATTAAAGCAAATTTTGCTGTTTTATGTGATACATCGGATCATTTCCTGCTGGTTTCAGATTTAGCTTTTACTTATAAAATACCGCAGGTAAGTAGGGGACGTCAAGTACGGTTAATAAATAAAATAACATTAAAGCACCTGAATGAAAGCCTTGGTCTATTGGATTGGCAGGATGTAATACCCACGGAGGATACAGATATGGCAACTGATACTTTCCTAAGAAATTTCAATTGCTGTCTTGATTCTAGTTGCCCGTTTGTTACGAAGAAAATTTGCAGAGAAAAATTTCCTATAAGGCCGTGGATAACTTCTGGAATTTTGATATCAGTTAATAAAAAAAAAACCAGTTATTTAAAAAGCAGTTAAAGAATCCAACTGATAATAATATTAAAATCTTTAAAATCTTCGAAAATAAAGTAACTGCACTGATACGATTGTCGAAACACAGGTATTGTAAAGAGTCTTTCGAAGAACCTCAAAATTCTCCTCACAAAACGTGGTCTTTAATTAATTCTATTATAAAAAACCAAAGGAATTCTAAGTTGTCTGAAGTTATTAGTTTAGAAGATGGATCGACTACTAACAAATAGGAGAAAGTGGCTGATGTTTTGAATACTTATTTCGCTAGTATAGGAGAGAAAATTGTTTCATCAGTAATAAACCAGTTTGATTCACGCAGTAATAAACATTTTTCTTCATACCTTCCATCTCCTCAAAGTAATTCAATTTTTCTTGCGTCTATTTCTCGGTCTGAAATAACAAAAATAGTGTGTGATCTAAATCCAGGTAATTCAGCGGGAATTGACGAGTCTAGTTCTATAATTGTTAAAGAAATATTGTCTGCAGTAATTTTGCCATTACAGCATATAATTAATCTTTCATTTCAAACTGGAGTTTTCCCGTCTGCTTTTAAAGAAGCAAGGATAATTCCGCTTCACAAAGGTGACTCTCCTGAAAACCTATCAAATTACCGCCCTATCTCTATTTTGTCAGCATTTTCTAAAATATTTGAGGAGGCAATTTATAAGAGGATCTATGACTTTCTTAAATCGTTTAATTTTTTCACAAATTCCCAGTTTGGTTTTAGGTCTGGACACAATATTGAGCACGCTATCATTGCTCTCATCCAATATATTCATGAATGCTTAGATAGAGGTGAAATTCCAGCAACAGTATACTTGGATTTTAAAAAAGCATTCGATACAATATCCCATTGTATTCTTTTTCGTAAATTGGATAATTGTGGTGTGCGCGGACCGGCGTTGGATCTAGTTAAATCTTATCTTGATAAGAGAAAGCAACAAATAGATGGAGGTAATTTTCTCTCTTCCCCTGTTCCTCAGTCCTCCATGGTTGGGGTGCCTCAGGGCTCTGTCCTAGGTCCTCTGCTTTTTCTAGTTTATATAAATGATTTTCACCGCGCTGTGGCAATCCCATGTCTCAGCACGCATTTTGCTGATGATACGGCAGTTTCAATTTCTGATAGGAATGACAAGGTGTTGGAGGCAAAACTTGATACTGCTTTTTCTAATGTTCTTGAATGGTGTTCTGCAAATTTTATTGCTTTGAATTGCTCAAAAACTAGTTTCATAATTTATGGCAGGAAGTCAAATATCTACCCTCGTATTACCCGAGTTACTTCTTCAAAGTATCTATTATCAATATCTCGGGTGAATGTGATAAAGTACCTTGGACTTATGATTGATGAAAGCTTATCTTTTAAAACACACATTCAAAATATACGCTTAAAAATTTCAAGGTATTTTGGTTTAATGGGGAGGTTGAAGCATTATTTGACCTACTCTGCTTTACGAAGCATTTATTTTTCTCTGATTCAGTCTAATATTAGTTGTTGTTCTCTAGTATATTTATCTACATTTAAAAACCATATTAAACCAATACAGATTTTACAAAATAAAGCAGTAAGAATCCTCAAACTTTTTATTCCATCGCCTATTTCACTTCCAAATAAGTCTTCTACAGCATCTTTATATACTTATTTAGATATACTTCCAGTTTCTCAACAATTTACTTTTGGAGCAATTATTTTCAAATTTAATTATGACATTAATAAATTACCGCCATATTACCTCAATCAAAGTTTGTTCTCCCGATCACAAGATTTACATCGTTATAACACGCGACAAAAAAAGAGTATCTACATTGACAGGTATAGTACTGAGAGATCTAAATTCGCCCCGTTTGTGTCAATAGCCCGGTGCTGGGATGCTCACAAGGATTTTATTAATAAAATTTTTTCTATCCATTTACTAAAAAGAAATCTTAAATCTCATTTAGTTCAGGATTATTTTTAATCAAGTGTCTTTTTAATATGATTAAGTTATTTGTTTGGATTGTTGTTCTAAGTGAATGTGGGCCTCTCGGCTATCTTTTAGTATGGATTTATATTTAATAATATTGATCTCTCTCTTTTTTTTTAATTTATATTTATATTTGGATCCTGGACTAGCTGCTACTTTCATATTATTGTTGTATTATTGTATCTTTGCCGTCGTAATTATCTTTGTATTGTAGCGTAAAAATTTTTATTGTATCTTTGTCTAGGCCTAGTTTTTCGAGCTTGTCTCCCCATGGGCCTATATCAATTATATACATGTATATGTTAATAATAAAATGATTGAACTTGAACTTGAAAAACAGTGAAAGTATCGGTCTGAAATTTCTAGCTTCAGTCAAGTAAACTTCCTCCAAGAAATCTCAGACCACTGGCTTTTTTTGGTTTAGCTTCTAGAGGGCCTCAAAGTTTCAGAAGCCAGGGGATTTTTATCGTCAAGCTACCAGAGAAGTTATCGAACTTCGGCCATCATTTCCACTCTAATCAATTAAAGTGTTTTAAGTCACAGCTTTCATCTACCACACTACATTGCACAACCCGTTGGCCCAGCAGTTTCACCGCTTCCTGTCTCGGCTGAAGGCTATTCCTCTGTAGTTTGTGTTTGTTCTTCTTATAAGATCTTTTATGATTGAAGTGCATATCATGAGGCATAAAGAGAGTCTGTGTCTCGAACCTCTTCTCCCTATCAATGTTTACAGCACCAATTCTTACTTTATCTTTTATTCTTAGCATAGGGAGTTCTTTTGCTGAAGATATTGATAAGGATTCAATCAGCATCTTACACCATAATTTTTTGTAAAAAGTTTACTTTTTAAAAGTCCACAGAGATCACATGGCGACTACCCCCCCCCCCCCCCCTCTCTCCCTTTCCCTCCCAAACCCATCCGATAAAAATTTTGAGATAGCCATTTTGTTAAAAATAGATGAAAAAATCAAACATCAGATAAGAAAAACTCTGGGGTTGACAAAACCCCCCAGAGCTTGGGGGCAAGCGTTTTAAGTTATACTCCGGGGGCTATAAAGGCTTTCATGTAAAGGGTGGTCATATAAACTTTAGAGGTGGCTCATTTGATTGGAAACTGAAAGTTCTAGCTAGGTTTTCAAGAGTCAAAAGTGATCAGAGGGCATCTACCCCCCCCCCCCGCACACACATACACCCTCTTTTTCTAAAATGTATCAAATACAAATTTTGAGATAGCCAGTTTGTTTGAAATAGACCAACGGTCAGATAACAAAAACTTTGGGTTCAAAATAACCCTTTCCCAGAGCCCGGGGGAAGGAGTTGCAACTTATGCCCCTGGAGCATATAAGATTTTTATGGAATAGAAGCTCGTATAAACTTAGGAGGGGACTCAAATGATTAAAATTTGAAAGTTCTAATTCCCTTTTTAAGTGTCAAAAGGGATATTTCAAATCATGGGAGCTGACCCCCGGCCCGCCCTTCATGGGCCACCCCCACCCCAACACAAGCAAACTAATTAAGTATATTTTGTTAAAAAAAATAACGGGAGATGACCCCTGACCCTTACTCAATGGCCCGACCCCCATCCCCCCCCCCGCACCCAAAAAAAATTATTAACGATATCTTATTTCAAAAATAATAGGAATTCAGTTTAACTTTATTAGCTCTTTCCAAAACTGTTCAAGACACCTATAGTCTTCATTACAAACAAAAGTTTAGCTACTGCCCGTTTCCCAAAGAGTAAAAGCATAAGCCCTACTGTGTGTTTGGTGCTTTATTAAAACGAATTATATTACATATATTTTTTTTTACTTATTAAAACATTGAAAATTAAATGAAAATAGCAGTGAAACCATGCCAGGATTTATCTAGGCCCTGCGACTTTCACTGTTCCCCGAAGTTTTGGGGTTTCCCCGAAAATCTTTCAAAAACGAAGCGGCAAAAAAGCGTCTTCGGCTTAGAAGCGTCAAAGCTTCAAGTCCGGCCTTGAGTTAAACAAAATATTAAGCTGATGAGCTTTCAGCAATTAATATCATTATATATCAAATATTCAGATTAACTTTACTAGTTCTTGCCAAGAATGTTAATTTATTTTGGAATAAAAATTATTTCAAATAGGGAATTTTGAAAAACTTGAAACTTTGGCAATCAAAAACGAACATAAATTAATTAAGAAAAAACTATCCGAAAAAGAATTTTTTTAAAGAAAAATAAAGGCCCTATTAAACTTAAGATCAGAAGAAATAGAAACCTAAAATAACTCAAACTCCAAACGACCAGAAATTACTTCTAAAGAATAAATGAAACCCAAAACAAACAGAAATTAAATAAAGAATCATTGAAAAAATATACAACATGTACTAACATAAAACGAATAAATGAATCTTAGAACGAGTAAAGCTTAAATTGGATATCCAAATCAAGCTTAAAACAAAAATATTTTGCTATTGAAATATGAATAAAACTCAAAACAAACATAAATTGAACAAACAATCGTAGCAAACTAACATACAATAGGTCCTAATGGAAATAAATAAATAAATCTTAAAACGAGTGAAACTTAAATTGAATATACAAATCAAGCTTGAAATGAACAAAAATCAAACCAAACAAGAGTTTGGGTTTTGCCTCCTTCTCTCATTGTAAAAGTTTAAAACCTACTGCGTCTTTGGAGCTTTACTGAAAACTATACGTGTCTTGAACAGTTTTGGATATCTGATATATAATGATATTAATTGTTGAGAGATCATCAGTTCCAGATTCTATTTCATTGTAATTTTTATTTTCACTTTCAATGCTGTAATAACTGGAAAAGAAAATATTTGTAATATAATTCATTTTCAGTGAAGCTCCAATGATGCAGTAGGCTTTAAGTTTTTACAGCTTGGAAAGGAGGCTATATCTAAACTCTTGTTTGTAGTGAAACTACATTTATCTTGAACATTATTATAAAAAGGTAATAAAATATTTGGTATATAATGACATTAATTACTGAAATCTCGTCAGTTCAAAATTTAATTTTACTGTAATTTTTATTTTTATTTTCTACATTGTAATAAGTACAAAAGAAAATATTTTTAGTATAATATATTTTATTATATATGTAATATATTTTACTACAAAATATTTGTAGTAAGGTAAATAACTTAGGAAATCCTCAAGGGTCTTACCTAAAAGATAAAGTTCATCAGCTAACGCTAGGTTTAAAATATATCTGTTTGTTGTTGTTTGCATTTTGCTGTATCGCATGACGACGTACATAACTAACGTGTTTCCAAATATGCCAGCAAGACCAACGATAACGTAGAACATCTAAGGATACAAAATTAAATGTACTAATAAAATCTCGCTAAAATATTAAATCAGTAATTTGTGTTAACACTCAGATAGTGAAGAATTAAAGATATAATAAGCAAAGAAAATGTCACGAAAATACCATGTAATAGAACGAACTAGTGGACAAAATCAGTTTGGTGAAAATACGGTGTGAAAATAGCATTTTGATATGTTCATTTTTTATATTAGAACCTGTAATAACGTGAATGATCAAACAAAAACGTCCCTTATAACCTGAAACCAAAGTGGATCAGAAATAGAGTTATATAATAAACCTAACTTAAAAGGAACAGAAGGTATTATCAATTAATAAATAAGACCTAAAACGAATAGAATAAAAACACATAATCCATTCAAACTTAAAACGAACATAAATTGTCACAAATAGGAAGAGGGCGAATGCTTCCTAAGCCTTCTAGAGGCCAGAGTGCCATTTGCGCTTTGCTGAAAAATTTGTTTCTCGATTAGCATAATTGTCCCCGTTTGTAAAAAAAAGCTAAACTTAACATTACTTTACATAAAACTTTTAATAGATTTTAACAAATCTTCAGTTGCTTCCTTTATGGGCTTATTCAAAGAGGCCCGAGGCCACCAACATTTCTTTTCTTATTAAATATACTAATTATTTTTTCAGAGGCTGTGTCATGCTTCGTTTTCGGTAGCAACACTGTGCCATGGTTACGATATGATGTTTCTTAAGGTAATTGAATAAACAAGCTAAATTAGGAGATCTTATATTGATCTTAAGATCTGCAACAAATATCTCGAGCCAGCGTAAGCTGTACCCAACTAATAAAGTCTTAAATTTAATATTTGTTTGAAATATCATTAGATATTTCAGGTATTAGAGCAGCAACTTCAGTTAATCAATTTCACTCTGTACCATACATGGTCGGTCCCAACAGGTATATTTTTAACGCGGGAAACTAAATGTCATAGCTTTTCTATAATGCTATATTTTAGAAATCCTTTGGATTTCTAAAAATATGATTACAGTATAATGTAATGGAGCTTTTGAGCAAAGAGTGATGGGTTCTGCAGGGTCAGAGCCCCCTTATGACAACTAATTTTAATATGCTGACGTTCAAAATATATTATAATCTCTATGGACTGAATTGTGAATATTTGTAAGCAAGCAGCAGAGTAAAGAAATTTTAGTCAAGATATCTCCAGAAAAAAAATCCACAGAATTATCAGTGAATTGTTTCAAATTAAGTTCGTTTGTAAATTAATTCTAACGATATATCCAAAATAAGAGTTTTTCAAAGTAAAGTGAAGAGCTATATTAAAAACAAAGACGAGCAAAAATAAAGTTATATAAGTGAAATTACGACCAGCAGGAGGAAGGCTAAAGCCTTATAAACCTTCTCAGGGCAGAGTTTTATTTGTGCTTCATTGAAAAGAATTTCCATTTTGAGCAGCACCATTGCCCCCGTCTGTAACGAAATTCAACACATCGTTGTTGTATCATTAAGACCGAAAATTTAGCATTTATAGGAAAGGGGAGGAGTTTGCTTACTTTTTTACTTTTTCGATTCATCTTTTAAAAACCTGTCAATCAAAAAAGAGAGGAAAATGTTTGCAAAATCTAATCACCAAGTTGAACCCTTTTCCTGAATTTTCTTTGCTATTCATTTTATGGATTTAACTAAAGTAGCCTGTGGATACTATCTATTCATTTAGCAATAGGAGTCATTCATATTAAATCATATTACTATTATCTTATTGTTGTAATCATTGATATTGCTAACACCTTTTCAAGAGGTCGTGGAATTAAAAAGCTACATTTGGAGATCTTATATTAATCATAATACCTGCACCGAAAATGTCAAATGAGCCTCAGCTGTGCCCAGCTAATAAAGTTTTTCATTTGATATGTGAAGGTGCTTGTAGCCCCTTCACTAAATTGACATCCTTATATATTTTGCGTGCTCAGTCCCAAAAGGTATAACTTTAACACAGCACAATAATTGTCATTGCATTTCACTTAATAACTTAGTTGGTTTAGTACTGCTCTTCAAAGCATCAGGTGCTTTAAAAGGTAGTTCCCCATTGAGATATTTCTATGAATTTTAGCAGTGTAAACTGAAAGCTGTTTGCCATGCAATTTTGAAAATTAGTCTGGGAATCATTCTGTTTCAGTTATGAAAGTGGGCTTTTCATTTGGTGGTGTTAAATGTGTCAAGTTCAATGTGTCAAATGTGTCAAATGGTGTTAAATTCGAAGAGAACTAAATAGAACTTCCATTAGTATTTCTTGCTAGATATTGATTTTTGGAAAGAAATACACTCTTTTGTCGAAAAACTGATTAAAACCGTCACAAGTCATTTCAAATCTCTGGTGATGGCAATTTAAAAAAAAGTGTCCAGTGACAAATATTTCATATGTATTAGTATTTAAAAAAAACAGCAGTATTTTAATAAAAGTATATTTTTGAGAATTGAAAAAAAGGGGCCTGGAATCCCCCAAAAACAACGTCCAACTAATATAAGAAGAGTCTGTCGTAATTATCATTCCCAAAAATCATTACTTAGAGGTTTACAGCCCCGTAACTTGAACTGAAAAGGAAGTCACATTTTTGTATGGGTAGCACAAAGATGTCTCATTGTTTCCAAGGAGTTGTTGTATTGAATAGGTATTCGTAGAATATTAGGAGATGATTCATTTGGAAAGATGTAAAAAATATCCCGTCATTTAGCGGATTTGCAGAGCTTTCCCCTGGAGGCAACGTTTATAGTATTGAAGAATGTGTTGATCCACTCGTAACCCGTTTTTAAAAGGGATTAGATGACAACATATTTTGACCTGCAAAGGTTAAGCCGACAGTATCCAGAATTAGTCGGTATTCAAACAAGGTATGCTTTTGGCAATACAAAACCAAAGGCTTAGGAAAAGAGATAAAAACTAATTAAATAAGGACTGATGACATCCTACAAGTTGCTGAACAGGGTTTGTTCGAATATGCTAGAAAAAAGAAAGATCAATACTGACGCTATTCCCAAAGGCAAACACTATCCTGCAAAATGAGGATAGCCTAATGAAACTGGATGGTTTTGGTGTTTATTATGTTTAGAATATACCTATCTGTTAACAATCAAAAACCAGCATAACACAAACCCCTTTTCCCTAACCCAGTCAAATTTTGAGTTCCAATTGGCTCCCAGAAAAAAACCTGGAAGATTCAGTTCCATCTTCTGATTTTGATAACTCAAATCCACATAGTACCTTTTGATATACTTCCCCCTTCATCCTTCCACTCCAAACTGAAGGTCAACTTGGCCGCCAAAAATTCCCAAAAATACTAAAAGCCATTCGGGATTTGACACACTGTTATTTTGAGTCTGTGTACAAACTATGTCTTTCGATTTACCTCACTACTTCACTGGGAGTAGATTCTAAGTTTCATCAAAGTTAATAACATAAAACTTTTAGGTGAAATCGATGACACAAAACTTTTAACCATCTCACCATTTTCACATAAAACAAATGCGAAGTTTCCCTACTCTCCGTCCCCCACATACCCCTGAGAGTTTCAACTCGATCCAACCAGTCATTCCCGAGATGGTAGAGATACGCTATTTTGATAACCTGAGTACAAATAGTGTCACTTGATTTACACTCCCCCCAACCAAGCACAACCTGAGAATCTTGACTCCTTCTCTCAGGCGGTTCCCCAGATTTGGTAAAATAGCTCTTTTGATGACTTGAATAGGGACGGCGTCTTTAAATTTACCTCCCCTTCAACCCTTTAAGTCGAAATTCAAGGTTTAATTGAGGTCCCAATACCTCCTGAGAGTCTCAGCTTGATTCCCTGAGCCGTTTTTAAACTTTTAGATGGTAAAAATCTTCAGATCCATCCTCAACAATAGTTGAGGCTCACATGGCCTCAATTCTTTGCTCCTAAACATTGTTTCAATGTTAAAACTTGATCTTCCTAGCCATTGTCGACATATGGATGTAACATATTTGAAGATTTCTTGGCCTAGGAAACGATCTCTAAGAGTCCAAGGCTGACTGAACCAGATTCGAATGGGTAAGTGGATAAATATGTAGGGAAGACACGGGGAGCGTTCGATATTTACAAGCAACCATACCTTGCACTCCCGGCCGAAGGCAGAAAATTTGATATTGGTACCTAAGTTACGCACACCATTGGTCAGCATGCGAAAGAGATAAAGTTTTCTATACTAAATCCATCTATGAGAAATTGGTAAGTTATATAATGTAGAGCTATTGGTCCTGGGACTGCGTGAGCCATTTTGACATAAGAGGCACACTTATGGGATCTTTTAACAATTTTGAATAAAATAACTCAAAATTTTTATACGATACCATGGAGAGTTACGGAGTACCCGGATGTAAAAGAGGGTACGTTTAAAGGCAGGCTGTTTATCCTTTAGTCACTTTTGGAACTTAAAAGGGCTCTAGAAATTTTTATTTCCAAACAAATAAGTTCCCTCCCAAGTTACTACAACAACAATCTCCATACAAAGTAGCGATAAGAAAAGTAATGAATTTGCTTATGTATTGATGTACCAATTAAGAGATACAAAAATTCCTCCCTCTCTCACCCCATATTATTCCAATAATAGCTAGACACATCTGAGTTAACTAATGGGCCCCAGTCCTTTGTGAATACAAAATTTCCCGAAAAGTTAATACAAGTCTTAAATTTCAATAAGAAACAAAAAGCTTGGAATTTGGGATTTCCATTTTTTCCCTAGAGAAAGCAATTCAATTTTTTATTCTATGCCTCTAAGAGAAAATCCCACGTTCTCGTAAATCTGGCATTACATGCTCTTTTAAAAGTTCATTTATGGAACAAGGACAATTTAATCTGTTTCCCCGTTCAAACTCTTTTTTAGGGTGGACAAAAAACAGCGTAAAATCATTGAAAATTTCGAAAAATTTCTTGTTTTTGTTAGCTTTCCGAAAATTTTAGCGTCTTTGAGTAATTTAATGCAGAATTTTTACATATTTCCTGAGCAAGTGGCCAACGGAATTTCTTCAAACCAAGTACAAATGATTTTTACTTACACATAACACTATACGATCAAATCCAATAGTCTTTGGTGGTTGACAGGTTGAGTCAACTTCATATGTTGTATTTAGCATTTCTACCAAGCAGTTGTCCATTGATAAGTTGTTATACGGATCATTGAGATCTGAGACACCAGGTACATTTGCCGCAGTGTGTTCTTCCATGAAATACCTTAAAAATAACCCTGACATCAGAACAAAACAAGCATATTTTATTCCACTTTTTTCAAGGACAAATTTATTTGATGTTTAAATATGTTGGTAAATAATAAATTATAATGTGGTAAATACACATATGTGGTATGTGTATTACCACATATTTACCATATGTGGTAAATACACATATGGATTCATACCATGTTAATTTTAAATAACATATCTTTTTTTTGCTTTTTTATCTAGTCAGTTGTATATGGTAGATCATAGTAAAAGGACCTGCTCAACAAAAAAATTGTTCGGTCACAAGTCTAGTGCCCTAAGGTAGAAATACGAAAATTTTGTTAAATAAAATGTACACTCAAAGCTTGAACAAAAAAATTTGAATAACTTTTGTATTTCCATTTTTTTTTCCTCCAACTATCTAAGCGATATGAAAGTACAATGTGTTATACAAATCAGACTGTATAATTTTTAAGTCTTCGTAACTTCAAGCCAATCAATAATTTTCACTTCTGAAAACAATCCTTTGGTGTTACACAACGGGTACCTGAAGCCTGGCTAAGCAATTATTTCCCATTGTAGCTTGTTTTTCTTTTAATGATGACGATTTTTTTGCTGAGCTTTGGTAAATAATTTATTTATGAGCGAGTTTTTTGATTATGAAATACAACTTTGCTACAAAATAATGCCATGTTTAAATAGCAATGATGAATGTAGCAAACATAACAATTAACTCTTTGAAAAATAGTAAATAGGTGAATAAAAGAGTAACATTGGAGGAGAGAAGACTAGGCAAAAAAGAAAAGAAATACTCTGCAAGCAGTTTGCAGAAGGTAGTCCCGACTTAGGCAAATAAAAAAAACAAAAAAAACATAGGATATTCTTATTCTCATTCATCAAAGCGCATAAATGATCATTAGTTCGTTTTTTAAATTCCACTGACTATAGTAAATGACCCAGTTAGAATTTTGTGTCTTAAAGAATATTTATTTGTGATTAGCAGCATTTGATAACTAATTGAGAACATAGACCTTTCGCAACTAACAGAGGGAAGTCGATACAAAGTAGAATGTTTACGAATTGAAGAAGGACGCTGAATCAACAGAGACATCTTGTTGAAATAATTACTTAGGTTTTTGAAATTTAAAATACCATATCACGGTATTTATACATTTTGTACTTTTGAAGTCCAAAATATTGAATGAAAAAAAACAATTTCTCATGCAATTTCAAGTTTAAACAGTGGAAGGGAAAAAAAAATCTAAGTATTCCCACTGCTTTATTTTGAAGCATCCGTATTGACATTCCTTTCGACCAAAATTGGGCAAAAGAGGTCAAGAACGCACAAAAGATAACTGAAATTGTGTCAAATGTAGTCAAGATTACTGTTTATATCTCCTAGCTTTTTTCATGGACCTAAAAATCAACTATTTGGTATTTTGGGTTTTATATGAAACTGGTAACCTAAAAATGCCAAAATATCGTCAAAACCAAATAGCTTATTCCCGACATTGACCGAATTGGAAGTGAGACAGCAAGGAATTTTCATCAAAAACATCAAGAAATGTCATTGAGAATGCACATGATGGCCGTCCTAGCCAAGTCGTTAGCACACTAGATTCGAAATCGTTTGTCCGTGAGGGAGCAGGTTCGAGTCCTGGTGCTGCTGGCTATTTGGTTTCGAACGGAGGGCAGTGGCGTGACTCTGTAAGTTCAGTCAGAGTCGGTTCAGCTCTAAATGGGTGTCTGGAGATATCTGGGCAAGGCAAACAAGAAGAATATGCGAAAGCTCATGAAGACTGGCCACCAACCCCTATTTCTCTTCATGGCTGAAGGGTCATGAAAAGGAGATTAGTACCGCCAGTAGGGACTGTAAAGTCCAGTGCCTTATTCTTTACCTTCACCTCTTTTTTAGTTTTATATGATCGAACTGAGATTACAAGAAATGTAGCAAAGACTACTAGTAAGAAAAAAATACATAAGTAAACACACATTTAGTCTGATCTTTATAGTTATAAATTGAACAAAAACAAAGCATTTCTTATGGAACTAAAGAGCAACTTTTAAAACGAGCAAAAAATATCTGCTTTGCCGATTACATAAAATATATCTACAAAGCTATTTCAAATAAACTGACTTATGACATTTTTTAATATCTGCAGAATTCTGAAAATTAGTGATTGGCTGAAAACACAAAACCGACTCCTGAAAAAAAAACGGGAGTTCTCTTAGAAGCAGAAAATTATATGACTAGCCTGCAGAAAATTAAAGGCTAATTCATTAGTCTCTCATTAGCCTATCAGCAACCAATATATTGATAACTTTTAGAATACAATTATAATTGTTTCGAAAACATAAGTAAGCTCAGTTTTCAGTAAAGCGTTTCCAGAATTTTTTTTTTCAGTATAACTCTTCTACGGATATAGGAGAATGTCACTAGTCAGTTTATTTGAGATAGCTTTGTAGATATATCTCGCGTAATCGGAGAAGCAACAATTTATGTTCGTTTTAAGTTTCAACTTTGCTCTTTACTTCCGTAAGAATTCTTTTTTAATTAGCTTTTTCTCGCTTTTTCTAAATATACAGAATAAAACGTAAAAAAAAGGTATTTGTTTAACTTTGGTGATAAAACTAAAAAGGTCAACATGATTTTTCCCGTATACGTTTCACTACAGTAAAACTTTGTACCGTACATAAAAATTCTGAGGGGTATGTTGTTACAGTTTTCTTTAAGAATTTGCACACAGAATATTTAATCATTTTAATGAAAATAAAAATAGATAAACAAAATTCTATTAATTAGGTAGTCTTTGATCAAAAGTACGCTTTTTCAGTTTTCACTTACTAAAAGGCTTCGGAGAAGGAGTTTGTAAGAAGGGGAGCTGTAAACCTCTGGTTAATCATGTTTGACCATGGAGATTACAATAGCATCCTCATTACAATTCCTAGCCTTTTCAGAATAGCATCAAAAAGTGCCATATGACAGTAACGCAATTTATAAAAGATGTTATGAAGAGGATTTACCGAAATAACATTGATTTTTATTAATGGCTAATTACCACAATGTGTTTATCAATCAAAATAGCTCCAAAAATGCCATGTGGCAGTCTGAACTTTACGAAGGAGTTATAAAGACACATTTATAAAGAATGATTGTGTTTTTTCATTTATGGGTAATTACCACAGTCTATATATATCAGTCTCTTTAATAACATTCTTCATCTAAATACAGCATATTTATTTATAAATACCCATATTAGCATAATTAGCATATTTATTTATAAATATCCATATTTATGCTTTTACAAACTCCATTCAGACATAATCAAGACTTTCAACATTCAGGAGTATTTGGGATTTTAAACCATGAAAAATGATTTGACTCTTAGAATTTGCATTCTCCAGGATTTTGACCCTATTTGGGAAAAAATTGAGGTTTTGTGGCTCAAAATGACCGAAAATACTAACTTTCTATAATTGGTGAAGAAAGAGGAATCAAAGCCTTCTGTTTAGGGTTTTAGACCATAAAAATTGATTGAATACTTTGGAATTACCATTCTTTGGCAATTTGACTTTCTTTGGGTAAAAATTGATGCTTCTTAGAACGTAGCAGCAGAAAACACAACTCTACTAGGTTTTGTCAAGTTGGGGCTAAAAACCTTCTGTATAGGGTTTTAAACGATGAAGAATCTATTGGCTATCTTAGTATTTCCATTCTCTGGCATTTTGACTTTCTTTGGGCAAAAATTGATGCATCTTGGAACATAACAGCAGAAAACACCACTCTACTGAGTTCTTTCAACTTGGGGGCTAAAAACCTTCTGTATAGGGATTTAAACGATAAAGAATCTACTGGTCATCTTAGTATTTCCATTCTCTGGCATTTTGAATTTCTTTGGGCAAAGATTGATGCATCTTAGAACATAACAGCAGGAAACACTACTCAACTGGGTTTTGTCAATTTGGGGCCAAAAAACTTATGTACAGGGTTTTAAACGATGAAGAACTTATTGGATATCTTAGTATTTCTATTCTCTGGCATTTTGACTTTCTTTGGCCAAAAATTGATGCATCTTGGAACATAACAGCAGAAAACATTACTCTACTGGGTTTTGTCAAGTTGAGGACTAAAAACCTTCTGTATAGGGTTTTGCACGATAAAGAATCTATTGGCTTTCTTTGTATATCCATTCTCTGGCATTTTGACTTTCTTTGGGCCAAAATTGATGCATCTGGGAACATAACAGCCGAAAACGCCACTCTACTGAGTTTTATCAAGTTGGGGGCTAATAACCTTCTGTACAGGGATTTAAACGATAAAGAATCTACTGGTCATCTAGTCTTTGGCTGAAATGGCTGAAAAGTGTTTTGAGGGAGATGGGTTGCATGGAGGGTTGAGTTGCAAGAGGGTTATATATATATATATATATATATATATATATATATATATATATATATAGATGGCTGATATGATAGATAGCTCTCGCGCCGTTGAGGCTGCAAGTCATTCTATCCTAGTTTAACTTGTTCAGTGCCTTGAAATACTCCTCCCTTTGCGATGAAAGTGGTATTAATCAAAACTGTATTAATAGTGCTATTCTTTGTGACTGAGGCTGCTGCTGAAAACTGGATTGATCAATGCAAAAAAGGTACTTTCATTTCTTTTGCTGTTTTGGCACCATCTGTCATAGCCGCAGTCGTCATACTAAGAATTTATAAAAATATAGATGACGTTCCCTTCGTTCGCAAGCGAACAAGAAGAGGACGCAGAGGTGGCAGAAAAAAATTTAAGATTGACGTGCTAGTCACCTACGGACGATTGGCCAGCCAAAAGCCTAAGCATGAGAGGTGTTTAGTCTCAATACCGCGCGTGAGCCTACCGCCCCGGCTGATTCCTGACAACAATGCTCCTACCAATAATTTCGGGTCTGATTGTCCTCCAGTATTATCACCGCAGGTTCTCTCTTGTAAACACCAACTTCCAAACTTCCTTCTGAGCAACGTCCACTCACTAACGAATAAAATAGATGAGTTAGATGTCATTCTACGTCAGAATAACATCCATATCGCCGCAATTACTGAATCATGGCAGCTCGACGAAACAAGTAGAAGGATGGCTGGTTACAAGGTTTTCTTGAACACTAGAACAGACAGGATTGGCGGAGGTGTTGCCCTGTATGTACGCGATGATATCCCCTGCAAATATTTAGATAACTTCAATGACCCTAACCATGAAACGATCTGGGCATTATGCAAGCCAAAACATTTACCACGAGATGTCTCTTGCATCATTATTGCAAGTATCTACTATCCTGAAAGCGCCAAAAACAGACGGCTGTTGGTATCCTACCTTCAGTCTACGTTAGACACATTACGACAGCGGTATAGCCGCCCGGGCTTCATAATAGCTGGTGACTTCAACCAAACAAAGAAACAATGGCTTGCCAATACGCTGGGTATGTCACAAGTGGTCAAGATACCCACCCATGTGACCGGGAGCACCCTTGACCTTATTCTTACAAACATTGCTCCATATTACAAAGACGTGTCTTCGAACGGGCCATTGGGCAAATCGGACCATCACACTGCTGATGAAGGCAAAAAGTGAAATCAGGAAGCTTAAGAAAATAAAAGTACTCCGGAGACCTATCACAAAGTCTGCTATTAATACGCACGGAATATGGTTCGGTACTCACTGCTTCAGCGAAGTATACAGCGAAAGCAATGTCAACAGGAAAGCAGAAATATTTCAGTCCCTACTCTATGAGAAATACTTAGAAGTTTTCCCGGAAAAGCAATTTGTCGTGAGCGAATCTGACAAGCCCTGGATCCCTCCAAAAATAAAACAGTTGATTTGCAAAAAAAACACTGTAAGGCAGTCAAGTGGTGACGCAACGTCGTTACGATTATTAAGAAACAAAATAGTTAGCCTTTGTCGCGAGGCAAGAAAGTCCTTCGGAAAATCCCTTTCGGACCCTGAAATAAAAAAGGATCCCCGTAAATGGCACCGTCTAGTGAGGCAGATTGCTGGAAAAACAGTATCATCCAGTATCCGTATTCTGAACGATGATGGGTCACTCGTGAGTGCAAATGACGTCAACAATTACTTTACTGACATTTGTACATCCTTTCCTGCCCCAACTAACACTGAAATAGAGAATCTACTGTCAATATGCCCTGACGAAGGTGAAATCGAAATAGTTGAGTATCAAGTTTTCAAAGAGCTGAACAAGTTGTGTCCATCGAGTAGCTCTTTTCCTGAAGAGCTGCCTATAAGGTTAATACGAGAGGTCTCTCTTTTCCTGGCCAAGCCACTTGGACACATCATCAGCGAATGTTTCGCCCAGTCAACTTTCCCGTCGTGCTGGAAACGCGCATTTGTGCGTGTTATACCGAAGACTAAAACACCCAAATGTTGCAACGAGTTACGACCGATATCAATCACATCTACCTTTGCAAAAGTCACCGAGTCATTCATCCTGCGTGAATTGCTCAAGCAAACGCGGGAAAACATAGACCGTTACCAGTATGGTGGCCTCAAAGGTTGCAATACCTCGATATACCTCGTGCGCCTAGTTGACATTATCTTTAAGTGGCTTGACAAGGGCAGTACCTTCATCGACCTAGCTCTCGCCGATTTCAGGAAGGCATTTGACCTGATTTGTCATCTTACGGCAGCAAAAAATATGCGAGCAATGGGCGCACAGAAGCGGTCTCTTGCATTAGTGATGAGCTTCCTTCAGGACAGAACGCAGTGTGTATTTCCATTGTTTGAAGGTGAGTTGATCTCATACTGGTCTAAACTTACCTGTGGAGCCCCTCAGGGTACAAGACTTGCTGGTTTCATATTTATCTCCCTCATCAACTTCCTCCTTCAGAATTTCGAAGAGCGACTCAAATTCGTCGACGATTTATCATTTGTCCTCAAATACCTCGTCAGAGAAGGTGTAATCGAACGTCAGTTCAGCGAGACCCTTCTGGCATCCTTCTCTGAGGACTGTGAACGTTACAAGTTGACACTGAATGCAGATAAATCAATGATCCTCAGGTTTTGCCCCTTAAAACGTGATCTGGAATTCCCGCAAGTCCCTTTCCCTGTTGTTCCATCTGCAAAAATCCTCGGAGTCACATTATCGATGGACTGCACATTCACCGAACACGTGGAGAAGGTTATTAAGGCTGGCAATGCATCACTTCAGACCTTAGTCCTGATGCGCAGGTTTGGCTGCGACACTCAAAGCCTAAAAAATGCCTATATTACATATGTGAGACCTCTACTCGAATATGCCGTCGCTGTCTGGGGACCTTTTGTCCAGAGCACCCACTACCTTTGCGATGACCTTGAATCTTTGCAGAAACGAGCTGTTAACATAATTGTTGGTAACAGAAGTGACGACTACAACAAACTCTTGCAAGAACTGAACCTTGAATCTCTCAGCAACAGGCAATTATCACTGATCATGTCCCTCGGCAAGTCACTGCTATCTTCGCCCCATCACAGACTGATCCTCCCACCCGATGCTCCTGTTAACCAAAGAACCAGATCCCAGTCGAAGCTACAACCCCCTGTCTGCAGGACCAACCGCTACCAAAACACGTTTGTCCCCTTTTTCGTAGAAGCATACAACAAGACTTAGTTTTATTTCAATTCACGTCTTAGTGTTTTTATAGTGTTATTTGTATTTTTTTTTTTCGTATTGTCGTAAAGACGACATAAATTAGCCATGGCTACGCTGTTCGATCTTAATAAACCTATGTCTATGTCTATGTCTATGTCTATATATATATATATATATATATATATATATATATATATATATATATATATATATATATATATATATATATATATATATATATATATATATATATATATATATATATATATATATATATATATATATATATATATATATATATATATATATATATATGATATTGAATGAAATATATATATAAGGGTGCTTAATTACTAAGCACCCTTATTGAATGAAAAAAAGGAACTATGCCGAAAGCAAGGTATATATATATATATATATATATATATATATATATATATATATATATATATATATATATATATATATATATATATATATATATATATAAAGATGTGGCAGTGCAGTGCACTAGCGCTGCCTAAGTAAGGAAAGATGTGGGCACAATGTGTTGTTTTTTCCATACCCGGGCCCTTCGTATCGAAGGAGTTGTAGTAGAAACTTCGAAAAGGGCTCATTCGATTGGAAATTGGAGTGGCTAGTGCCCTTTTTAATAATTGAAAGTGATTGGAGGACAACTAAGCCCCTCCCACGCCCGTCATTCCCCCAAATACATGCAATCAAAATTTTGAGATAGCCATTTTGTTCAGCTTAGTTGATTTCCAGATAGAAAATATGTTTTTGAGGAGGACACTCCCCCACAACCCTCAGGGCAAGGGTTTTAAGTTATGCCCTGGGGACATATAAGGCTTTTTTTAGAAGGCGTTATCGTAGAAACTTCAAAACAGGCTTATTCGATTGGAAATGCAAAGAGCTAGTGCCCTTTTTAATAGTAGAAAGTGATGGGAGGGCAACTAGCCCCCACTCACGCCCAATATTCCCCCAAATACATCCAATCAAAATTTTTAGATAGCCATTTTATTCAGCGTAGTTGATTTCCGGATAGAAAATATCTTTTTGAGGAGGACACTCCCCCACAACCCTCAGGGCATGGGTTTTAGATCAATGTTGACAAAGTTCAGTTTATTATTTTTTTTTCTTTAAAGCAGGGCACTTCATATAGAAGGGGTCGTCGTAGAGACTTCAATAGGGGCTCATTCGATTAGAAATCGAGAGTTCTAATGCCCTTTTTAATAGTCGAAAGTGATTGGAGGGCAACTAGCCCCCCCCCCGTCACGGCAATCATTTTCCCAAACACATCCAATTGAAATTTTCAGATAGCCATATTGTTCAACGTAGTTGATTTCCGGATAGAAAACGTGTTTTTGTGGAGGACACTCCCCCACAACCCTCAGGGCAAGGGTTGTGAGTTGTGCCCTGGGGGCATATAAGGTTTTTACAGAAGGCATTGTCGTGGACACTTAAAAACATGCTCATTCGATTGGAAATTCAAGGGCTAGTGCCCTTTATCGAAAATAGTCGAAGGTGATTGGAGGGCAACTAGCCCCCCACCTACGCCCATCATTCCCCCAAACACTTCCAATAAAAATTGTGAGATAGCCATTTCGTTCAGCGTAGTTGATTTCCAGATAGAAAATATATTTTTGAGTAGGACACTGACTCACAACTCTCAGGGCAAGGGTTTTAAGTTCTGCCCTGGGGGAATATACGGTTTTTATTGAAGGCGTTGTCGTAGAAACTTTAAAAAAGGCTCAATCCACTCGAAATTCAAAGGGATAGTGTCCTTTTTACTAGTCGAAAGTGATGGGAGGGCAATGAGCCCCCCCCCCCACGCCCATCTTTCCTCCAAACACTTCCAATCAAAACTGAGAGATAGCCATTTTGTTCAGCGTAGTTGATTTCCATACACAAAATATATTTTTGAGTAGGACACTCCCCCACAACCCTCAGGGCAAGGGTTTTAAGTTATGCTCTGCGGGCATATAAGGTTTTTATAGAAGGAGTTGTCGAGGAAACTTCAAACCAGGCACATTCAATTGGAAATTCAAAGGGCTAGTGGCCTTTTTAATATCGAAAGTCATTGGAGGGCAATTAACCCCCCCCCACGCCCATCATTCCCCCAAACACATCCAATCAAAATTTTGAGATAGCCATTTTGTTCAGCGTAGTTGATTTCAAGAGATAAAATGTGTTTTTGAGGAGGACACTCCCCACAACCCTCAGTGCGAGGGTTTTAAGTTATGCCCGGAGGGCATATAAGGTTTTTATAGAAGGTGTTGTCGCAGAAACTTCAAAAAGGCTCATTCGATTAGAAATTCAAGATCTAGTGCCCTTTTTAATAGTCCAAAGGGATGGGAGGGCAATTAGCCCCCCCCTCCGCCCACGCCCATCTTTCCCCCAAACACATCCAATCAAAATTGTAATATGGCCATTTTATTCAACGTAGTTGATTTCCAGATATAAAATGTGTTTTTGAGGAGGACACTCCCCCACAGCCCTCAGGGCAAGGGTTTTAAGTTATGCCCTGAGGGCATATAAGGTTTTTATAGAAGGCGCTGTCACAGAAACTTCAAAAAGGCTCATTCGATTGGAAATTCAAAGGGCTAGTGCCCTTTTTAATAGTCCAAAGGGATTTTAGGGCAATTAGCCCCCCTACGCCCATCTTTCCCCAAACACATCCAATCAAAATTGTAAGATGGCCATTTTGTTCAACGTAGTTGATTTCCAGATATAAAATGTGTTTTTGAGGAGGACACTCCCCCACAACCCTCAGGGCAAGGGTTTCAAGTTATGCCCATGGGGCATATAAGGCATTTTTTAGAAGGCGTTGTCGTAGAAACTTCAAAACAGGCTTATTCGATTGGAAATGCAAAGGGCTAGTGCCCTTTTTAATAGTCGAAAGTGATGGGAGGGCAACTAGCCCCCCCCCACGCCCAACATTCCCCCAAATACCTCCAAACAAAATTTTGAGATAGTCATTTTGTTTAGTGTAGTTGATTTCCAGATAGAAAATATGTTTTTGAGGAGGAAACTCCAACACAACCCTCAGGGCAAAGGTTTTAAGTTATGCCCTGGGGGCATATAAGGTTTTTATAGAAGGTGTTGTCGTAGAAACTTCAAAACAGGCTCATTCGATTGGGAATTCAAAGGGCTAGTGCCCTTTTTAATAGTTGATTGGAGGGCAACTAGCCACCACGCCCATCATTCCCCCAAACACATCCAATCAGAATTTTGAGATAGCCATTTTGTTCAGCGTAGGCTAGTTTATTTCCAGATAGAAAATATGTTTTTAAGGAGGACACTCCCCCAAAGGCCACTTCCCCACAACCCTCAGGGCAAGGGTATCAAGTTATGCTCTGGGGGCATATACGGATTTATAAGAAGGCGTTGTCGTAGAAACTTCAAAACAGGCTCATTCGATTGGAAATTCAAAGGGCTAGTTCCCTTCTTAATAGTCGAAAGTGATTGAAGGGGAACTAGCCCCACGCCCATCATTTCCCCAAATACATCCAATCAAAATTTAGATATATCCATTTTGTTCAGCGTAGTTGATTTCCATATAGAAAATATGTTTCTAAGGAGGACACTCCCCAACAACCCTTAGGTCAAGGTTTTTAAGTTATGTCCTGGGGTATACAAGGTTTTTATAGAAGGCGTTGTCATAGAAATTTCAGAAGGGGCTCATTTGATTAAAAATTCGAAGGGCTAGTGCTGTTTTTGATAGTCGAAACTGATTGGAGGGCAACTAGCCCCCTCCCCCACGTCCATCATTCACCCAAACACATCCAATCAAAATTTTGAGATAGCTATTTTGTTTAGCGTAGGCTAATTGATTTCCAGATAGAAAATATGTTTTTGAGAAGGACACTCCCCCACAGCTCTCAGGGCAAGGGTTTTAAGTTATGCCCTGGGTGCATATAAGGTTTTTTTTATAGACGGCGTTGTCGAAGAAACTTCTAAAAAGGCTAATTTGATTGAAAATTCAAAGGCTAGTGCCCTTTTAAATAGTTGAAAGGGTTTAGTAATATTTTTTGTTGTTGTTGTTGTTTAGACCAGGGCATTTCGTATCGAAGGAGTTGTCGTAGAACCTTCGAAAGGGGCTCATTCGATCGAAAATAGAAAGAGTTGATGCCATTTTTAATAGTCGAAAGTGATTAGTAATATTTTTTGTTGTTGTTGTTGTTTAGACCAGGGCACTTCGTATCGAAGGAGTTGTCTTGGGAACTTCGAAAGGGGCTCATTCGATTGAAAATAGAAAGGGTTGATGCCGTTTTTAATAGTCGAAAGTGATTTTAGGCCAACTAATTCCCTTTCCACTCCCAACCTCCTATTAGCCCATTACGTTTAAAAACTAAATGTTGCCTCAAGATTAAATCAAAATACACTGTAATAATTCTAGTTCCCAATAAGGTATCTCAGCAGTATCTCAAGAACGACTGAGGGTATTACGTTCAAATTTTCGAGGCTACTTCTGCTCTTAAAAACCAAATCAAAATAGTGTAAGTGTATCCAAGCTATCAAAGAAATTAAACAGATTTTTTTTCGAATGGTATCAAGTTTCCATTTAAGGTCAACTAGAGGAGGTATGAAACTAAGTTAAACAGTACTCTTTGTGTCCAGATTTTTAAAATGGTGCATGTTGTTAAAAATTGCTGAAAATTTTTCTCCAGCATACAAATAGCAGGCCAAACTATAAAGTCTTAAAAAACGAAAAGATTTAAAATGTTATTTTCTTTTTCCCTGAAAATTCTGTGTCAATATAAAACGAACAGAAATTAATTAAAAAAACTTTTTCCATAGAATAAGTTTTTCAAAGAAAAGTAAAGAACTCAATCGAACAAAAAATGAGCAAAAATAAAATAAAATAATCTACCAAGCTCGAAACTACCACAAATCAGCATCGATAAATAAATGAAACCCAAAAACGAACTGAAATTACAATAAATGACCGAGTCAAACTCAAAACGAGCAGAAATTAACTCAAGTTGAGCGCAAAATCCCTATTCCTTCCAATGACCGGAACATAACTTACACTTTACTGAAAAAAATACAATGAATGTGCATTATCAGTTTAATATAAATATACTGATATTTAGTAATCAAAATGTTAATATTATTTGATTTATTAAAGTTATAAAAGTAAAAACATTTTTTTTTTTTCAGTAAAGTGCAAATTTTGTTCTGGCCTTGGGAAGGCATAGGGGTTTTGCGCCCAACTTATTTTAATTTCTGCTGGTTTTGAGTTTGACTCGGTGACCACCCAACAAAATGAAATTTTGATACCAATAGAATGGATACATCAAAAGAATCAGATTTTTATGCTGATTTCAAGTATATAAGTTTCATCACGTTTAGTCTTACCCAGCAAAAGTTACGCGCCTAAGAAAAGCTGCCTTATTTTCGAAAAGGGGGGAAACAACCCCTAAAAGTCTTACAACTGTAATGAAACTCACACCATCAGACTCAGCGTATTGGAGAACCCTATTATAGAAGTTTCAAGCTCTTCTCTGCAAAAATGTGGAATTTTGTATTTTTTGCCAGAAGAAAGATTACGGATCCGTGTTTATTTATTTATTTTTCTTTTTTTTTTTTCTTTTTCTTTTTTTTCACCAGGGGTGATCATATCGACCCAGTAGCCCAAGAATATCGTGAGAAAGCTCATTTGAACGGAAATTAAAAGTTCTAGTGCCTTTTTAAGTGACCAAAAAAATTAGAGGGCAACTTGATCCCCTCCCCCGCTCATTTTTTCCTGAAGTCACCCAACCAAAATTTTGAGATAGCCATTTTCTTCAGCATAGTCAACTTTGCCCATTGTTTACCTATAGTATTGGTTGATGGGAAGTATACAGACATTTTCAGGAGGGATATTTTTCGAGGGGGGGGGGGGGTGGGTGGAGGGGTTTACGGGGGAGGATATTTTTATGAAGGATGTTTCTTTTGGGGAAGGGACATTTCTATGAAGGGGGCGCCAGATTTCCCAGCATTATTCAAAAAACGGTGAGAAATTAAATAAAAAACAACAAGTTTTTTTTAACTGAAAGTAAGGAGCAACATTAATATTGCTCCTCAGCTTAAAAAACTTGTTTTGTTTAATTTAATTTGTATCTAAATCAATGTCCCAAAAGCCTACTTTTTACTACTTTTTCGAGATACGCTTATCCTTCCGACAGAATACAAATGAATGAGGAAATCAAATAAGAAAACCATAAAAATCTAACATTTTGCTGAAACCAGAAAGTTTCTGGGTCACTGGAAAAAGCTTTCAGTAATCTTTGGTCTGGTAATCTGAGAATTGATATATTATTCTTCTAAACTGTTAGACTCAGTGGTGCATATAATATGGAGAAATTAACTATCGTGCTATACTTTTAATGTTCAGCTTCGCATGTAATTTAGATATAAACTTAGGGCGAACATATCTAATCTAAGAAAATATAAATTTTTTCAATTTAAAATTCTTCCATTTATAAAACAGACGAATTGTATAACTAGGATTGATTTTTGTTTTATTGAACGGTAAGAAAAAAGTAACATTGAAGCTTAAAACAGATAATAATTGCTATGAATGAAGAAATGAGGTGACAAAGAAACTGAATTTTGAAAGGAAAAGATTTCAAACTTCATACGAAAAGAAAATAGCTATAATAAGATCTGGGCAGTCGCCAATCTCAAGGCCCAAAAAGCTAAGAGGGGCTGTGGGAGTTTGCAGAAAACAAAATAAATTTGTTAAAAATGGCGAATGGAAGCTTTGGAAATACCACTTTTTATTAACACTTTTTATTCCACTTTTTAATAACTGAAATTTCTGATTGTTTTATTTTTCTGTAAACTTAAACTTTAGGAAACCTTCACCTTTGACAAGAAAATTTTCCAGAAAATTTGTTAGACTGAATTGAAAACTTCACATAGCATATCACATATTTATCCGGTCATGTATTTTCTTTTTTAAAATAAATATCGTCTTGGGATACAGCCAAAAATAGAAAAAAAACATGGCAACTTCCAGATTAAGTATCTGAACGACTACTTATTTTTTTCCAAACCATTAGCGAGAGTCGGGAAAAATTACCTTATCTAATTATTTCTTGGAGATCCATCGCAAACACTTGCTCTTATTGGCCATCGGCTGGGAAAAGGATAGAAATACACTTTAAAGACCACAAACGAAGTTTTGAAAGATTTTCTTTTATTTTATTTCAGACCTGGCGCTGAGATTGGATTACCGGTTGGAATGCCCTGTAACAATTTTTATAAGCCCTAAGCATTTCATAGCTAGGTGCGTATCACTTGGGCGACAGTAGTAAGGGCCCTATTCGTTAAAAAGGGACAAGGAAACCTACGCCTGAGGCATGGATATGTGTGTGTATTTTCAAGTAATTGGGTTACCAGGGCCATTTGCCTATTACAATGAACTCTACATGGGTTGGCAGACGGGTTTTCTATTATGACATTCATTTTTTGGAGGTCAAACTCATGGATACAAGTTTATTTATTTTTTTTTTTTTTAAACTGGTATTTTTTCAATGAAGCCCATAACACTTTGCAGAAACCCGTGAATGTAGGAGTGAAAGTCCATTCGTAGTATATCTGAATCCAATTACTAATCAAGTTAGTGTGACCGCCATTTTTTGATCTGGTTAAGTGGGTATAATCTGGTTTGGTTCGTTATTGCGAGAGGATTACTCAATTTACATCTTAGTGTTAACTGGGCGATGACTTAGTCTAATTGCGTAGGTACTAAAGGAATATTTGAAGGTGGTGAAAAAAAGGGGTAATTAGTGATTGGATAATTTTAACAAGAAATGACTGAAAAGTGTTTTGGAGGAGATGGAATGAATGTGTACTGTATAATACACAAGTGATGATTTGCACAGTGTTGTCAATTTTAAATAGTTTAGAAATAAAAAAATTTAACAAGAAATGGCTGAAAAGTGTTTTGAGGGAGTTGAGTTGCACGAGGGTTGACTTGCACGAGGGTTCAGTTACATGCGGATTCAGTTACACGGGAATTAGTTAAATGGGGTTGAGTTGCACGAGGATTCAGTAGCAGGGAGGTTCAGTTGTACGGGGTTTCGGTTATACAGGGGTTCAGTTACATGGGGGGTTCAGTTGCACGGGGGGGGGGGGGGGTATCTGCTATAAAAAACACTTCATTCTAAACAAATACGAACATTTTGAAAAGCAGAAAAAAAATTGGACACTATAATCAGAATTATTTGATTAACATTTAAAAAGGGGTAATGAGATATGTGATCTGTATAATACACTAGTGATGTTTGATAAGTATTGTCAATTTAAAATAGGATCTAACGTTCCCTTCGTTCCCCCATTTCTGAGGGCAGGGAGGGGAGGGGTCAATTTTGGAGGGAAAACATCTGCATCAAGGGGACGGCTCAGAGTCCCTTCGGTCCCACATGTCCGAGGGCAGGGGGGGGGAAGGTGATAGTATTTCAATACAATAATTCAAGCATAATAGAATTTATGCTCCTAGTGGAAGCTCGTAAAACCCTTCCCCCTCCCCGCGCTAGGATTATTGCCTGACTGTACCTCTAAATACAGACAATTAAGGTGATAGTATTCCGATACAATAAGTCAAGTATTATATAATTTATGCTCCTAGTGGAACCTCGTAAAACCATTCCTCCTCCCCCGCACTAGGATTATGGCCTAGCTATGACAATCGATATTACCTCTAAATACAGAGAATTAAGGTGATAGTATTCTAATACAATAGGTCAAGAATAATATAATTTATGCTCCTAGTGGAAGCTCGTAATACCATTCCCCCACCACGCGCTAGGATTAATGCATAGCTGTGACAATGGATATTACCTCTAAATAAATAGAATTAAGGTGATAGTATTCCGATACAATAAGTCAAGTATAATAGAATTTATGCTCCTAGTGGAATCTCGTAAAACCCTTCCCCCTCCCCGCGCTAGGATTATTGCCTGGCTGTGCCAATGGATATTACCTCTAAATACAGAGAATTAAGGTGATAGTATTCCGATACAATAAGTCAAGTATACTAGAATTGAGGCTCCTACTGGAAGCTCGTAAAACCCTTCCCCCTCCCCGCGCTAGGATTATTGCCTAGCTTTGACAATGGATATTACCTCTAAATACAGAGAATTAAGGTGATAGTATTCCGATACAATAAGTCAAGTATAATAGAATTTATGCTCCTAGTGGAACCTCGTATAACCTTTCCCCCTCTCCCGCACTAGGATTATTGCCTAGCTGTGACAATGGATATTACCTCTAAATACAGAGAATTAAGGTGATAGTATTCCGATACAATAAGTCAAGTATACTAGAATTTATGCTCCTAGTGGAAACTCGTAAAACCCTTCCCCCTCCCCGCGCTAGGATTATTGCCTAGCTATGACAATGGATATTACCTCTAGATACAGAGAATTAAGGTGATAGTATTCCGATACAATAAGTCAAGTATAATAGAATTGATGTTCCTAGTGGAAGCTCGTAAAACCCTCCCCCCTCTCCCGCACTAGGATTATTGCCTAGCTGTGACAATGGATATAACATCTAAATAAAGAGAATTATGGTGATAGTATTCCGATACAATAAGTCAAGTATACTAGAATTTATGCTCCTAATGGAAGCTCGTAAAACCCTTCCCCCTCCCCGCGCTAGGATTATTGCCTAGCTATGACAATGGATATTATCTCTAAATACAGAGAATTAAGGTGGTAGTATTCCGATACAATAAGTCAAGTATAATAGAATTGATGCTCCTACTGGAGGCTCGTAAAACCCTTCCCACTCCCCGCGCTAGGATTATTGCCTAGCTGTGACAATGGATATTACCTCTAAATACATAGAATTAAGGTGATAGTATTTCGATACAATAAGTCAAGTATACTAAAATTTATGCTCATAGTGGAAGCTCGTAAAAACCTTCCCTCTGTAGAATCTGAGCTAATAAGGGTTTTTGACTTTAAACTCCATTTTGTTGAAAGAAAATTATGGAAAATACAATTCTCTGGTTGAAATATGAAACTTAAGTCCTTTTTTGGATTGAAGAATAAAACTATATCCGTAAAATCTGAACTAATAATTCAATATTCTTTTCATAAGAACAAACTATTTTTTTTTAAACTTCGAAATGTTTCAACTTTATTTATTTTTTTCTTTTTGTATCTATCTTAAAATGTAAAAGTATGCTTACGGTTCAAACAATTGTGCTCTATGATTGGTCATAGACACGATGTGGCTTTCCCACTGGTATTCTACGACCGCTTATCGTCACTACCTAGTCTACTGCATGTATTAAATCAGTATTTTTTACACAGTGGAACGATAAACACATAAGTCATATCTTTTAAAAAAGAAAGTGAAGATGGAACATTTTAATAGAGTGTGTTCTCATAACAAGGTTATTGTAGCATTGAATGCCGACAAGGAGAAGTATTTAAACTATGAAACAAGTACAAGTGGTAGCACTATTGGAAATGTATGTATGCATTGTCATGACAGTAAGGAACTAAATTTCTTTGGGATACCGAAAAAATTCAACTCTTATGATGGTGGTTATGTGAGATTGAGATCTCCAGAGATGATTGCACTCAAAGGGAATGCTAACATAAAAATAATTGTTGATGATAGAGGACAACTCCTTGCTACTGCTGCAGGTAACACATTACCTACGGATATATCCAATCATCAGCTTTCGGGTATTAGCATTCAACGGAAGGCTAATAAAAGAAAGGCCTACTCTGCTACTAATATCGTAAACCATATCTTGTTTACGTGCCGAAACTGCTACCTGTGTAAAAATAATGTGTTAATAGACAATGAAATTGCAAGAAAAATAAAAATGGCATTGTCCAAAAATATCACTACGGAATATAAAGATGAAACGATGAAGAAAAAAGCACCAGCAATCATTACTGGCATTGATCAAACAGTCAATGAATCAAATAATAGCAAAGACGAAAAGCATATTGAGCCTGTTCATGAGACACCAGTAAAAATTGTGTATGATTCAAAATGGAATAATGATTATTCTACTGAGTACTAACTAAGAGACGACAATAACTACAATATCAAGAGAGAACATGGTGAACTATTTTATGGAACAGATTCAAAATGTCCAAAGTTAATCATTGATATTAATAATATATCATAATATATTTTTGTATTAATATTCAACATAGCATTATTTCATTAAAAATATTACATTGTTACGTGTTCATTATTCTTTAGTTTAAGCTAGCGTATCAAGCGTTTAGAATGTATATTAAAACATCGGAGATGTAGGAAAAGGAATTTGCGTACATCTATTGTCAGACACCCTATTTCCGTAAAATCTGAGCTATTAAGGGTTTTTGACCGTAAACTCTAGTTTTTTTTTGTAAGAAAATTATGGAAATACAATTCTCTGGTTTAAATGCGGAACTTAAGTCTATTTTTGTATCGAAAAATTAAACTATTTCCGTAAAATCTGAGCTAATAAGGCTTTTTCGACCGTAAACTCTAGTTTCTTGTAAGAAAATTATGTAAAATACATTTTTGTACGTATCTTAAAATGACAGAATATCACTCTAGAATTCACCTCTTGGATACACAATACAGAAATTACAAAAAAATTGTAACACTTCCCCCCACACTCAAATTTTCCCAAATTACACCTTAGAAGCTTTTAAAATATTTATAAAGCACTAATAGATAGACTCCTAAAACATCAGAATCGACTTCAGAGGACACGTTATATCACGGGAAGAGGTTTTTAAAATCCCCCTTCCCCCCAAACTCAAAATTTTCCAAAATTCTACTTTAGAATCTTTTAAAATATTTCTAAAGCACTAATAGATATATTGCTAAAAACATCAGAATCGACTTCAGAGGACATGTTATATCACGGAAAGAGGTTTTGAAAATCCCCCTTCCCCCAAACTCGAAAATTTTCCAAAATTCTACTTTAGAAGCTTTTAAGATATTTCTAAAGCACTAATAGATACAGTGCTAAAAACATCAGAATCGACTTCAGAGGACACGTTATATCACGGGAAGAGGTTTTGAAAATCCCCCTTCCCCTCCAAACTCAAAATTTTCCAAAATTTTACTTTAGAAGCTTGTGTGTGTCTCTTTGGGCTTTTTGTGTCTCTTCGGACTGTGTGTATGTCTCTACAAATGTAGAAAAACCCGTGTGGGTGAGTTGAAATAAACAAATTTTAACAAGAAATGATTGAAAAGTGTTATTCTTTCGTTCAAATGTAGAAAAAAACCGTGTGAGTGAGTTGAAATAAAATTTTTTTTTTAACAAGAAATGACTGAAAAGTGTTTTGGAGGAGATGGCTTGATTGACAGAAGGATGTAATAGCGAAGTTATAGTGGAGGGTGACAATGTCTTCAAAGTCAAGGCAATAAGAAAAAAAAAGTTCCGAATATTTTTGTCGGTTTGCAGTTTACGCACTAATATCAATATCAGTAATGATTCTATTTGAACTTTCTCCAAGCTGATCAAATTGGTCTCTAAACACTTCATGATAAAAAATAGTTTGGGACAAGAAAAAAAAAACTAAAATAATGTCATGAAATCATTTTCAACACTCAGAGAAGTTTTTTTTGTGTGTGTAAGGTTTTTTTTGTGTATGTGTTATTTGTGGGTGGGTGCGTGAGTGTAAGTTTTTTTGTGTGTGTGTGTTTTTTTTTGTGTGTGTGTAAATTTTTGTTTGTGTGTGTGTGCGTGTATGTGTTTTTATATGTGTGTATTTTTTTTTTTGTGTGTCTGTAAGTTTTTTTTTGTGTGTGTGTAGTTTTTTGTGTGTGTGTGTGTAATTTTTTTAGTTCATGCACATTTTTGTGTGTGTGTGTAATTTTTTTTTTGTGTGTAAGTTTTTTTGTGTTTGTGAGTTTTTGTGTGTGTGTGTGTAAGTTTGTGTGGGGACAAGAAAAAAAAAAGCTAAAATAATGTCATGAAATCATTTTAAACACTCAGAGAAGTTTTTTTTTTTTGTGTAAGTTTTTATGTGTGTATGTGTAAGTTGTGTGTGTGTGTGTAAGTTTTTTTTGTGTGTGTAATTTTTTTTTGTATTTGTGTGTTTAAATTTTTTTTTTGTGTGTGTTTGTGTGTGTGTGTGTGTGTGTGTGTGTGAGTTTTTGTGTGTGTGTATGTTTTTTTTTTTTTTTTGTGTGTCTGTAATTTTTTTTTTTGTGTGTGTAAGTTTTTGTGTGTGTGTGTGTGTAAGTTTTTATGTGTGTGTAAGTTTTTTCGTGCATTTAAATTTTTGTGTGTGTGTAAGTTTTTGTGGGTGTGTAAGTTTTTGTGTTTGTGTAAGTTTTTGTGTGTGTGTGTGTGTAAGTTTGTGTGTGTGTGTGTGTGTGTGTGTAAGTTTTTATGTATGTGTGTGTAAGTTTCTGTGTGTGTGTGTGTGTGTGTGTGTGATTTTTAACAATAAACTCTAGTTTCCTATAAGAAAATTATGGAAAATAAAGTTCTATCATTCAAATATAAAGCTTAATTCCGTTCTTTGGTTCAAATGCTGAAAAACCCGTGTGGGTGAGTTGAAATAAAAATATTTTGACAAGAAATGACTGAAAAGTGTTTTTGGGGGAGATGGTTTGATTGGCACAACTATGTATTAATGAAGTTATAGTAGAGGTCGACAAAGTCTTCAAAGTCAAGGCTATAAGAAAAAAAAGTTCTGGGTATTTTTGTAGGATTGTAGTTTACGCACTAATATCATATCAGTAACGATATCAGTAACGATTCCCCATTTATCGATAATCAGGCAATTTTCTCAAGCTCTTGGTCGGAAATAGAGGCTGTTTCCAAAGATTTAGAATAAGAAAAAAATTGTCAGGTGTGGGACTCGAACCCACGACCCCATATAGGGTTGATGTTAGTGTTGTCAGTCAAAAGCTATGACCTTGAGAAAAGAGCTTGAGAAAATTGCCTGATTATCTAAAAATGGGGGAAACATCCCCCAAAAGTTGACAGGAATGCTCCCCTCCAGCGCTTTCTCGGATATGTTGAATAAAATATGCAAAGTCGACATAGCTTTATTTCATTTTATTAAGGTTAATTTAGACAAGGTTACGTGCGCACACCTGACAAATATTTTAAAAGCTTCTATAGTAGAATTTTGGAAAATTTGAGTTTGGGGGAAGTATTACAATTTTTTTTTATAATTTCTGTATTGTGTATCCAAGAGGTGAATTCAAGAATGATATTTTGTCATTTTAAGATACGGGCAAAAATGTATTTTACATAATTTTCTTACAAGAAACTAGAGTTTACGGTCGAAAAAGCCTTATTAGCTCAGATTTTACGGAAATAGTTTTATTTTCGATCCAAAAATAGACTTAAGTTCCGCATTTGAACCAGAGAATTGTATTTCCATAATTTTCTTACAAAAAAAAACTAGAGTTTACGGTCAAAAACCCTTAATAGCACAGATTTTACGGAAATAGGGTGTCTGACAATAGATGTACGCAAATTCCTTTTCCTACATCTCCGATGTTTTAATATACATTCTAAACGCTTGATACGCTTTGTTACTCTAAAAAATAATGAACACGTAACAATGTAATATTTTTAATGAAATAATGCTATGTTGAATATTAATACAAAAATATATTATGATACATTATTAATATCAATGATTAGCTTTGGATATTTTGAATCTGTTCCATAAAATAGTTCACCATGTTCTCTCTTGATATTGTAGTTATTGTCTTCTCTTAGTTCGTAATCAGTAGAATAATCATTATTCCATTTTGAATCATACACAATTTTTACTGGTGTCTCCTGAACAGGCTCAATATGCTTTTCGTCTTTGCTATTATTTGATTCATTGACTGTTTGATCAATGCCAGTAATGTTTGCTGGTGCTTTGTTCTTGATCGTTTCATCTTTATATTCCGTAGTGATATTTTTTGACAATGCCATTTTTATTTTTCTTTCAATTTCACTGTCTATTAACACATTATTTTTACACAGGTAACAGTTTTGGCACGTAAACAAGATATGGTTTATGATATTAGTAGCAGAATAGGTCTTTCTTTTATTAGCCTTCCGTTGAATGCTAATACCCGAAAGCTGATGATTGGATGTATCCGTAGGTAATGTGTTACCTGCAGCAGTAGCAAGGAGTTGTCCTCTATCATCAACAGTTATTTTTATGTTAGCATTCTCTTTGAGTGTAATCATCTCTGGAGATCTCAATCTCGCATAACCACCATCATAAGAGTGGAATTTTTTCGGTATCCCAAAGAAATTTAATTCCTTACTGTCATGACAATGCATGCATACATTTCCAATAGTGCTACCACTTGTACTTGTTTCATAGTTTAAATACTTCTCCTTGTCGGCATTCAATGCTACAATAACCTAGTTATGAGAACACACTCTATTAAAATGTTTCATCTTCACTTTCTTTTTTAAAAGATATGACTTATGTGTTTATCGTTCCACTGTGTAAAAAATACTGATTTAATACATGCAGTAGACTAGGTAGTGACGATAAGCGGTCATAGAATACCAGTGGGAAAGCCACATCGTGTCTCTGACAAATCATAGAGCGTAATTTTTAGAAGCGTAATCATAATTTGAAATTTTAAGATATATAAAAAAACAAAAAAATTAATAAATTTTAAAAATTTCGAAGTTAAAAAAAAAAAAATAGTTTTTTTTTATGAAAAAAATTATTGCATTATTAGTTAATATTTTGAGGTTATAGTTTTATTTTTTAATCAAAAAAAGGACTTAAGTTTAACATTTGAACAAGAGAATTGTATTTTCCATAATTTTCTTTCAACAAACTAGAGTTTACAGTCAAAAACCCTTATTAGCTCAGATTTTACAGGGGGAAGGGTTTTACGAGCTTCCACTAGGAGCATAGATTCTAGTATACTTGACTTATTGTATCGGAATACTATCACCTTAATTATATGTATTTAGAGGTAATATCCATTGTCACAGCTAGGCAATAATCCTAGCGCGGGGAGTGGAAGGGTTTTACGAGCTTCCAGTAGGAGCATCAATTCTATTATACTTGACTTATTGTATCGGAATACTACCACCCTAATTCTCTGTATTTAGAGGTAATATCCATTGTCATAGCTAAGCAATAATCCTAGCGCGGGGAGGGGGAAGGGTTTTACGAGCTTCCACTAGGATCATAAATTCTAGTATAATTTACTTGTTTTATCTGAATACTTTCACCTGAATTATATGTATTTAGAGGTAATATCCAGTGTCAAACCTAGACAATAATCGTAGCGCGGGGAGTGGGAAGGGTTTTACGAGCTTCCACTAGGAGAATTAATTCTATTATACTTGACTTGGTTTATTGGAATACTAACACCCTAATTCTCTGTATTGTGAGGTAATATCCATTGTCAGATGTAGGCAATCATCCTAGCGCGGGGAGGGGGAAGGGTTTTACGAGCTTCCATTAGGAGCATAAATTCTAGTATACTTGACTTATTGTATCGGAATACTATCACCTTAATTCTCTGTATTTAGAGGTTATATCCATTGTCACAGGTAGGCAATAATCCTAGTGCGGGAGAGGGGGAAGGGTTTTACGAGCTTCCACTAGGAGCATCAATTCTATTATACTTGACTTATTGTATCGGAATACTATCACCTTAATTCTCTGTATTTAGAGGTAATATCCATTGTCATAGCTAGGCAATAATCCTAGCGCGGGGAGGGGAAGGGTTTTACGAGTTTCCACTAGGAGCATAAATTCTAGTATACTTGACTTATTGTATCGGAATACTATCACCTTAATTCTCTGTATTTAGAGGTAATATCCATTGTCACAGCTAGGCAATAATCTTAGTGCGGGAGAGGGGGAAGGGTTTTACGAGGTTCCACTAGGAGCATAAATTCTATTATACTTGACTTATTGTATCGGAATACTATCACCTTAATTCTCTGTATTTAGAGGTAATATCCATGGTCACAGCTAGGCAATAATCCTAGCGCGGGGAGGGGGAAGGGTTTTACGAGATTCCAGAAGGAGCATCAATTCTAGTATACTTGACTTATTTTATCGGAATACTATCACCTTAATTCTTTGTATTTAGAGGTAATATCCATTGGCACAGCCAGGCAATAATCCTAGCGCGGTGAGGGGGAAGGGTTTTACGAGTTTCCACTAGGAGCATAAATTCTATTATACTTGACTTATTGTATCGGAATACTATCACCTTAATTCTCTGTATTTAGAGGTAATATCCATTTTCATAGCTAGGCAATAATCCTAGCGCGGGGAGGGGGAAGGGTTTTACGAGCTTCCACTAGGAGCATAAATTCTAGTATACTTGACTTATTGTATTGGAATACTATCACCTTAATTCTCTGTATTTAGAGGTAATATCCATTGTCACAGCTAGGCAATAATCCTAGTGCGGGAGAGGGGGAAGGGTTTTACGAGTTTCCACTAGGAGCATAAATTCTATTATACTTGACTTATTGTATCGGAATACTATCACCTTAATTCTCTGTATTTAGAGGTACAGTCAGGCAATAATCCTAGCGCAGGGAGGGGGAAGGGCTTTACGAGCTTCCACTAGGAGCATAAATTCTATTATGCTTGAATTATTGTATTGGAATACTATCACCTTCTCCCCCTCCCCTGCCCTCGGAAATGTGGTAACGAAAGGTCTCTGAGCCTTCCCCTTGATGCAGATGTTTTCCCTCCATAATTGACCCCACCCCACCCGGCCCGCAGAAATGGGGGACCGAAGGGAACGTTAGATCCTATTTTAAATTGACAATACTTATCAAACATCACTAGTGTATTATACAGATCACATATCTCATTACCCCTTTTTAAATGTTAATAAAATAATTCTGATTATAGTGTCCAATTTTTTGTCTTCTTTTCAAAATGTTCGTATTTGTTTAGAATGAAGTTTTTTTTATAGCAGATACCCCCCGTGCAACTGAACCCCCCATGTAACTGAACCCCTGTATAACCGAAACCCCGTACAACTGAACCTTCATGCTACTGAATCCTCGTGCAACTCAACCCCGTTTAGCTAATCCCCGTGTAACTGAATCTGCATGTAACTGAGCCCTCCTGCAAGTCAACCCTCGTGCAACTCAACTCCCTCAAAACACTTTTCAGCTATTTCATGTTAATTTTTTTTATTTTTAAACTATTTAAAATTGACAACATTGTGCAAATCATCACTTGTGTATTATATAGTACACATTCATTCCATCTCCTCCAAAACACTTTTCAGTCATTTCTTGTTAAAATTATCCAATCACTAATTACCCCTTTTTTTCACCACCTTCAAATATTCCTTTAGTACCTACGCAATTAGACTAAGTCATCGCCCAGTTAACACTAAGATGTAAATTGAGTAATCCTCTCGCAATAACGAACCAAACCAGATTATACCCACTTAACCAGATCAAAAAATGGCGGTCATACTAACTTGATTAGTAATTGGATTCAGATATACTACGAATGGACTTTCACTCCTACATTCACGGGTTTCTGCAAAGTGTTATGGGCTTCATTGAAAAAATACCAGTTAAAAAAAAAATAAATAAATAAACATGTATCCATGAGTTTGACCTCCAAAAAATGAATGTTATAATAGAAAACCTGTCTGCCAACCGATGTAGAGTTCATTGTAATAGGTAAATGGTCCTGGTAACCCAATTACTTGAAAATACACACACATATCCATGCCTCAGGCGTAGGTTTCCTTGTCCCTTTTAAACGAATAGGGCCCTTACTACTGGCGACATCCAAATCCCTGTTATTCCGATGAAAATGCAACTCCAGGGAAGAAACAAAATATCAAAGCGAGTCGACAGGCATAAAAAGAAAACTAAACCCGTTGCGTACACTCTTTTTTAAGATTGGAGGAAGATTAATTTGCACCCACGCAAGCACAAAATTTGAAGTCACCTTGTCCTCTCCCCTCTAAGAAAAATTATCTCTGACAGATTTAACTGGATACCCAGGTCTGAGACAAAATAATACAGACTTTCAAGAAAGTATAAATTAAGAAATATTCATTTACGAAAAGAAAACACCCCCCCCCTCATCTGTTAAAGTTGTTACCAATGTACGCAAATAAAATAGTCCAATGTTGATTTTTTTTTCTCCACAAACGAAGCTTAAATAATTACCTAGGCCATACTGCGTTTCCGTTTAGAACAAAAATAAAATGAAAATATTGAAAAACGGAGAAAATTTTTAATAAGAGAGTGAAGTTTGTAAAAACAAACAGACCTTTCTTATAAAAATAAAAGTTAAAGCTCGAATATTTCGGTTTCCGTGTAAGCTATTTTTTTTTTCTTCCTTCGCTATTACTGTCGACAAAAGGGAAAGGCGTTTATTTTTGAAACCAAAATATTCTGACTCCTACTAATATTTATACAGAAAAGTTTTTTTTTTTTAGCAAAGTTCACTGTGTTTTTAGATTTTATCTGTTTTTCAATATTTTTGTGTCATTTGAATTACAAATACAAGTTTTCAAACAGTTCGTGGTAGCGAACTGTAAGTAGGAAACGACCCGGCTCAAAAGTAACCGAAACTCTAGAAAACGGAACCTTGATACCAATAGATACATCAAACGAATCAAATTTTAATGCTGATTTCAAATATATAAGTTTCATCAAGTTTAATCCTACCTGTCAAAAGTTACACGCCTGAGAAAATTTGGCTGATTTTCGAAAAAGGGGAGAAAGACCCCATAAAAGCTATAAAACCTTAATGAAAATTACACTATCAGATTCAGCGTATCATAGAAGCCTACTGTAGGGGTTTCAAGCTCCTATCTACAAAAATGTGGAATTTTGCATTTTTTTGCCAGAAGAAAGATCACGGATGCGTGTTTTTTTTTTATTATTTATTTATTGATTTTTTTTTCCAGGGGTAATCGTATCGACCAAGTGGTCCTAAAATATTGTAGGAAGGCTCATTGGAACAGAAATTAAAAGTTCTAGTGCCCTTTTTAAGTGACCAAAAAAAGGGAGGGCAACTAGGCCCCCTCCCGCGCTCATTTTTTCCCAAAGTCACACGATCAAAATTTTGAGATTGCCATTTTGTTCAGCACGGTAGAAAATATGATAACTATGTCTTTTAAGATGACTTAATCCCCCGAAGTCCCCGGGGGGAGGTCTGAAAGTTATGAACTTCACCCAATGTTTACATATAGTATTGGTTATTGGGAAGTATACAGCAGGGGGATTTTTTCTGGTAGTGGGGGGGGGCAGGGGTCATGGGGGAGGATCTTTCCATGGAGGAAGTTTCCAGGGGGAAGGGGCATTGCTATGAAGGGGGCGCCGGATTTCCCAGCATTATTTAAAAAAAGATCAGGAATTAAATAAAAAACAACAAGTTTCTCAACTGAAAGTAAGGAACAACATCAAAACTCAAAACGAACAGAAAAAATTACGTATATGATTGGCTTCACCCCTAGTCAATACCTCGCTCTTTAAGTAAAATTTTTTTTAGTACTTTCATAAGAGCTATTTATTCTAATTAACGGCCTTAGTGATTAAGAGGTCATTTTTTAAGAATTGGAACACAATTCGAACTTTAGCGTAAAGAGCAAGGTATTGACTAGGAGGTGAACCCCCTAATATACGTACTGAAAATATATAAATATAGAAGTTCGTTACGTAAGTTAATTCGTAAGTTACGTATATTTTTTACTAATAAAAACGTTCGTAAATAAAATGAAACAAGTTTCGAGAGAGCCATTTAACCAAATAAAAGTAAAATTAATACACAAATTTTGTTTGAATTATTCATACACGGTGAGCCAAAATCAAAACCTGGGTTAATTCAAAAAGTCCAAAATTTTAATAAAAAAAAAGTGTTTTTAACTGAAAGTAAGGAGTGACGTTAAAACTTGAAACGAACAGAAATTATTCCGTATATAAAAGGGGCTGTCCCCTCCTCAACGCCTCGCTCTTTACGCTAAAGTTTGACTTTCTCACAACTTTTTAAGAGTCAAAAGTAATTGGAGGGCAAGCAGACCCCCTCCCAAGCCCATTAATTCTCCAAAAAAATCAAATCAAATTTTAAGATAGCTATTTTGCTCAGCATAGTTGAACTGTCCAGTAACTGTGTCTCTAATGATATTGGGTCCGCCAAACTCCCTCAGTTATGTCATTTGCCCATTTTGCTTTAAAACTAAATGTTGCTTTAAAACTAAATCAAAAGGCACTGTGTGAATGCTGGTTGCCATTAAGACATCTCAACAAAAATTTCAAGAACGACTGAGGGTATTATTAAGTTGAACCTTTCAAGGCTACTACTATTGCTACTTCTGATCTTACAATGTAACTAAATCAAAAGAATGTAAGTGCATCAAGGCAGCCAAAGAGCATTGATACATTTTTTGGGGAATGATATTCAGTTTGAGTTTTTATGCCAACTTTAGGAGTTATAAAACTAAATTTAGCAAGAGCCTAATATGTGTGTCCAGATTTTAAAAAGGGGGTATAATGTTAAAGGATGGTGAAAAATTTCCTCCAACATGCAGATAGCAAGCCAAACTATAGATTCTTATAATTAGTTTATAAGAAATATTGTTATAACAAATTTAAGATATTGTTCTCTTTTCCATTAAAAAGACTATGTCAGTGAAAAACGAACAGAAATAAATAAAAAAAAAATCCACAAAATAAGTTATTCAAAGAAAAGTAAAGAACTCCACGCGTAAAACTACCACAAATCACCATGAATAAATTAATGAAACTAAAAACACAAAAAAAAAAACACAGAAATTGCAATAATTAAACAATTCAAATTCAAAAACGAGCAGAAATTAACATGAGTATGGCTGACACCTCCCATATCTTCTGTAGACCAGAACATATTTTGCACTTTACTGAAAACAAAATACATTTTAAACGTTTTCGCTTTTTCAGTTTTAATAAATCACAAATTATTAAGATTCTAAAGAATAAATATCAGTATATGCATATTAAACTGTCAATCCACATTCATTTTTTTTTATAGTAAAGTGCAAACTATGTTCTGGTCTCCATAAGACATGGGGGGGATTTCAGCCCCACTCATTTTAATTTCTGCTGTTTTTGAGTTTGAATCAGTTATTTATTGTAATTTTTGTTCGTTTTGGGTTTCATTTATTTATTGATGATCATTCGTGATAGTTTTATGGTTGAAAAATTATTTGACTTTATATATGCTCAGTTTTGGTTTAATGAAGCTCTTTACATTTCTTTGAAAAACTTTGTGGAAAAAGTTTTAGATTAATATTTAGAATAATCACGCATCAAGTTCAAATTTCACTCTTTACTTATATTTGAAAACAAATTTTTATTTTATTTAATAGCACAAACAAGACCAATTTATGTTTGCTGAAGTTTCTACGAATTTATCCGTCTTTCAATGTAAAGAAAATCTTATGGCTAATCTTTCAGCCAATGATATCTAAACATTTAATGGAATTGGGAGAGTAAAGCAAATATAGGAAATTGAAGGATTAAAGTCCAATTCCTTATTGAAATTCTTAAGAGCTTATTTGGCAAAAATAAGCCATGTTGAGCTTATTTTGAACGAGGTGGAGCATTCTTCAGACCGTTAATTATTTTCGTCCATTTTATCCCATCCAAAAAAGGGTGTAATGGTGATCAGTCTCCCCAAGTAAAAAAAATGAACAGCATGTTTTGTATTTGCTATTCTGATGAAAATATAAGTTAGACAGTTTGAAGCAAAAAAAGTTGGGATACAATTGAATATTTTTAAAACACTCCTTTTCAAATTTTTCCAAGAAAATAGAATGTTATCTATTTTGTAGCGTATATGTATGTTAGCAACATTGGTTGGATGTTATCAACATATATATATGTATACAGCATATGCTAGCAACATAATGTTAACAACATATATATATATATGTTGCTGGTGTATGATGAAATCATACACCAGCTGGCTGGTTGATTAAATTCATAAAGTTCTTTCAGTGAACTGATAAAATTACTAGGAATGATATTTAGTGTTTTTATGAAATTCCTAAGAATCAAACAGTTCGTGGTAACGAACTGTAAGTAAGGAACGACCTGGCTTAATACTAATCGAAACTCTAAAAAATGGATTTTGATACCAATAGATACATCAAAAGAATCAGATTTTTATGCTGATTTCAAATATATAGCCTAAGCTTCATCAAGTTTAGTCTTACCCATCAAAAGTTACGCGAGAAAAAAACTTGCCTTATTTTACCTGAGAAAATTTGCCTTATTTTCGAAAAAAGGGAGAAACACCCCATAAAAATCATAGAGCCTTATTGAAAATGACACCCTCAGATTCAGCGTCTCAGAGAACCCTACTATAGAAGTTTCAAGCTCCTATCTGCAAAAATGTGGAATTGTGTATTTTTTTTTTACAATAAGAAAGGTCACGGATGCGTATTTTTTTCCCCAAGGGTAATCGTATGGACCCAATGGTCCTGGAACATCACGGGAGGACTCATTCGGACGGAAGTTAAAAGTTCTAGTGCCCTTTTTAAGTGACAAAAAAATTGGAGGGCAACTAGGCCCCCAACCACGCTCAGTTTTTCCCAACGTCATCCGATTAAAATTTTGAGATAGCTATTTTGTTCAGCATGGTCGAAAAATAAAATAACTATGTCTCTGAGGATGACTTAATCCCCCATAGTCTCCGGGGGAATAGGGCTGCAAGTTATAAGCTTTGCCCAATGTTTACATATAGTATTGGTTATTGGGAAGTATACAGAAGTTTTCAGGGGATATTTTTTCTGGTAGTTTGGGGGAGGGGGTCTGGGGTGACTTGGGAGGATCTTTCCATTAAGGAAGTTTTCAAGGGTGAAGGGACATTGCTATGAAGGGGGCACCGGATTTCCCAGCTTTTTAAAAAAAACATCAGAAACTAAATAAAAAAAAACATTTTTCAACTGAAAGTAAGGAGCAACATCAAAACTTAAAACGAAAAAAATTATTACGTATATGATTAGGTTCACCCCCTAGTCATTACCTCGCTCTTTACGCTAAATTTTTTTTTTGTACTTTCATCAGATCTCTTTATGCTAATTAACGGCCTTTGTGATTAAGGCCACTCTTAAAGAATTGGAACAAAATTTAAACTTTAGCGTAAAGAGCGAGGTATGGACTAGGGGGCGAACCCCTTAATATACGTAATAAAAATATACGAATATAGAAGTTCGTTACGTAATTTAATTCGTAAGTTACGTCAGAACAAAACTTCAAGAAAGCCATTTAGCCAAAAAACGTTCAGAAATTAAAAACGTTCAGAAATTAAATAAAAAAAACAAGTGTTTTTTTTTTAACTGAAAGTAAGGAACGACATTAAAACTTAAAACGAACAGAAATTACTCTGCATATGAATGGGGCTGTCCCCTCCTCAACGCCTCGCTCTTTACGCTAATGTTTGACCCTGTCTCAAAACTTTATTTTTTAAAACAATAAAAAACTTTAGCGTAAAGAGCGAGGTGTTGAGGAGGGGACAGCCCCTTTCATATACGGAGTAATTTCTGTTTGTTTTAAGTTTTAATGTCGCGCCTTACTTTCAATTACAAAAAACTTGTTTTTTATTTAATTCCTACAAGCAAGGATTTTATCATATCATAACAAAGTATATAAAGATTACATACTTGCACAATAAATCAAAAAATATTTTTGGGGTCTCCGAAAATAATGAAATTACGATAAGAACCTCAAACCCTTAAAAGATTGCCTAAAGGTAACGATGAACTGTCTATCCTTTTGTAAAATGTAAATTACGATTTGATGCTCAATTTTTTGCCATTTTTTTGGTCTTGTCAAACGTCGTGAAGAGCCCAAGCCTCGTTGAAAAAAAGCAAATTGTACCCTGAAGATTCATTTTGGCGTCTCAGTTCTGAAATTTTATCATAAGAAAATTGAAGTATCCGTTGAAATGTCATTTTAGTAGTTTTTTTTTTTAATCAAAGATAATTCTAGTCAAAACAAAGAAAATTTCAATTTTGCAAAATGTTTTCAACTCACTAAGGGAAAACTTAATTTATAGTACATTTATCTTCATTTTTTATAAATCTTTTTTAGATTTTCAAAAAAATATTTTCCACTAAAGAAGTTTTTCAAAGAAAAGTAAAGAGCTACATTAAGCCGAAGATGAGCAGAAAGAAATTCAAATAAGTTTTAGATCCCAAAACTTCCGTAAGCATTTTGCAGTTTTTTTTTAACCTGTTTCTGTAAATATTTGGCGATGTTTATGACGGAGCTTGGGAGATTCTCCCTTGCTGTGTATGCAAATTTATGGATGATGAACGACAAATTGCCAAAGAATGTGTTATTTGGTTATTCATAATGAGGCCAAACGAAAAGCAGGTCATCCCCAAAGGGTTTGAGAAGAGGTCGTAAGGGAGGATTTAAAAGGAAATTAAAACTTTATGGGGGGGGGGGGTAAAGAGTCAAGCCTTGATTAGATTGGGATGTAGGAGGAGCGTGCGCTGATAGTGTAGCCTCAGGTGGCATGATGCTGCAGTGATCTGTCAATAGTAGTAAAAGGCAGCAAGAGGGATGCTGGGTAAAAGCCAAAGTCAAAACGGGCAGAAAATAAGTCTTACGCTCCCTTGCCTTCTAAACACCAGAATATAATTTGCACTGTATCGAAAACAATTCTTATTTTAAGCTGTGTGTTTCTGTTTCTAATAATACAAAAACAAAAAACACCTTCATACCCAAGACTGCTGAACAAAACAAATAAACGTGGAAGGACAGTTTGACCTATACACTGGTATTCATTCCTGAAAGTCTTAATGAGATCGGATTTATTAAAGCTAAATAGAGCAAACACTATATATGTATTTTAGAACATTTAAAATGTAAGACTGTCTGGGGAAAATTAAAAAAGAAATTACTTAAAAGAAAAATAGAGAATATAACGACTCCAGATTACATTAAAATGATGATCTGGGGGAAATTTCCTCATTTAGAATACGAATCGGGTCAAAAAAGGGAAACAGGTTTTGGCAATTATCTAGAATCCGGTAAGTGCGCGATCAGTAAAGTTTCGTTAATACTAATGAAACAAAATAAAATAGGATGAAAATATAATAATAGTAGTGATGTAACAATATCTCCAAGCGGGGTCCTATCCCGTTTGCATATATTAATATCTCCAAGTGGACAGTACTCCTTTACAGTGTCAATAAAAGGAAGTGGACAGTACTCCCTTACTATGTCAATGAAAGAGAGCGGGCTGGTGGGACATTATAATGTCAATGAAAGGTGGTGCGGAGGTGGGAGATAACTGTGTTAATCTAAGAGACAATACAGGTAAAAAAAATCCATATTACCTTTTTTACATGTATCATAAAAATATCACCACACCTATAAAGTCATATCTTTGATTGTTTCTTTTTTATGACGTAATTATAATCAGCATACCATGAAAATTCGTGCTGTTCACAATACAATGATTTTTGTATTAAAATTTCATGTTTCTGTTAAAATTCATGTCTGTTTTCATACATAGATGGTTGTTTTCCTGGTATGGTTAAACGAACTTGATGGTTACAAAATTCTAGGCAATATGGTAGGCGTGTTTTTTTATATTTCGCCTTGAACACGGGTACAAGAACTCTGATGATGAGTTATTTTCTCAGTTCAAAATTGGCATTTGAAATAATACCATGCATTCTAACAAAAGGAATATTGATGAAAGCTACAAGCAAGAAGTAAGTTATTCATTTATATTCTTATAAAGAAAGTAAATTAAGTGGATAAAGAAATTAATTCTAATATAATTTATCGAATGGTTTATGCAGTTGAGTCCATACAATATTTCTAAGGTAGAGGATGGGAGTGTGCACTGGACACCTTCAAAACAAAACCTATCCCTGACCTTCATCCGAAAGAGAATATCGTTGCACATCACGTTCTTTTGCGGTGGACGATAGCCAACGGTTTCAACGTCACAAGGATACATAGAGCCCTCCAATTTGACCAGAAACCCTTTCTGAAAACGTTTATTGACACTTTTGTTCCTAAACGTTCTGAAGCGGAAACGAAGGTTGAAAAGGATATCTTTAAACTCATTTTGAACTCAGCCTTCGGTAAAATGTGTGAGAGCATATGTAATCGAAGTCGTTGTGACGTTGTGACTGACAAAAAAGAATTTGTTCGAATCGTTGCTGATCCAAACTTCACATCATTCACCATCATAGACTCGAATATGGTCCTCTTGAATAGAAAAAAAAGAAACGTAATTCTAAATAAAAATATTGCAGATGGCAGCGCAATAACTGAAATATCAAAAAAACTCATGTTATCATTCTTTTACGATGTGCTTAGGCACCAATGGCCGGGGGAGGGAGAAGTTCAAGTATATTACGGGGACACCGATTCACTTTTGCTAAAAGTTGGAACCGTGAATTTATTGGAAGATTTGGAAAAAGGCGTGCACATTAGCCCTCGAATGGACTTAACCAATCGGGATGAGTCCATTTATCCTGAGCTAGTGAAGCGCCAGGCCCCAAATCAGTTATTAATCTTAAAATCAGAGACGGGAAGTGACTTGATTTCCAGTGGTGAGCTTGCAGATCCAAAGGTGTACTGTGTACAAACACACAACGAGGTAATCAAAAAAGTCTGCAAGGGGGTGTCTAGACACTACGTCAATAAGAATTTTGACATGAATGTATATAGAAACTGTGTGGAAAATAGTATAGTTCGAAGGACGAAAGTCATGGCGATTCGCTCTTTAAAATTTAAAAACCACAGAGTTTTAGTTGATAAAATAGCCATGTGTCCCGTGTCGAATAAAGTCCATGTGTGTGTAGATGGTGTGACGGTGCTACCCCAAGGACATTATCTAACTTCTGACCGAAGTATATGACGAGATTATAGACATCGCCTCGGTCGGAAAAAAATTTAATAGTAAATTGTTGGGTGGTTGGATTCTTTTTAATAGATATTTTCTTCCCAACTCAGCAGTGGTTTTTTCCCCCAACTCATCATTGTTTTTTTCCCCAACTAAGCAGTTTTTTTTATTTATAGCAAGGTAGAGTCATGTTTTTTTCTTCTTTTTTTTGTAAATAAAAAAAATGTGTTAAGAAATCGTTTTTTTACCCCGCGCCCGTGGCCAGTCCGGGGGGGGACCCCATGCCCTTTCGGGGGGTGGGGGCCCCTTTACAATTGTGATAAGTGCTTTTTTAGTGTCTTTTTATTGAATAAATAAAAAAAATTGTTTTGAATTTATTACATGATAGTGCCTTTTTCATGTTTATTTTATGTGTATGTGTATTAATAAAACATGTAGTATTTCTTGTAGTGATGTTTTATTTGTAAATAAAAAAAAATGTATCATTCTTAAAAAAGTTATATTTTCTTCTTCTTGTTCTCAAATCTGATTAGGAAAATTATTATTATTATTTATTCAAGGGAACGATGCAATCTACAGTCAGTTGTGTTTTGACATCAATGCAAGTGGGGACTATGTATCAATTTAAAACTCTTTTTAGGTCGTTTCTTTGCGGACCATCAATGTCTGGCAAAACGACACTTTTAACAAAAATAATTCAAAATCGTGACAAAATGTTTTTAGAAAATCCAACAAAATTTGGAAAAGGGGTTTGCCCGTGGCCAGCCCGAGGGGGGGACCTCCGTTCCCTTCCGGGGGTGGGGGGCTCCTTTACAATTGTGATAAGTGCTTTTTAGTGTCTTTTTATTGAATAAATAAAAAAATTGTTTTGAATTTATTACATGATAATGCCTTTTTAATTTTTTTTATGTGTATGTGTATTAATAAAACATGTAGTATTTCTTGTAGTGATGTTTTATTTGTAAATAAAAAACATGTATCATTCTTAAAAAGTATTATTTTCTTCTTCTTGTTCTCGAATCCGATTAGGAAAATTATTATTATTATTTATTCAACGGAACAATGCAAACTACAGTGAGTTGTTTTTTGACATTGATGCAAGGGGGACTGTGCATCAGTTTAAAAGTCCGTTTAGATCTTTTCTTTGCGGATCATTAATATCTGGCAAAATGACACTTTAAAAATAATTCAAAATCGTGATAAAATGTTTTTAGAAAATCCAACAAAAAATTACTATTGCTACAGTGTTTGGCAAGAATTATATGATAGAATAAAAACTATTTACCCAGACATTAAATTCATGCATGGACTTGACATTTTAAACAGTATTGAATCAAACTCTTTTGGTTGATTATTGACGATCTGGCTGAATCCATTGAAGAATGGTCTCATAAGGTGATAAAATTATTCACTGTCTGATCTCATCATCAGCGGATCTCCTTAACCCTAGTTTTACACAATCTCTTTCAACAGAGCAAGTGTATGAGAACACATGCATTGAATTGCACCTACTACATCATCTACAGCGTTTTTCGTGATTCCAGTTCCTTCATAACATTAAAAAGACAAGAGTATCAGGTTGAACCAAAATTTCTACTCTCGGCCTACAAGCAGGCTACCAACAAACCCTACGGATATATTCTATTGGACCTGAATCAGAACACACCCGAGGAATTACATGTAGTCACCGATATTTTTGAAAATGAAATTACTGTATATCTGCCGGTGAACAGTAAAAAAGGTCGTTCGTTGCAATCATGATACTGAAGATACTACATGAAGATCGACATTTATTCACCGTCCTAGGTAATTCAAAACCATGACTTAGGAAAGCCATACTCAAACATGGTGTCGACAGAGAATTCATTAATCTCATATCTGAACTTTATTTTAATCTAACTGAAGGTAATGCTCAACTGCCAGAAGGTTTTAAGCAACAGACAAAGCAACATCGTTCCCTTGTACGCTCCCTAGCATCAGCAGCAAGTAAAAATAAAGGAAACGATTTTAAAAGAAGACTACTTTTTCAAGCGGGTGGTAACTTCTTTACACTCTTACTGCCAATCATTGCAGGACTTGTAAACAGTTTTCTCTAGAGAATGGCCAATCCCTATAAATTGACTCCAATTGAACTCGCCCTTTCGCCAAAGGAACATTTCGAGGACAATATCAATAAATTCTATTAATAATGAGACAATTGCAGACGATTAAAACTTAATTCTGCTTCGAACTGCACTTCGCCGAGTCTACAAACATAAACTCTATCGTGAGAGACCACTCAAAGTAAATTTCATTGATCACAATAAGGAAATAGCTCCAGCATCATCATCATCAACAACAACAAAAATGCCAAAAGAAGCAGATGAAGAAAACAGTGTAAAAGACTCTTGACATATCTCAATGACAGTGAACATGTTCAAATTGAGGCTAATAGGAATCAAGTTATAATCCATGGCAAGACCTATATTCTACTTGATTTAATATCAGATTTGGTCATGAATTGTAAAAGACTTGTATCATTTGACAGTCATTTGCATACATTTTTAAACTCATCAAACTTCCCTAAAAGCCTTGTTGGCAATAAACATGTTTTAAAACGATTAAAGGAATTTAGTCAAATATCAAAAGATGTTTTTAAATCATTTTTGGAAAATACTAGCACGCCAAGTGGAAATGATTTGACAAGAGTTATGAGTGGGGGAGTCAAGGAAAGACGTCTTATTATCACTGCATCTCCCTCGCTACCATCTGGTAGTATGCAAATGGCCAGTAGACTCTTCGCAACGTGTTTATGGTCAAAATGGTTGAAGCATTGAAACATGTTTATGAGAATATTGGTGAAGTTTGAAGTTTAAGCTCACCCGCCACACTTCCTCAAGTCACTGGACTTGAAAAGAATCGGGCGGCTGAGTATCTACAGAATGAATTAAGTTACACTCTACATCGTAATCGTAGAGTTCGTGGTAATCACTATCGAAAATCGAAAGCCTTTTTGCCATTAAAAGTATTAAAAGCAGATCTTTTGACTCTAGATGCTATTTAAGGGTGTCACAATCAGCAAAACAAGTACATTCTACTTGCAATTAGTGTTTTTAGTAGCTCTGCATATGCCATTCCACTGCGGTCAAAGAACAGTGACGAAGTTGCTAAAGCTCTTGAAGTTATCCTTGAACAGGATTGCTACAAGAAGATTCAAACGGATCGGGGTAGTGAATTTGTTAATTCCCGTGTAAAGAAGGTTCCACTGAAATATAATACAATCCTCTATTATAGTCATAGTCCAATAAAGGCAGCATTGGCCGAACGGCTGATAAGAACAGTTTGACTTTTAATTTTTAGATATTGCACTTTGAAAAATACTGCTGCTTTTATTCATGATTTGGATAAAATCATGTTGATTTATAATCAACGTCCACATCAATCCCTGTCCAAATCAACCCCAACAGAAGTTCATCATGATGTCAATACACTTGCCACTTTTCTTAAACAATGTTCCAATGGTGGTTGTAATGAGAAGAAAAAGAAGAAATTCAATGTTAGTGATACTGTTCGAATCAATCGAACTACTAATGTTTTTGAAAAGGGTAATTACTTATGGTCCACTGAACTGTTTAAAGTCTCCAAACTCTTGGACACTACAACCATAACGTATCGTCTACGTGAGATGAAATATGATGATATTCTTGTCGGCTTTCATGATTTTGAATTACAAAAAGTTAAAAACATCGGAATCTATCAGATTAAAAATATATTAAAGACTCGTACTCACAGGGGCATGAAACAGTTTCTTGTTTGTTGGATAGGATACAACTCTGATTTTGATTCATGGATATCCGCCGAGGACATACACAATGCCCAATGATTTTTATGTAACGTTTATATCCAACGTCTCCGACCCTCTCTACAATGATTTGAAAAAAATAAGTGATTTTTGGACGAAACTCTCCCCCACCATCAAATTCGATGATGAAAAGTATGAAGTTGCTCTGGTCGATTGTATTCTCAAAAATACATATGATATTCTTAGAAAAGATCGCGTGTATGAGATAAAAGTTATACCATTCAATTGGTCACTCTTTGCCGAGTATGAATGGGTTGAAGCACTAAATTCTAGTGAATATCCCCATGTCACACTGAAATACAGAGAATATGGTAGTATGAACGATTTGTGTCGTTCAATCAATAGCAAAATCTCTGTTCGTAAGAGTGGTACATTCCAATTTAATTATTCAATGGAACATGATAGGATTTACATTAGCTCACCCGTTTACAATGAAATGATTCATCCCAATGATAATCGGAGAGATGTTCTTGGCTTTAAACGGAATATGATCAGTGGTAAAAACGCTGGAACTGTCAGTGGGATGAATCGTGTTAGTTTTGTAGATTATCCACCCGGTTTCGCCTCGGACTCTTGTATATTTCTTTATGCGTCCTTTGTGGAAACATCGAGAGTTGGTAATTCAAATGTTCCCCTCCTAAGCATCTTCAGTAGGTTCATGTAAACACTTCGTATTTGGAATTCTGTCAGTTAACACTAAGAACTGAATTAGGTGATCCTCTAGCAATAACAAAAGGTTTTGCCGTGATTACATGTCATTTTCGACCCATTCAGCAACAACAACAACAAAATAGCTAATAGAAAAAATATATTTATATGTCTTGATATTGATTGCTATGTTACTGCTGTCCAACGATAACAATTGGGTCATGGAATGGACTATTATGAAGGCCTGTCGTCAATGTCGGGCTACGGTCTTGGCGGTTGGTTTGCTAAGCTGTTTCGCTCTGCAATACCGCTAGCAAAAAAATATATTGCACAGCTTGCTGCAGATTTTGCACGATTTTACATGATTGGTGGGATGGTAAAGATTTTAAAGAAAGTGTTTCACAAAATCTCAGGTCCAGCACACAATCCGATTATGAACGATTGAAATCATGGTAAAGTGGAAAAGGTATAAAAAGGAGGAGCAACATCCCATGGCTCATCAGTCTCTACTGAGGTCAAAAGCGAAAGACATCATCACTCTTGTCAAAGAAAAGTAAGAATAAGAAAAAGAAACCAAGGAGAAAAATTGTTAGATCGAAAAGGGATTTCTTTTCCTAGACTCAAATGGCATAGATAGATAGATAGATAGATATCTATTGCAATAAAAGCCACTTTGGGGCATGGCAAAAAAAGGAAAGTCACACAAAATAATAACATGATTATAACACTCATAGCAAAGTATGGTAGCCTACATAACAATAACAACGCAAAATTACAAAACATTACAAAAACATAATAAAGCACACGATACCATTAAACTAACATAAATAGATAGATGTATGTTACATCTATCAAGGGCCATGACTACAAAAAATAACAAACAAGAAAACAACTTACACACATACAACAATACTTTCCACACTCACCCCACCCCTTTTTACAAAAATCTATCTCTATGTGTCATACCCAATTTTATATACTTTGCTATCATTCTTATTGTCCCATAATTTTTTGATCCCATTACTGAAACTAACCACTCACTTGTCCCCACATTAACAAAAAATAAATTTTTCCTTAGATCCTGTAATTCGGGACAAAGGGCCATGAAGTGAAGCAGATCCTCCCCATTTTCTCCGCACATAGGGCATGAGTAAGGACCCTCCTTTACCCTTACCCTCCCTAAATATTTCCTCCTTTCTCCAAATGCTAGAAAATTACCCCTCCCTGATATATACCACTTAATTTCTTCACTATTTAAACCCGCTTTAAAATAATTATCATATCCCCAGACCTCCTTCCATTGCCGATAAATGCCGAGGGACACCGAGGCTGCGACTTCACACTGCCATTTCTGAATCTCCTGATCTTCAAGCACTCCCTTAACTAGTTTTGCTACATTTCCTACTTCCAGCCCTATCCCCTTCCCTTCATTCCAAACACCTGATAACCCACAACTATTTAAGATTGATTTCACCTGGGAAGCCCATGAACATTTCCTTCTATCCTGCAACATGTCCAGATAAGCTGCATTTACTAACCTATTATTCTGTAAACGAATCATCTTTTCCCAGTATCCTATCATTCTAACCAATCTTTTTACCCTCAATGAAAACAATCCTAGATCACCCTTTAACACCAGATTATTGAATTTCCCACTAAGCCCTAAAAGTCTTCTGAAATGTCCTAAATCAATTCTCTCTATTTTTCCCCTTTTTCAAAACCCCAAACTTCCCCACCGTAACTCAATACTGGGCCTACCTTCGTCTCAAAAATTCTTTTCTGTAGCTTAATATCTGCCGGTCCTAGATGCCTAAGGGGTCTCTTCAATAATGAAGAGTCCCACAAGGAATCTCATCCCACTGTCACCACATCTCTAAATCTATTCAAGGCAGAAAGTGTGGATGTCTGTGTAAAACATGGTTACTATGAAAAATTCTATCCACAGCAACCCCTCTCTGAAAATATACATTTTCAAATTTATTCCAATGAAGACTACTTCAGAGATTTATCATCCATATTTAGTGATTTAAAAATTGTGGTGAGAAAAAAGTCCGAAAATTTACCTCCCTCCAACGTCGATGTATTATCCTATGAAAATGGTATACTACACAATTTATTTAAATAAATATGTGTCTACATAGATGGAACATTGGTGAGCACTAGCGAAACTCTATCAAACTATGCATGTTACATACAATTTATGTTGATGACTCCAATGTCCTATAAGAAATTGAGAGGTCTGTCAATGGGCTATGACGATAGATCAAATGTTTATACTGATGGTGACCTCACTTTGGCAGTGAGCAAAGAGTATCATTTAGTTGGTTGACTCAATCATAAATTATTTAATATATCCCAATGGATTCCCCCCAATGTTAAAATTGATATAAATTTACAACTTGCACCGTCCAATTTCATATTGAGAAAAACACTTGATGCAGCACCCGATGCTAATGTCCATCTCACCTCGACAATACTTCATGTATGAAAACAACAGGTTATGACTTCTGATGCTTTGGCAATTGAAAAACTAAGAGCTTCTGGAAATAATATAAAACTGCTCGTTCCTCACATAATCCTCTCTTGTATGTAAAGTAAAAGGAATTTCTCTCTACAATTTATCCTTTGATAAATCCTACAGGATCCTATATGAATTGACAATGCAATCCCTGGATTGAGATTCTCAACTATTTGAAAATAATATAACCGATACAATGTTTGCAAAAACCCATGGTATCATTGTTTTGGACTTGTCTGGTACTCAGGATATGAGTATTGTCCGAACGGGTACTGTACGTTTAGAGCGTACCTTTGAAAAACCACGAACAGAGAGTGTAGCATTATTCTCACTCAATCAATTTGAAACCTATTGGGAAACTACCCCCAACGGTAGTGTTCTATTAGACTCGGTACCATGAACATCAATCAAATAATCGATGTATTTAACATGAATCCTTTTATGTCCAAATACAAATCCTATTGTATACCCTCAGATTTCCTTGATTATATTCATACTGTTAACAACACCATTATTATTGTTAGTAGTAGTCCATCGACTTTGCAGACGGGTCATTGGCTATGCATCTTTCAAACAGTGAAGAATATAGAATTTTTTGATCCTCTTGGTCTACCATATGCACTCTACATACCATACATCAAAACCTACCTTGAAGGAAGCGGGAAAACAATTATTCAAAATCGGATGCGAGTACAAGATTTATCAACCAAAAGCTGTGGTTCTCATGCATTACTGTATTTCATTTTTCGATGTCGTGACTGTGCTTTCAGGTGAATTTCTCAACACTTATGCACACAGTCCACATTTGAATGACTTTGTAGTAGAAAATACCCTCTCAGAACTGTATAATATTGATTTCAGTGCCCTAAGAATAAAGTGTTTTAAAAATGTATTTGAATTTGTTTATTAATAATAGATATATGCACTATAAAACAAGTCTTTAGTCTCCATTTGTTTAGATTTCTTGTTCTTCATCATAGTCATTTAGATTGTCATCGTAGTCGTCATCGACAACGATTACTGGTCTTAGATCATTGGGATTCAATTTGTAGATTCTGGTGTGCAAAGTCAGCATCAGGTTCTCCACAATATAATTTAGCTTCATTTTTTATTCAATCTCTTTGTGATGTCAATGATACTATTACGATTCATATTGAAAAATTCACCTGTTTCTATCTGATTATTTGAAGTAATGTCGCATACAATATTCTCATATGAAGAATCCCGTTCTGTAACAGCCAAATAAAAATCACTATGTTTATAATCATTACTAGCATTGTCCTCACAACGATGACACTGGAACCATACTCTCTTCATGTTCTTACAATTGAAACGTGCTCCAAATTCTTCTTCCCAATATAATTTAAATCCACGACGATACCAATCTCTTAGAAATAAACTGAAGTCACGTTTAGGGTTTATTCTAATCTCGCCAGCGTAAATGTTTTCCCATGGATCACACTTATTGACACACTTATTGACAAAATGACGGTTGAAGCATAGATATCCTTTAGGATAAAAGTCACAAGTCTCTTCAAGGCAGGTATTACAGTCCTTAATTTGTACAGCATATCCTTTATGCAATTTACACGGATTGCATAATCTACACTTTTCATTGTATTCATCAACTGTAGTACAGTTCTCACATGATGACCAGCCGCCCAATGTATATAAACATAGTGAAAATATATGATGCATTTTTTCGATGTTGTCTGTCTCACTGCCAAATAGAAACTGACTCAAAATCAATAAAAAAAAACATTGTCTTCTAGGAGGAGGTGACTTAATCGAGTATCGTCACAAAAACTTATTTCCTAATGAATTTCAAGGTAGTGGTTAAAAGCAGAATCATAATGTCATTTTGTTTCGTTTCAATTACTATATCAATAAATTGAGTAAATTCATTTGATTCACAACACATAAGCTTCATACAAAAGTCCAAAGATGGGGAATCAGTTCCCATTATACTGTTAAGCATTTCTAGAGAAAATATTTCCCGTTGAAGAGATAATTCCAGAAAGTCATAATCTAACACTAAACATTTTTCCAATTTTACTAGATTCCGTAAGATCTTCTGTTTCTCAAATCCAATCATTTTAGTTCTTGATACTCCCACTACCAACTATAGACTAAAATAGTAATTGCAGGTTTCTACTTTGTGCACAATCTCAATACCTTTTGGTCACCCCCACTATAGAGGGAGAAAGCGGAATAAACGATCATCTAGAGTGTCTAATCAAAAAAAAGCATTATAAAAAAAAAATATTATTGACAGAAATGTAATAAAAGAATATATTTTCACTCTCTTCGCGTTTGGTGAGTCAATCACCAATGTGATTGACTCACATTTTCTTCAATGTGCTTCATAATAGCATCCAACCCATGTTGTAGTCGTGATATATACATTATATTCACTTTTGCGGCAAAACATAATTGTTCATCTGACTTAAATTTACTCAATAATATAACTTATCTGCCAAACTTCTCATCCCACTCAAATGTTAGTCGGCAATCCTTTCCAATTTCAACTGCTACATTGGGAGCCCTTGTCTTCACAACATCACTGTCAACTCCTTCGAAGTGTAATAGTATAAAGCTACTCATTTTCACAATATTTGAATGTTGATTTCTTCCAATTTGAAACAATGTAAACTTATCAAATTCAACTTGTTGACTCAGATACTAACTCAGTATCGGGATTTTTATTTCCACGCTCAATGTCAGAGTAAAAGCGTCAACGCCTATAATCATGCTACAATGAAGAATCATGTCCAGCATTAAAACATCTATAACAGCCTGAAAAACTATTAAATCCATATATCCATATAATAAAACTTCCATACAAAAAAAACAATAAATAAAAAACCAACACTATAACAATACGTATAATAAATCATAAAGTAACACACATATTCAACCATATATCAAAAACCATCTCTGTAATAACAATCAGACTCCCATACAATAAAACATCAAATATAACACCAATACAATGAACAATAAAAATCCATAAATATAAAACATCCATACAATAAAACATGTATGGATTCTCTATATGTCTACTTGGAATGATAGTCCACTTGTATGGTGGGAGTACTTGTATGGTGAGGGTCTCACATTACTCTCAACTTCAATTACTGAACACTTCCTGTGATGTAACATCTTATGAAGCAAGATTACTTTTCCCTATGAGTTAACTGAAGCAAGATTTTGTCATCCATATTACATAGCAACCGAATGTAACACCTGCGTCTCTTAAGAAATTAATAACACCTGGGTGTCATGGGAATCTGGTCAACTTTGGTACGAAAACATGGCTCTCATGGAAATCCAGGGGTATATCATGTGACGTCACGGGAATCCAGGGACCGGTAGAAACAGGGACCGGTTGTATTATGGGGGTACTTGCCGGCGGAAAACAGTGATGACTTTATAATGACAAGGCTAGAAATGATTTTAAAATCTAATGGGAATCTAATAGGGATGACTTTAAAATCATGGCTAGTGATGACTTTAAAATCCTATGGCAATCTGCTAGGGACGACTTTAAACGAATTGAAAGGATACTACTTGTATGAGACCGCAATGAGATTGTTTTATATATAAGATTGGCCATACGCTTCTTAATCACTAACTCTTTACACTGAAGTTTAACTTCTTACTTTTGAAGTGACTAGTGCAAGTTAAAAGTAAAGAAATACGCATTAACAAGCTCTTCCGTTCTTGAGGCTTTGTCAAAAACATTGTTTATCCCATTCCAGTTACCGCTGTGCTTAAGCCGGTCATTCTAAAGATATCTGGGAGTCTGAACCCTGAATATCAACTGGTGTCATGATAAAGAATACGCTCTAAATAATATCCTTCAACTTTCTGATGGTTTGATCATTAAAGAATATATATTGTCTGGGATAAATATAAACTTTATGAATACATTTCAGTTGCATAAAATTTTCACATAGCCTGCAAGATCAGTGCCAGGGCGTCCTGCTGGAGGCCTGACCTTATAAGCTAGGAAAGAACTATTGGTTAATGTGTCACTAAAAGCAGTAGCACACTGAATGTCTCAGCGGAGGGAACTAAATTGATCAATGTATACATTCCTAATAGCTATACCAATACTATCACTCTGACAAAGTTTTCGAAAGCAACTAAAACCCTTCAGGGACACTTTGAGTTCCTTGAGCTTAGTGGGAACAAAGGACTAACGGCTAGTGATTTGAGCTGCGACACAACTAAAGACCATGTCAATGCGACAATTTTCTAGGGTACCTCCCTGTCCCTGGATTTTACATAAATCTATACTAGTGGACATACGCCCAATATTTGCCACGTCCTTTCATGCAGATCCATCCATCGCAGATCCTCTCAAGTAGGCTCCCCCTCCAAGGCTCCTTACTAAGTTTCATAAATCACATACTGACAAGCAAAACTAGCAGGCTACTGTAATGTCGTAGAGAGAAGCTTAATGGTTTCTCTTAAGGTTCTTGACCGTATCTACGTGTATTTTGTAAGTGTGTCTCGATTACATCATCTTAAAATGCTATTTAACATACAAAATTATACTTTGTGTGCATTTTCTGGAGTTGAAAGGTTGGATATCAAAAGAAGGATGCCAATATTGTATCCATGGTCCAAAATCCTTGGTTATAAATTTTTAACCTCTCCTCTTGTATAATCACCCTCCCAGCTTCAGCTTCCTTAGTTAGTAAAACTAAAATGCCTCGAAAAGCAGCTATTGAGACAATTGTTTTAACTTAGATCTAGGATTAAGTTGGATCTTTAATTTTTGATAATTTTCCTAGTAGCTTGACAGCAATTTTAGAAAATTTATTTTGGAAGGAAAACCAGAAATTAAAATAAAATATGAGGAAACGAATTCTTAATGAAGAAAGAAAGCTTGGAGCTAAAGACGAAGGACTTTTTCTCCGGAATTCTGCATCAAAGATAAGAATCATAACTTTGTAATAAACTAGTATTGACGTTCACTTTTGTGTTTTGTGCCAAAAGTTTTCAGAAGCATTGCCATATATTCTCTCCTTTTATGTCAGTTCTTAATTGATCTCATCAAGCTGCCAATGTTTCTTGGAGTATTTAAAGATAATTCGCTTTTAAATTTATCACGATTTTTCGGCAATAAAAGTAGTTTTATCAATTTTGTTTTCAGGATTTATGGTAGATATTCTTGCTTCAAATTTTTTCCCGAACTCTGTGAAAAACCCTTACACGCTAAATTATGGAGAGTCTTCCCCCCCCCCCCAGAAAAACCCCACTGACCTCCTCACCCAATACAAGTTGCTGCAAAAATTGTTTTACAATCGTTAGTACTTTTTCATAAAAAGAATATGTGATAACCGTCCACAATATTTTAAAGATAAATGCAACCCCGCAAGGCATCTGGCATCTGGAGCCAGAAGGCCATTTAAACAAATTTTCGACCGGTCTAAGTCAACCGACAGTCTCAGAATTTTCGCTTGATAGCTTTTTAGCGAAAGTTGTGCTAAAATTGTTATTTTGAGCACAAAAAAAAGCAGAAATGGATGCTTTCAATAGGCGTAATATCTGTTGTCGATACAACTTAGTTTATATGAGCCCCCTCATTTGTGGTTCTGAGACCTCTTGTTCAATACATCAGCTCTTCCTCGTGGAAAAAAAGCGCATGTGCAATAATCTTTTCTTGGGGAAAAATACTGAGTTTGTTATTTTTGTAAACAGGAATTTGAAACGTTTACTTCAGGCAGACACATAGACAGGAGGATGTGCCTTCCGGAAGCCTGAATCTTCCCAAATTTCGGGGCATTTCAGATTAAAATTGTCAAATCAAACGGATTTTTATTATAGACTATCTCAAATAAAAGCCTATGCGCGCCTGCTTGGCTCCCAGGCGTGTTCAATTTGATGGTGTAATTGTCATTAAGGTTCATATTCAAATTTTCAAATTTTTTTACTCAACAATCTGTTTTAATGGAGATATTTAGAATTACTGAATTTTGTTTAACGGGAATCACAATAAAAAGCCGATTTTTTTATGCGTAAGATTCTTAAATTATTACTAAACTAGGTTTCATTTTTCTAAGTTTTTATTTCCATTTGCAACTGTCATTGTTTACTTTCAATGCATTAGCATGAATTGTTTAATATCTCTCGAAAGAATTCCCCCCCCTCTCTCTCTCTCTCTCTCTCTCTCTCTCTCTCTCTCTCTCTCTCTCTCTCTCTCTCTTCCTTGGCTCAATTGTTTCCAACCGTTGTGCCCATCAGGTACAATTTAGTCGCCAAATTTAAGAGCCTAAGGAGAAACTACGAGATGGGATTGGGCCAACCACGATAGTGGTATCTAGGAATTATTTGCTGAGTAGATTTTCTTCAGGTACTTTCTTGTCTTACTGAAATAGGGTGAAAGAAAATTAAATAACTGTTTGTTACCCTGTGATATCACCTGATTCTCCAGTAATTGGTCATTCAATTTAGCACATATATTCTCAAAAAAAATATACAAGCAGCTGATTTTATTGTATCATCGCGAAAAGTTGAACAAAAGCATTTTCAGGCGCGTTTAAATAGTAGCTTAGCCTAGTAGAGAGTTAAGGCGTCCCACCTGAGGTATGAAAAAGCATTTTAACTGGTGAATTTTGTTTTATTTAATGTCCAAAAAGAGAATTTCTATAGTTGGACACCCTCCCTACTTTAAATAGTAACGCATTATGCTAAAATTGAACCCTTATCGTATAAACTTCAGAGCGGGCTCATTTGATTGGATATTGTAAGTTCGAGCTCACTTTTTAATAGTCAAAATAGATCTGAAGGCAACATCACTGTATTTTAAGCACCAGAAGATTAGTCTTCTGGTGCACTTAAGATTGCACTTCAAATATTCCAACCTTTTGGTGTACTGCATACTAGATCAATTGGCTGAGACAGAGTCAGATTTCTAAGCTTTTTGACATCTGGAACACATTATAAGAGTTTATTTGGATCTAGCTAAATCAGTAAAGTGCAAATTATGTTTTGGTCTTGAAAAGGAATGGTTGTCAACCCTACTCATGTTAATTTTTGCTTGTTTTGAGTTTGACTAAGGTATTTATTTATTGCTCTGTTCGTTTTGAGTTTTATTTATTTATTGATGATGGTTTGTGGTAGTTTTACAATTGGAAGGTTTTTTGGACTTATTTCTACTCATTTTTGGCTTAGTGGATCTCTTTACTTTTCTCTTCAAAACTTTTTTTGTGGAAGAAGTTTTTTAAAATTAATTTCTTTTCGTTTTTTTTACATAGTCTTTTTCATGGAAAAAATATTATTTTATATCTTTTCTGTTTTCTTTTCTAAAAGAATCAATCGTTTGGCTTGCTATTTGTATGTTGGAGAAACTTTTTCAACAATCTTTAATAACACAAATAGTATTGTTTAATTTGGGTTAAAACCTCCTCAAGGTTGACCTGAAAAATATCACTTATTATCTTTCCAAAAAATTCTACCTAAGCTCTTTGACAACCTGGATACACTTACATTCTTTTGATTTATTTAAATGGTGAGAGCAGAAGTAGTAATAATAGTAGCTCCGAAAGTTTCATATTAATACCCAACAGTTATTTTTGATATATTGTTGAGGTTTCTTACTGGCGCCTTTTAATATAGTTTTATAGCAACATATAGTTTTAAGGCATAATGGGCCAATTGCATAACTTTGGGGGGTTGACATAAGTAGAAAGGCCTTATTGACTCCGAACGGGGCACCATATATGGGCATAGAGTCCCTAGGGAGAACACCTGTGCTGTCAGTCCTGACGGGGGTACCATATATGGGCATGGAATCCCCAGGGAAAATGATTGCGTAATCGATTGGGAACTAAATTTCCAAGGTCGATTTATTTGTTGTTGTTGTTTGGCCAAGTGCACGCTTGGGGCGAATGTTAAGATCCAGGAATAGGAAACAGGATCACGTGTCTCCTTCTAAACCAATCAGAGGGCTGGTTACATATTAGCGGGAGTTTCTTGGATGTCAACAAGAGTTCACGTCAATAGTTGCTGGATTATTGAGTCTAACGGGGACAGGGTCAATAACACCTCTTTCAGGATCAATTGATTTGTTGTTGTTGTTTGGCCAAGTGCACGCTAGGGGCGAATATTAAGATCCAGGAATAGGAAACAGGATCACGTGTAGTTTTACTAGTCTGTGAATAGAATTCAAAAGAGTGAGAAGAACAGTTTTGACATTACTCATTTGGATATATATTTGTGTGTTGATGATGACGAGTGAAAGGTTTACCCTATTAGAAGTTAATAGTGGAGTTGATGGCAATAATACAAGAGCACCAAACATTGCGGTGGAAATTACAAGAGGATCACAGCTTTGTCTGGAATGGGATGAATTATATGCAAGATATGTATTATCATTGAGCAAATTTAAAATGGAGGATCAATTATGTTTCGTTGCAAAAGTTGATATAGCACAGGTGAATAGACTTCAATGTGCTTTAAGTGCATTAGTGAAACATATCGAAGACAATAAACTGTATCGCTAATTGTACATGCCTAGTATTATTGTTGTTGTAATTATTCAATAAAATTGTTTCGAAATCGAAAATGTTCCCTTTCTTTTTGTTAGAATGTTAGGCTAACGAATCATGATCAGTAGAGCAGTCCACAGCCAAGTTTTTTATCAATGATAAAAAAAAATCATTCTTCTAAATATTTTTATTCATTTATCAAATCGATGTTTATAACGCTTTTTAAATATAAAACATCATTGTCGTCATCAAACTCTTACTCCTCAATGATAATTTCATCAATTTGAGGATGAGGTAATCTATTTATTTGATTGTTGTCATCTTCATCTAGAATCACGACGTTCACCAGAGGGGGAAGAACATCCAGCAAACGATCATCGTCTTCAATATACATTCTTCCAGACGGCCCCCTCCTCAATACATTATCTGATGTGTATGATAATCCTTCAGACGTATAGTGGACTTCCATTACTTCATCACTATCATCAATGCATGTGTTGCAAAAAAGAAACTCCTTCTCAACCGTGAGCTCCCACTCGTTCCATACGTTCTAAAAAGATTGAGAACACTATGATCAAAAATCTCTGTGGAAAGGTATAGTCTTCATAAGAATACTGATATACCTTACCCTTTTCCAAGAAAAGCATAAAAAGTTGGGCCAGCCAACTCCAACCGTTGCATATGAGTAGCGTCATTACCCTTAGCTCTCTTTTCATGAAGAGTCACTCATTTCTCAAATTTTAGTTCAGATTTTACGGAAATAGTTTATTTTTCAAACAAAAAACACACACACACACACAAACACAAACCAAAAATCCCAAACAAAAACAAAAAAAACACACACACACACCAACAAAAACTAACACCTACAAACAAACAAACACACCCAAAAAAACTTACACACACAAAAACTTACACACACACAAAAAAACTTACAAACACACACAAAAACTTACACACACACACAAAATCTTACAAACACACAAAAACTTACACACACACAAAAACTTACTCACACAAAAAACTTAGACACACACAAAAACTTACACACACACATAAACCTACACATAAGAACTTACACACACACAAAAACTTACACACACACACAAAAACTTACACACACACACAAAAACTTAGACACACACACAAAAACTTACACACACACAAAAACTTACACATAAAAAAACTCACACACACACACACACAAAAACTTACACACACACAAAAACTTACACACACACAACAAAACTTACACACACACAAAAACTTACACACACACAAAAAAACTTACACACACACAAAAACTTACACACACACAAAAAAACTTACACACACACAAAAACTTACACACACACAAAAACTTAAAAACACACAAAAACTTACACACACACAAAAAAACTTACACACACACACAAAAACTTACACACACACAAAAACTTACACACACAAAAAAACTTACACACACACAAAAACTGACACACACACAAAAACATAGACACACACACACACAAAAACTTACACACACAAAAACTTACACACACACACAGAAACTTACAAACACATAAAAACTTACACGCACACAAAAACTTACACACACACAAAAACACACACACAAAAAAAAACACGAAAAACACACAAACACACACACACAGACGCAAAAACAAACACGCAAAAACACACACACAAACACAAAAACACTAACATTTATCAATTAGTCAGATATTACAATTTAAAAAAGTAATCCGCAAATGATTTAGACAATAGAATTTTTACACAGTTTCAACTGGTTATTTTTGTCTGACATAGTTGAAAGGCATACACCTTACCCTTTTCTAGGAAAAGCATAAAAAGTTGAGCCTGCCATCTCCAACCGTTGCATATGAGTAGCATCATTACCGTTAGCTCTCTTTTCATGAGGAGTCACTCATTTCTCAAATTTTAGTTCAGATTTTACGGAAATAGTTTATTTTTCAAACAAAAAAAAACACACACGCACACACACACAAAAACATACACCCAAAAACACACACACACAAAACACACACACAATAAAACACAAACACACACACACACAAAAAAAAAAACAAACACAAAACACAAAAAAAAAAAAACACACACACACAAAAAAAAAAACATACACAAACACACACAAACACACACACACAAACAAACAACACACACAAAAAAAAACACACACAAAAAAAAAACAAAAAAAAAACCACAAAAACACACACACACAAAAAACACACACACACACGCAAAAAAAAATGACCCCTTAATCACAAAGGCCGTTAATTAGAATAAATAGCACTTATGAAAGTACTAAAAACATTAGCGCAAAGAGCGAGGTAATGACAAGGGGACGAATCCAATCATATACGTAATAATTTCTGTTCCTTTTAAGTTTTGACGTTGCTCCAATACTTTCAGTTGAAAAACAAAACTTTTATGACTTTTAGGGGCTGTTTCCCCCTTTTTTCGAAAATCAGCCAAATTTTCTCAGACGCCTAAATTTTGATGGGTAAGCTTAAACTTAATATATATTTGAAATTAGCATTAAAATCTGATTCTTTTGATGTATCTATTGGTATCAAAATTCCATTTTCTAGATTTTCGGATACCATTGAGCTGAGTCACTCCTTACTTACACTTCGTTACCACGAAATGTTTGATTAATTAAAAAAAACTTTTTCCACAAAATAAGTTTTTCAATGAAAAGTAAAGAGCTACTACATTAATCAAATATAAGCAGAAATAAAGTTGAATAATTGCTTAAACGTAAATTTTCTGTCAGCATACTTCTAAATAATCACTCCTAAGAAGGTATGTATAGACCTGACCTCCTCTGTGGTGGAGGAACATATACAGCTGTGTCCTCCTTGGTCGCTTAGGTGCTGTAGTGAGCTATTGTTAGTAGGAGTACAGTATTTTAGAAGATTTAAATGAATCAGATTAGTTAAACAAAGCTTAAAAATAAAAAATTTGTACTAACAGTTAATTTTGTACCGACTGCATAAATATTTAAGACCGAGTGCGCCACAGTGCACCATTGTGGTCTGAGAAACTCAAAAACTCTGAAATTCAATACATAGTTTTCGATAATTTCAAGTCGATTGCTATCTAAGAATTTTATTTCTACAACGCTTAGACCTTCTTTAGGTTCAAGTGTTGTTTAACGCCACAAAATGGCAGAAAATCCCGCTTTACTTTGGCGTTATACGTTTTGACTCTTACAGTGGACACTAGAACTTTTAGTTTCTATTCGATTGAGCTATCTCCCGATATTATACGACCAATAGCTTGATATGATATCTCGTGAGAAAAAAAACTAACAAATAAACACGCATCCGTGATCTTTCTTCTGGCAAAAAATGCAAAATTCCACATTTTTGTAGAAAGGAGCTTGAAACCTCTACAGTATTCTTCTCTGATACGTTGAATATGATGGTGTGATTTTCATTAAGGTTCCATATATTTTAGGGGGTCTTTCCTCTGTTTTCCAAAAATCAGCCAAATTTTCTCAGGTGCCTAACCTTTGATGGGTAGGACTAAACTTGATGAAACTTATATATTTGAAATCAACATTAAAATCTGATTCTTTAATGTATCTATTGATATCAAAATTCCATTTTCTAGAGTTTCGGATACCATTGAGCTGGGTCACTCTTTACTTTCACTTCGTTACCACGAAATGTTTGATTAATTAAAAAAAACTTTTCCACAAAATAAGTTTTTCAAAGAAAAGTAAAGAGCTACTACATTAATCAAATATGAGCAGAAATAAAGATGAATAATTGCTTAAACGTAAATTTTCTGTAAGCACACTTCTAAATAATCACTCCTAAAAAGGTATGTATAGACCACACCTACTCTGTGGTGGAGGAACGTGCAGAGCTGTGTCCTCCTCGGTTGGCTAGGTGCTGTAGTGAGCCATTGTTAGTATGTTCGACCAACACTCCTGTGCACCCTCCACCTCCTGCCCACTCTTCAGAGCTATGTCACTCACTTCTTCTAGGGCCCGACTGATATATGGGTAAGTGTTATTAGCGGATATTAGAAAAAGAAAAATCGGATATCGGCTGATTATTATGATTATGATTGTTATTTTTTTTTTTTATGCACAACTTATCTAGAAGATGGTGCCAGATTTCCTCATTTGGCTTTTGCTTGTACAGTACTTATGAGTAGAGCCACCAGCCAGTGCCGGATCCAGGAGGGTGAGGGGGGACCTCGCTCCCCCCAAGACTTTTTTTGGCACCCTTGGTCCTTGTGTTTTCTTTTTTACTCTTTTTTAGAATAAATTCGTCAATATGGTCAATTATTGCCCCCCTATGTCACTTTGCACCTCCCCCATAAGATTTTGCTCATTGGCACACTTTTCACATTGGTCCTCCCCCAAGAGTTTGCTCTAGATCCACCACTGGGCACCCGCTAAGGTTGACCAAAATACCAATTTCTACTGTTTATCGACATTATATTATTAAGAAGGTTATTATTTCTTTGAAATATGCATTTACATTTTTAATTTTCATGTTTTTGATTTTATATTGATGAAGAATTTAAACACAACTTCAATCGTGTCTTAAAAAAGTTATTTAAACTCACATCACCCATTGGAGAAACATCGCATACATTTGAACTATTCATTATTATTATATCTCTCTGTATATATTCCAATTTGCACGGATTTTAAAACCTTCAAAACCACGAAATAAACTATAATAACGCTTAATTATTACGAAAATCAAGCGAGGTGAAGAATACAGAACACTAATTGTCTACCATTTATCACATATCCCCCATGGGAAAAGGTTTCGAGCAGAAACAAAACATCTTGCATCAAAATTTTATATTTCTATTTCTAAATCCTAACGGCACTTTTTTCCCAACAGAAATATTCTCTAGATAATTCAATCTTGGTGATAATTTACCAGACACAATTACCTTTAACATGTCCACGCGTAAAAGTAAGTCGGTAAAATGAAAGCAAGACACATAATAACAAATACTGTGCGTATACAATAGGAAAATTTAAAACTTTAAGGCATTTCTATAAGGGCTCTAGGGTGAATTTGAGGGTTTTTCTGATACGCTGAATCTGACGGTGTGACTTTCATTAAAATTCTTTCAATTGTAGGGGATTTTCCCCCCCTCTTTCAAAAATCAGGTAAATTTTCTCAGGGTCGTAGCCTTTGATGAGTAATACTAAACTTAATAAAATTTATATATTTAGAATCAGCTTTATAAGCCCATTCTGTTGATACATTTATTGACATCAAAATTCCGTTTTTAAAAGTTTCGATTACTATTGATCCGTATCACTTGGTTTTTTTTACTGTTTTTTTATTACGTATATGAGGGGGTTCTCCCCTTAGTCAATACCACGCTCTTTATGCTATATTTAAAATTTTGTTTAAATCACAAACCCCTGAATCACAAAGGCCGTTTAATTAGAATAGATAGCTCTTTTGAAAGCACTAAAAAAAAAAACTTTAGCATAAAGAGTGAGGCATTGATTTGGGGGCGAACCCACTCATATACGTAATAATTTCTGTTCGTTTTAAGTTTTAATGCTGCTTCTTACTTTCAGCTGAAAAAACTTGTTTTTTTAATTTAATTTCTGATCGTTTTTTAAATAATCCTGGGAAATCCAGCGCCCCCCTTCATAGAAATGTCCCTTTACCCAAGGAAACATCCTCCACGGAAAGATTCTCCCGAGTAACCCCCTCCATCAAGAAAAAAAATCCTTCCTGAGAAAGTCTGTATACTTCCCAATAACCAATCCACGAAACAGGATCCCCCACCCCCAGAGGTGCAGGCTGAAGGCCCACCGTGGGCGGGACCCCCCCCCATTCCCTGGGGCCGTAGGCCGAAGGCCGGCCACGGAACAGGACCCCCCACCCCAGGGGCCACAAGCCGAAGGCCGGCCGCGGGCGGGATCCCCCAGCCCCGGGGTCACAGGGCCGAAAGCCGGACACGGTCGGGGCCCCCATCCCTAGGTTAGGTTTGATTACCTGACATTTCTAGGGTTAGCAGCTTAGGTTAGGTTACATTAGGTTAAGTGGCGCCCCACTTAGGTTACATTAGGTTAGGTTACATTAGGTTAAGTGGCGCGCCACTTAACCTAATGTAACCTAACCTAAGCTGCTAACCCTAGAAATGTCAGGTAACCTAACTTAACCTGGGGATGAGGGCCCCGACCGTGTCCTGCTTTCGGCCCTGTGACCCCGGGGGTAGGGAATCCCGCCTGCGGCCGGCCTTCGGCCTATGGCCCCTGGGGGGGGGGATCCTGTTCCGTGGCCGGCCCTCGGCATGCGGCCCCGGGGACTGGGGGGTGTCCCGCCCACGGTGGGCCTTCAGCCTGTACCTCCGGGGGTGGGGGATCCTGTCCCGTGGATTGGTTATTGGGAAGTATACAGACATTCTCAGGAAGGATTTTTTTTCTTGAGGAGGGGGTTACTCGGGAGAATCTTTCCGTGGAGGATGTTTCCTTGGGTAAAGGGACATTTCTATGAAGGGGGGCGCTGGATTTCCCAGCATTATTTAAAAAACGATCAGAAATTAAATTAAAAAACAAGTTTTTTCAACTGAAAGTAAGAAGCAACATTAGAACTTAAAACGAACAGAAATTATTACGTATATGAGTGGGTTCGCCCCCAAGTCAATGCCTCGCTCTTTACGCTACAGTTTTTTTAGTGCTTTCAAAAGAGCTATGTATTTTAATTAAACGGCCTTTGTGATTCAGGGGTTTGTGATTTAAACAAAATTTTAAATTTAGCATAAAGAGCGTGGTATTGACTAAGGGGAGAACCCCCTCAAATACGTAATAAAAAAACAGTAAAAAAAACCAAGTGATACGGCTCAATAGTAATCGAAACTTTTAAAATCGGAATTTTGATGTCAATAAATGTATCAAAAGAATGGGCTTATAATGCTGATTCTAAATATATAAATTTTATTAAGTTTAGTGTTACTCATCAAAGGCTACGAGCCTGAGAAAATTTACCTGACTTTTGAAAGAGGGGGGAAAGATCCCCTACAATTGAAATAATTTTAATGAAAGTCACACCGTCAGACTCAGCGTATCAGAAAAACCCTGAAATTCTACCTAGAGCCCTTATAGAGATGCCTTAAAGTTTTAAATTTTCCAATTGTATACGCACAGTATTTGTTATTATGTGTTTTGCTTTCATTTTACCGACTTACTTTTACGCGTGGACATGTTAAAGGTAATTGTGTCAGGTAAATTATCACCAAGATTGAATTATCTAGAGAATATTTCTGTTGGGAAAAAAGTGCCGTTAGGATTTAGAAATAGAAATATAAATTGTTGATGCAAGATGTTTTGTTTCTGCTCGAAACCTTTTCCCATGGGGGATATATGATAAATGGTAGACAATTAGTGTTCTATATTCTTCACCTCGCTTGATTTTCGTAATAATTAACCGTTATTAAAGTTTATTTCGTGGTTTTGAAGGTTTTAAAATCAGTGCAAACTGGAATATAGACAGAGATATAAAAATGAATAGTTCAAATGTAGGCGATGTTTTTCCAATAGTTGATATGAGTTTAAATAACTTTTTAAGACATGATTGAAGTTGTGTTTAAATACTTCATCAATATAAAATCAAAAACATGAAAATTAAAAATGTAAATGCGTATTTCAAGGAAATAATAGCCTTCTTAATAATATAATGTCGATAAACAGTAGAAATTGGTATCATGGTCAACCTTAGCGGGTGCCCAGTGTTGAATCTAGAGCAAACTCTTGGGGGAGGACCAATGTGAAAAGTGTGCCAATGAGCACACTCTTATGGGGGAGGTGCAAAGTGACATAGGGGGGCAATAATTGACCATATTGACGAATTTATTCTAAAAAAGAGTAAAAAAGAAAACACAAGGATCAAGGGTGCCAAGAAAAGTCTTGGGGGGAGTGAGGTCCCCCCCATCCCCCTCCTGAATTCGGCACAGGCTGGTGGCTCTACCCCTAAGTACTGTACAAGCAAAAACCACATGAGGAAATCTGGCACCATCTTCTAGATAAGTTGCGCATAAAAAAAAATAATCATAATAATCGGCCGATATCCGATTTTCCTTTTTCTAATATCCGCTAATGACACTTACCCATACATCAGTCGCGCCCTAGAAGAAGTGAGTGACATAGCTCTGAAGAGTGGGCAGGAGGTGGAGGGTGCACAGGAGTGTTGGTCGAACATACTAACAATAGCTCACTACAGCACCCAGCCGACCGAGGAGGACACAGCTGTGCATGTTCCTCCACCACAGAGGAGGTGTGGTTTATACATACCTTTTTAGGAGTGATTATTTAGAAGTATGCTTACAGAAGATTTACGTTTAAGCAATTATTCAACTTTATTTCTGCTCATATTTGATTAATGTAGTAGCTCTTTACTTTTCTTTGAAAAACTTATTTTGTGGGAAAAGTTTTTTTTAATTAATCAAACATTTCGTGGTAACGAAGTATAAGTAAGGAGTGACCCAGCTCAATGGTATCCGAAACTCTAGAAAATGGAATTTTGATAACAATAGATACATTAAAGAATCAGATTTTAATGTTGATTTCAAATATATAAGTTTCATCAAGTTTAGTCCTACCCATCAAAAGTTAGGCCCATGAGAAAATTTGGCTGATTTTTGAAAAACGGACGAAAGACCCTCTAAAAGATATGGAACCTTAATGAAAATTGCACCATCATATTCAACGTATCAGAGAAGAATACTGTAGAGGTTTCAAGCTCCTTTCTACAAAAATGTGGAATTTTGCATTTTTTGCCAGAAGAAAGATCACGGATGCGTGTTTATTTGTTAGTTTTTTTTTCACAAGAGATAACGTATCAAGCTAATGGTCGTAGAATATCGGGAGATTGCTCAATCGAATAGAAACTAAAGTTCTAGTGTCCATTGTAAGAGTCAAAACGTATAACGCCAAAGTAAAGCGGGATTTTCTGCCATTTCGTGGCGTTAAACAACACTTCAACCTAAAGAAGGTCTAAGCGTTGTAGAAATAAAATTCTTAGATAGCAATCGACTTGAAATTATCGAAAACTATGTATTGAGTTTCAGAGTTTTTGAGTTTCTCAGACCACAATGGTGCACCGTGGTGCACTCGGTCTTAAATATTTATGTAGTCGGTTCAAAATTAACTGTTAATACAAATTTTTATTTTTAAGCTTTGTTTAACTAATCTGATTCATTTAAATCTTCAAAAATACTGTACTCCTACTAACAATAGCTCACTACAGCACCTAGGCGACCAAGGAGGACACAGCTGTGCATGTTCCTCCACCACAGAGGAGGTGTGGTCTATACATACCTTCTTAGGAGTGATTATTTAGAAGTATGCTTACAGAAAATTTACGTTTAAGCAATTATTCAACTTTATTTCTGCTCATATTTGATTAATGTAGTAGCTCTTTACTTTTCTTTGAAAAACTTATTTTGTGGAAAAAGTTTTTTTTAATTAATCAAACATTTCGTGGTAACGAAGTGTAAGTAAGGAGTGACCCAGCTCAATGGTATCCTAAACTCTAGAAAATGGAATTTTGATACCAATCGATACATCAAAAGAATCAGATTTTAATGCTAATTTCAAATATATATTAAGTTTAAGCTTACCCATCAAAAGTTAGGCGTCTGAGAAAATTTGGCTGATTTTCAAAAAAAGGGGGGAACAGCCCCTAAGAGTCATAAAAATTTTGTTTTTCAACTGAAAGTATTGGAGCAACGTCAAAACTTAAAAGGAACAGAAATTATTACGTATATGATTGGATTTGTCCCCTTGTCAATACCTCGCTCTTTACGCTAATGTTTTTTAGTACTTTCATAAGTGCTATTTATTCTAATTAACGGCCTTTGTGATTAAGGGGTCATTGTTTTTGCGTGTGTGTGTTTTTTTTGTGTGTGTGTTTGTGTGTTGTTGTGGTGTTTTTTTTGTGTGTTTTTTTTTTTTTGTGTGTGTGTGTGTTTACGTGTTTTTGTTTTTGTGTGTTTTTGTGTGTGTGTGTATGTTTTTTGTGTTTGTGTGTGTGTATGTGTTTTTATGTTTTTTTTTTTTTGGGTGTGTGTTTTTTATTTTGTGTGTTTTGTGTTTGTGTGTTTTTTTGTGTGTGTGTGTGTTTTTTTGTGAGTGTGTTTGTGTTTTGTGCGTGTGTGTTTTTGGGTGTTTCTTTTTGTGTGTGTGTGTGTTTTTTTTTTTTTGAAAAATAAACTATTTCCGTAAAATCTGAACTAAAATTTGAGAAATGAGTGACTCCTCATGAAAAGAGAGCTAACGGTAATGATGCTACTCATATGCAACGGTTGGAGTTGGCTGGCTATAATTTTTATGCTTTTCTTAGAAAAGGGTAAGGTGTATGCCTTTCAACTATGTCAGACAAAAATAACCAGTTGAAACTGTGTAAAAATTCTAATGTCTAAATCATTTGCGAATTACTTTTTTAAATTGTAATATCTGGCTAATTGATGAATGTTAGTGTTTTTGTGTATGTTTTTGTGTGTTTGTGTGGTTGTTTTTGCGTCTGTGTGTGTGTGTTTTTGTGTGTGTATGTGTTTTGTGTTTTCTTTGTGTGTGTGTTTTTGTGTGTGTGTAAGTTTTTGTGTGTGTGTAAGTTTTTATGTGTTTGTGTAAGTTTTTGTGTGTGTGTGAGTTAGTTTTTGTGTGTGTAAGTTTCTTTGTGTGTAAGTTTTTTTGTGGGTTTAATTTTGTTTTTTCATGTAAGTTTTTGTGTGTTTGTAAGTTTTGTGTGTGTGTGTAATTTTTTGTGTGTGTGTGTGTAAGTTTTTTTGTGTGTGGCTAAGTTTTTGTGTGTTTGTAAGTTTTTGTGCGTGTGTAAGTTTTTGTGTGTATGTAAGTTTTTTTGTGTGTGTAAGTTTTTGTGTGTGTGTAAGTTTTGTTGTGTGTGTGTAAGTTTTTGTGTGTGTGTAAGTTTTTTTGTGTGTGTTTAAGTTTTTGTGTGTGTGTAAGTTTTTTTGCGCGTTTAATATGTTATGTGTGTTTTTATGTTTTTGTGTGCGAAATACATGTAAGTTTTTTTGTGTGTGTACTAGTTTGTGTGTGTGTGTGTGTGTAAGTTTTTATGTGTGTGTGTAATTTTTTTTGTGTGTGCGAGTTTTTGTGTGCGTGTAAGTTTTTATGTGTAGGTTTGTGTGTGTGTGTAAGTTTTTGTGTGTGTAAGTTTTTGTGTGTGTGTGTAAGTTTTTGTGTGTGTGTAAGTTTTTGTGTGTGTGTATGATTGTGTGTGTGTGCTTAAGTTTTTTTGTGTGTGTGTAAGTTTTTTTGTGTGTGTGTAAGTTTTTGTGTGTGTAAGTTTTTGTGTGTGTGTAAGTTTTTGTGTGTGTTTAAGTTTTTGTGGGTGTGTGTGTGTTTTTTTTTTGTTTGTGTGTGTGGGTGTTTTTTTTTGTGTGGTTGTTAGTTTGTGTTTTTTGTTTGAAAAATAAACTATTTCCGTAAAATCTGAACTAAAATTTGAGAAATGAGCGACTCCTCATGAAAAGAGAGCTAAGGGTAATGACGCTACTCATATGCAACGGTTGGAGTTGGCTGGCCCAACTTTTTATGATTTTCTTGGAAAAAGGTAAGGTATATCAGTATATTTATGAAGACTATATCTTTCCACAGAGCTCTTTGATCATAGTGTTCTCAATCTTTTTAGGATGTATGGAGCGAGTGGGACCTCACGGTTGAGGCGGAGATTCTTTTTTGCAACACAAGCTTTGATGATACTGATGAAGTAATGGAAGTCTACTATACGTCTGAAGGATTATCATACATATCAGATAATCTAGTGATGAGGGGGCCTTCTGGAAGAAGGTATATTGAAGACGATGATCGTTTGCTGGATATTCTTCCCCCTCTGGTGAATATAGTGATTCTAGATGAAGCTGACAACAATCAAATAAATAGATTACCTCATCCTCAAATTGATGAAATTATCATTGAGGAGGAGGAGGTTGATGATGATAATGATGTTTTATATTTAAAAAGCGTTATAAACATCGATTTGACAAATGAATAAAAATGTTTAGAAGAATGATTTTTTTTATCAATGATAAAAAACTTGGCTGTGGACTGCTCTACTGATCATGATTCGTTAGCCTAACATTCTAACAAAAAGAAAGGGATAATTTTCGATTTCGAAACAATTTTATTGAATAATTACAACAATAATACTATGAATATGCAATTAACGATACTGTTTATTGCCTTTAATAAGTTTCAATAATATAATTAAAGAACATTGAAATCTACTGACATGCGTTTCATCAACTTTGGCAGTGAAATATAATTGATGTTCTATTTTATATTTGCTCAAGGATATTAGATATCTTGCACATACTACATCCCATTCTAGACAAAGCCGTGATCCTCTCGGGATTTCTACCGCAATGTTTGGTGCTCTTGTATTATTGCCATCAACTCCACTATCAACTTCTAATAGGGTAAACATTCCACTCATCATCATCAACACACAAATATATATCCAAATGAGTAAAGTCAAACTGTTCTTCTCACTCCTTTGAATTCTATTCACAGACTAATAAAAACTATAGCAAAAATCCTTTCCTCATATTCTTTGCAATCCTCCGCCGCTAATATGTAAGCGACCCTCTGGTTGGCTGAGAAGGACACACTTGATCCTGTTTCCTATTCCTGGATCATAACATTCGACCCGAGCGTGCACTTGGTCAAACAACAACAACAAATAGATCGACATTGGAAGAGGTTTTATTGACCCTGTCCCCGTTAGACTCAATAATCCAGCATTTGTTGATGTGAACTCTTGTTGACATCCAAGAAACTCCCGCTAATATGTAACCAGCCCTCTGATTGGTTAAGAAGGAAACACGTGATCCTGTTTCCTATTCCTGGATCTTAACATTCACCCCAAGCGTGCACTTGGCTAAACAACACCAACAAATAACTCGACATTGGAAATTTAGTTCCCAACCGATTACGCAATCATTCTCCCTGGGGATTCCATGCCCATATATGGTGCCCCGTCGGGACTGACAGCACAGGTGAGTAGTATCGTATTAATTACCATGACGAATACATGGAATTACACAAGAACCCTACAAGAATATGCTCAAAAGTGTAATAGATTTCAAGCGTACATTCAAGCGTACATTCACGCCCACAAAAATATGGTCAAAAGTGTATAAGATTTGAAGCGTACATTCAATGTGATTGACGTGTTTGGGGAGATTATGTTCCTTGGCACCTTTTCAGAGCATGTACTTATGGATACCTTTCCAAGCAAGATGGTTAAACATGCTTTTACAATCGGAAATGTTTGATTAACATTTGCAAAAACGGGGTAATGGGATTTGCGATTTGGAGGAGATGGGGTGATTTTGTACTGTATAATACAAAAGTGATGTTTTGGAGAGTATTGTCAATTTAAAATAGTTTAGAAATAAAAAAAAATTTAACAAGAAATGGCTGAAAAGTGTTTTGAGGGAGTTGAGTTGCATGGAGGGTTGAGTTGCACGAGGGTTCAGTTAAAGGGGGTACAGTTACACGGGAGTTTAGTTAAATGGGGTCGAGTTGCACGAGGGTTCAGTAGCACGAGGGTTCAGTAGCACGGAGGTTCAGTTTTACGGGGTTTAGGTTATGCATGGGTTCAGTTACATGGGGGGTACAGTTGCACGGGGGTTTAGTTAAATGGTGCTTGAGTTGCTCGGGAGTTGAGTTGCACGAGGGTTCAGTTGCACGGGGAGTTCAGTTACATGCGGATTCAGTTACACGGGGATTAGTTAAATGCGGTTGAGTTGCATAGTCTCGTTGGAAAAAAAATTGGAGTTCATACTTAAACAATTCTATTAAGATCTATTTTTATGGAAATGCTTTTACAATCTGAAATGTTTGATTAACATTTGCAAAAAACGGGGTAATGGGATTTGCGAATTGGAGGAGATGGGGTGATTGTGTACTGTATAATACACAAGTGATGTTTTGGAGAGTATTGTCAATTTAAAATAGTTTAGAAATAAAAAAAATTTAACAAGAAATGGCTGAAAAGTGTTTTGAGGCAGATGGGTTGCATGGAGGGGTGAGGTGCACGAAGGTTCAGTTAAAGGGGGTGAAGTTACACGGGGGTTTAGTTAAATGGGGTCGAGTTGCACGAGGGTTTAGTAGCACGATGGTTCAGTAGCACGGAGGTTCAGTTGTACGGGGTTTCGGTTATACAGGGGTTCAGTTACATGGGGGGTTCAGTTGCAAAGGGTTTTATTTAACTGGGGCTTGAGTTGCAAGGGCTTTGCGGTGCAAGAGAGTTCAGTTGCATCGGGAGTTTAGTTACATGCGGGTTCAGTTACACGGGTATTAGTTAAATGCGGTTCAGTTACATACTCTTGTTGGAAAAAATTAGAGTTTATACTTAAACAGTTCTATTAAGAGCTATTTTTATGGAAATGCTTTTACAATTGGAAATGTTTGATTAACATTTGCAAAAAGGGGGTAATGGGATTTGCGAATTGGAGGAGATGGGGTGATTGTGTACTGTATAATACACAAGTGATGTTTTGGAGAGTATTGTCAATTTAAAATAGTTTAGAAATAAAAAATATTTAACAAGAAATGGCTGAAAAGTGTTTTGAGGGAGATGGGTTGCATGGAGGGTTGAGTTGTACGAGGGTTCAGTTACAAGGAGTCCAGTTACACGGGGGTTTAGTTAAATGGGGTAGAGTTACCCAAGAGTTTAGTAGCACGAGGGTTCAGTAGCACGGAGGTTCAGTTGTCCGGGGTTCCGGTTATACTGGGTTTCAGTTACATGGGGGGTACAGTTGCACGGGGGTTTAGTTGAATGGGGCTTGAGTTGAACGGGAGTTGAGTTGCACGAGAGTTCAGTTGCACGGGGAGTTCAGTTACATGCGGATTCAGTTACACGGGGATTAGTTAAATGCGGTTGAGTTGCATAGTCTCGTTGGAAAAAATTGGAGTTTATACTCAAACATTTCTATTAAGAGCTATTTTTATGGAAATGCTTTAACAATTTGAAATTTTTGATTAACATTTGCAAAAAGGAGGTAATAGGATTTGCGAATTGGAGGAGATGGGGTGACTGTGTACTGTATAATATACAAGTAATTTTCTGGAGAGTATTGTCCCTTTAAAACAGTTTCGATATAAAAAAAATAGCAAGAAATGGCTGAAATGTGTTTTGAGGGAGATGGGTTGCATGGAGGGTTGAGTGGCACGAGGGTTCAGTTAAAGAGGGTAAAGTTACACGGGGGTTTAGTTAAATTGGGTTGATTTACAAAAGGGTTCAGTAGTACGAGGGTTAAGTAGCACGAGGGCTCAGTAGCACGGAGGTTCAGTTGTATGGGGTTTCGGTTATACAGGTGTTCAGTTACATGGGGGGTTCAGTTGCACGGGGGTTTAGTTAAATGGGGCTTGAGTTGCACGGGAGTTGAGTTGCACGAGAGTTCAGTTGCACGGGGAGTTCAATTACATGCGGATTCAGTTACACGGGGATTAGTTAAATGCGGTTGAGTTGCATAGTCTCGTTGGAAAAAATTGGAGTTCATACTTAAACAGTTCTATTAAGAGCTATTTTTATGGAAATGCTTTTTACAATCGGAAATGTTTGATTAACATTTGCAAAAAGAGGGTAATGGGATTTGCGAATTGGAGGAGATGAGATGATTGTGTACTGTATAATACACAAGTGATGTTTTGGAGGGTATTGTCAATTTAAAATAGTTTAGAAATAAAAAAATCTAACAAGAAATGGCTGAAAAGTGTTTTAAGGGAGATGGGTTGCATGGAGGGTTGAGTTGCACGAGGGTTCAGTTAAAGGGGGTACAGTTACACGGGGGTTTAGTTAAATGGGGTCGAGTTGCACGAGGGTTAAGTAGTAAGAGGGTTCAGTAGCACGGAGATTCAGTTGTACGGGGTTTCGGTTATACAGGGGTACAGTTACATGGGGGGTTCAGTTGCACGGGGGTTTAGTTAAATGGGGCTTGAATTGCACGGGAGTTGAGTTGCACGAGGGTTCAGTTGCACGGGGGGCTAAATTACATGCGGATTCAGTTACAAGGGGGTTAGTTAAATGCGGTTGAGTTGCATAGTCTCGTTGGAAAAAATTGGAGTTCATACTTAAACAGCTCTATTAAGACCTATTTTTATGGAAATACTTTTACAATCGGAAATATTTGATTAACATTTGCGAAAAGGGGGCAATGGGATTTGTGAATTGGAGGAGATGGGGTGATTGTGTACTGTATAATACACAAGTGATGTTTTGGAGAGTATTGTCAATTTAAAATTGTTTAGAAATAAAAAAAATTTAACAAGAAATGGCTGAAAAGTGTTTTGAGGGAGATGAGTTGCATGGAGGGTTGAGTTGCACGAGGGTTCAGTTAAAGGCGGTACAGTTACACAGGGGTTTAGTTAAATAGGGTCGAGTTGCACGAGGGTTTAGTAGTACAAGGGTTCAGTAGCACGGGGGTTCAGTTGTACGGGGTTTCGGTTATACAGGGGTTCAGTTACATGGGGGGTTCAGTTGCACTACGTGCCGAAACTGTTACCTGTGTAAAAATAATGTGTTAATAGACAGTGAAATTGCCAAAAAAATAAAAATGGCATTGTCAGAAAATTTCACTACGGAATATAAAGATGAAACAATGAGAAACAAAGCACCAGCAAACGTTACTGGCATTGATCAAACAGTCAATGAATCAAATAATACCAAAGACGAAAAGCATATTGAGCTTGTTCATGAGACATCAGTAAAAATTGTGTATGATTCAAAATGGAATAATGATTATTCTACTGATTACGAACTAATAGAAGGCAATAATTACAATATCAAGAGAGAACATGGTGAACTATTTTATGGAACAGATTCAAAATGTCCAAAGTTTTCATTGATATTAATAATGTATCATAATATATTTTTGTATTAATATTCTACATAGCATTGTTTTATTAAAAATATTACATTGCTACGTGTTCATTATTTTTTTAGAGTAAGCTAGCATATCAAGCGTTTAGAATGTCTATTAAAACATCTGAGATGTAAGAAAGGGAATTTGCGTACATCTATTGTCAGACACACTATTTCCGTAAAATCTGAGCTATTAAAGGGTTTTTGACCGTAAACTCTAGTTTTTTGTAAGAAAATTATGGAAAATACAATTCTCTGGTTCAAATGTGAAACTTAAGTCTATTTTTGGATCGAAAAATAAATTTATTTCCGTAAAATCTAAGCTAATAAGGGTTTTTTTTTTCATAATTTCCTGAATTGAATTTCTGTATTGTGTATCCAAGAGGTGAATAACCCCGAAATAAGAGGCTGTTAGCTCCATCCCTCAATACACATCTTTTGAAAAACTATACCAGAGCGGTATTTTCTGCCATTTTTGCCACTAAGTAAAAAAACCAAGAGAATGTAAATTCCAAGATACCCAATCGATTGTTTATGGTCTAAGCCCGAAATAAGAGGCTTTTAGCTCCCTCCTCCATACACAATTTTTAAAAACTACATCAGAGTTGTATTTTCTGCCATTTTTCCCACTAAGTAACAAAACCACGGGAATTGTCTCCGGCGCGCCGGAGACCCATGAAAAATCTAAAAAATTCCTCTGGTCTTGATTTCAACTCCTAACTTAAACAGCGAGGCATTCAATAGTCGTTCTTTTTCATTCTATTAAAATAAAAATGTACCATTGTTGCATCTCTAACCAATGAAATATCTCAAAAATTCCTCTTATCTTGATTTCACCTCTTAGCTTAAACTGCCCGGCCCCGCACCGGAGGGGGGCATTAAATAGTGGAATTTATGAAGAAATTGCTCTGCCTTGGAGACATTGAAAATTGTTTGTGATAAAAAAGAGAAAAAAAAAGGAATTGTCCGGTCATCAAGACTAGCCAGTTTATTTCATATATTAAATCAGATGATGTTTTCCGTGAAACTATTGCTGTTTCTATAAGAATGGATGGATTTTTATCCAACATCAAAATCAAATAGTCAACTTTTTCCTATGTATGCGAGAAAAGCATGTTGATATAGAATTTAATCACTCTTATACTTAGATTTTGTAAAATTGCTGTATTGTCTGTCTAGGAAACATTTTCAATCGATAATGAATGCTAATAGAGAGTTTCTTCAATTTTTTTTTCATAATTTCCTATAATAAAATTTCTGTATTGTGTATTCAAGAGATGAATTCAAGAAAGAGTTTGTTACTTACTTACTTACTTACGTAATTCCTACTTACTTGCAATTTTTTCATAATGACATAATGACATATCCAATATCGGATGTTGATAAAGAATTTATTCATTCTGATACCTTGATTTTATCAATGTTACCCCATGTGTCTGACAATAGATGTATGCAAATTCCGTTTCTCACATCTCCGATGTTTTAAAAGACATTCTAAACTTTTGATATGCTAGCTTACTCTAAAAATAATGAACACATAACAATGTAATGCATAATATATTTTTAATGAAATAATGCTATGTAGAATATTAATACAAAATTATATAATGATACATAGTCATATACACGTTCACTCTTAAATATCCAGAAACGATGGTCCCATGATATAGAATAGTTTTTACCATGTCTTATGCATTTATCACGATCTGGTATGTCCTTAGGTATCCAGTGTGCGAAGAATCTGACCTCGTCTTTAGGACTGTGATAAGCCCCTTCAAATTTAGGACACTTAAATTCTTCTAGATTGAAAAGTGGAATCCTAGGGTCACACTTTTGAATTAAAACTTTATCTGTAGGTAAATTACCCTTTACGTAGTGCTTCAACCCTGAAAAAGCTGCAAATTTAACTGACTTCCTCCTGGACATTTCTCAGTTCCTGACCACTATTATTAAGTGGCGTAATCACTCTATCGTAGAATCCCAGTCTGTTTATACGATGTAATGTAGTACTCCAAAAGCTATTATCATACTCAAACATGTTATAGTTCACTAACCAATGATAACAGTCAATTTCTTTGAGTTCTATTGACAATAATAAAAATCCACATTCAAATATAACACCACAAGATGATTTTTTAAAACCGATAAATTCTGTGTCATACAGTCCTATCATCTTGATAGCTATTAATGTAGTTGTTAAGAAGAGAAATACATCATCAAACTTTTATACCTTCGCTCAAGGTTGAATGGAGTTATGGCTAGGGGGATGAGTCCTGAAACCATCTGAATTCATTGTGGGGAGGAGTCATAGAACTCTCGGTATCTATTGCATACAAATGAAGTCGGGAAATTATAACTTTTTTTTTATAATTTCTGTATTGTGTATCCAAGAGGTGAATTCAAGAAAGATATTTTGCCATTTTAAGATACGTACAAAAAAAAGATAAAAAATAAATAAAGTTGAATAATTTCAAAGTTAAAAAAAAAATGGTTTGTTTTATGAAAAAAAAATATTGAATTAGAATCATCAGTCCTCATCATCATTATGAGTATCCAAAACTGGACTTAAGTTTCACATTTGAACTAGATAATTGTATTTCCATAATTTTCTGAGAAGAAACTAGAGTTTACGGTCAAAAACCCTTAGTAGCATAGATTTTACGGAAATAATTTTATTTTTCGATCCAAAAATAGACTTAAGTTTCACATTTGAACCAGATAATTATATTTTCCAATTTTCTTACAAAAAACTAGAGTTTACGGTCAAAAACCCTTTAATAGCTCAGATTTTACGGAAACAGTGTGTCTGACAATAGATGTACGCAAATTCCCTTTCTTACATCTCAGATGTTTTAATAGACATTCTAAACGCTTGATATGCTAGCTTACTCTATAAAATAATGAACACGTAGCAATGTAATATTTTTAATGAAATAATGCTATGTAGCATATTAATACAAAAATTAAATTATTATACATTATTAATATCAATGATTAACTTTGGACATTTTGAATCTGTTCCATAAAATAGTTCACCATGTTCTCTCTTGATATTGTAATTATTGCCTTCTATTAGTTCGTAATGAGTGGAATAATCATTATTCCATTTTGAATCGTAAACAATTTTTAATGATGTCTCATGAACAGGCACAATATGCTCTTCGTCTTTGGTATTATTTGATTCATGGAGTGTTTGATCAATGCGAATAAAGTTTGCTATTGCTTTATTTTTCATTTTTTCATCTATATATTCCGTAGTGATATTTTCTGACAATACCTTTTTTATTTTTTTGGCAATTTCACTGTCTATTAACACATTATTTTTACACAAGTAACAGTTTTGGCACGTAGTGCAACTGAACCACCCATGTAACTGAACCCCTGTATAACCGAAACCCCGTACAACTGAACCTCCGTGCTACTGAACCCTCGTGCTACTAAACCCTCGTGTAACTTGACCCCATTTAACTAAACCCCCGTGTAACTGTACCCCCTTTAACTGAACCCTAGTGCAACTCAACCCTCCATGCAACCCATCTCCCTCAAAACACTTTTCAGCCATTTCTTGTTAAATTTTTTTTATTTCTAAACTATTTTAAATTGACAATACTCTCCAAAACATCACTTGTGTATTATACAGTAAAAGGTCACTCCATCTCCTCCAATTCGCAAATCCCATTACCTCCTTTTTTCAAATGTTAATCAAACATTTCCGATTGTAAAAGTATTTCCATAAAAATAACTTTTAATAGAACTGTTTAAGTATGAACTCTAATTTTTTCCAACGAGACTATGCAACTCAACCGCATTTAACTAATCTCGGTTTAACTGAATCCACATGTAACTGAACCCCCGTGCAACTGAACCCTCGTGCAACTCAACTCCCGTGCAACTCAAGCTCCATTTAACTAAACCCCCGTGCAACTGAACCCCCCATGTAACTGAACCCCTGTATAACCGAAACCCCGCACAACTGAACCTCCGTGCTACTGAAC